>NC_142615.1:49560977-49889310 GCF_059453375.1 Lepisosteus platostomus | reverse complement strand
TTTCTATTTTAATATTTGTGTATATTTATCTTAATTTTAATATACATGTAACCATAAATGCTGTTCTATATATACTGTATATAAAGATTGTTGTATTTTATAATATTTTAGCAGAGGGCACAAGGGGGTCTATTATACCTTGCGAAACATCAAAGACAACTATAATAGAGGCTCATATTTTAATAAAATTTGCTTTAAAACAAAACCAAAATATGTATGATATCATCCCTCAATATCGACGTTCAGTTGAAGGATTTGAAGAAGCAACAGCGATAGGTGAGTACATTGATTTTGGACCCATGCTTGCATCTGAATAATCTTTCCTCCTGGAAAGAATTAAAAACAGGTCTGTTTTGAGTCTCATTATGATTCTCTTCTGGATCTGAAAAAAACAGGCAAATTTGTTTCCGATGTATTTTTCAATTTTATCAGATTTTATCAGGTGAATGCAGTCGATACGTTCAAGTTTTTATATGATAACAGGACCTACACTTAGGGCTCAGTACTGATAACACTGCTGATATTGATGGAGTAGAAATAAGTGATGTATTGGCAGCTTTATCTGAGGCGAGAAGTCCTAGAACACCTACACAAATGTTAGGATTCAGAGGAAGAAATATTTTTCTACCTCACCCAATCCTATTGCATTAACGAGGCTGAAGTTGGCTGCTTATTCGCCAGCTTCGTTTCGCGTTTTTTGTTCCACCTTAAATGCTGCTGCTGTGATGTTATGCCGCCTTTCGCATGTAGATGGCTCTCTATAGTAATTTTTAAAAATACTAATCCGAGTGGATTACTGCACATATCCTCAGTAAAGGGTAATATGTAAGTAATGATTATCCAAATTGCATTTTTGTATGAAACACATTTCAGAAAATCGAAAACCAATTTTCAAAACTCACAATAACACAAACTGGCATGTCAGACAACAAGTAAATAAGACAAAGGCAAAACGTGAATTCTCAAAGTCTCAAAATCTTGCATTTTGCAAGAAATATTATTATAGCAGTTTACAATGGGACATTTAGAACATGGCATATGAGAATATATGGTTAACGGAGGATGAGCAAAGGGTGATGACACTTTCTGCTTATTGCTATGATCCTCCCTCCTGATTATAAAATCGTCTCACAATTCTGCCACTGAGGTGTGAGACACAATGTAACAGACTCTAAAAAATCCTGAACTTCAGGAAATGTTGCTGTACCATTTTTAAAATATGATCCTCTGAATATGGCATGAGAGAATTCATAGGGAAAAGCTAATTGCTCTTTCTGTTGTGTTGCGATGGCCCCTGTCTAGAAAACAAAAATCTCAGAATTGTGACACAAAGGTGTGAGACACAATGTAACAAATTATGAAAATCATGAAGTATAAGAAAATTTACTGTACCATTTTTTTTAATATGACCCTCTAAACATGGCATGCGAGGATTTATAGTCAACAAAATAGCACCCCTTCTGCTGAATTACTTTTTCCCTCCTTCCTTGTTACCAAAACATCTTAGTATTCTGACACTAAGGTAAGAGAGACAAAATCACTCATCACGAACATTTGTAATTACAAAACTTCACTGTTGCATTTCTGCGTTGTGACATTCTGAACATGGCATATTAAAGTAAATAGAAAACCTAGATCAGAACAGGCTAAATGTAATTCATAGTGATTTATATTTTTTTAATTCTTTCTAAATGAAAAATATGTTTTTCAGTGATTATGACTTCACTTCCAATTTCTCACTTCAGAGAAGGATAAAAAACTCAGTCATCCTCTACAGAAAAACCATCAACACCCCTACCACCTCCACCAATCCTAACCTTGTTTTTACTATACCCTCTGACCTTTCCCTTTCACCCCTTTGCATCCTCAGCTAACATATTTTAAAATTACAATAGACTGTATAGTATTTATGTTTAAAATTAAGGTAAATATGTCAAAATATCAAAATCCAACTGCACAGTGCTATCGTAACAATGCTTGTCAAGTTCTCAAACAAACCTGCATTTTATTTTTAAAATATTTCAGCAGAGGATTCAACTGGAGTATAAATGAAGATTCGACGATACTTTTTCTTGGGTGAATATGGTTTTCTGGGGAGTTGCAATGTTGGGCATTATTGGACATTTCCCGGTGACCCTGACACGTGTTAAACATTCGCATTTCCTGCAAATATTAAAATGGTTATGGTTTCGCTGAGAAATCCAATCGACTGAAGACAACGTTTACATCGCAAAAGAACCCCGTCCCTGGGTGGACTTGAACTACAAACTCTTCAGTTAATAGCCGAACGCGCTAACCAATTGCACCACAGACACTGACTGGCAGGTCCTTCTCTCGAATCACAAGTTTTCGGTTAAAAAAAAAAATCTCTTACCGTTTATTTTGTCAGCCGGTAATATTTCTTCTGCACTGATAACCAAGAATTGAATTTCATTTTTCGCAATCTGTGTGAATTTAATCAAAAACAAGTTTTCCAGAAAGGAAATGAACACATGCATTTAACGAAATCAAGCCCTTTGTGATTGCCCGAAATACGTTCTATACTACAAGATAGGAAGAAAGACACGGCTGGGATTTGAATCTCCGTTCTTTTGTTTGATAGAGAAGCGTTTTAACCAACTAAGCTACGGTGACAGGACAACCATCACCTTTTACAGCTGCTTGGACACACCGCTCTGAGACATCTGCGTTCAGTAACCGCTGAACCTGCGCTCAGAGCAAATTGCCTCTTTTACATAGCAGCCCCGACACTGAGAAACGAAGAGAACTGGCTTTTATCTGGCATTTTCATGTCCAATGCGTTTGACATCTCCCAAGGGCGACAGAGTTCTTTTGCGACACTATTTCTTCTTCTTTTTTATTTCTGTACGCTTTGATAAAAAACGAGAAATCGTGCAAGGGAAAAATGTCTTTTTTTTCATAGAGAAAACGTGCACCAGGAAATGTTCTGTTGAGAAGAAATGATTTAACATGATACGTGACCTAATTTATCGGAGCAATTGCTCAACCAGCAAGGTCTGGAGAGGTTGGAGAGTCTGGTGGATGTGATAATTATACGGTGTTGTGGAAGAAAACAGTCTTTCTTTGAATTCTCAGTCAATTGGAATTTCAATGCGAAACATAAACCCCTTGTCTGATTTAAAGATATTATATTTTAAAACTCATAAAAAATCAGAAAACACACGTTTCTCAATTTTACACGGAGCGGTGCATTACTAGTAGCGGCGCTGAGCACACTATGGGGGAATTCAGGTCATGTGAAATGCCAGCGGTTTAATCAACAACGCGTCTGATTTCGGAGCATAAGATTGTAGGTTCGACTTCTACCTGGCTCGTGTAAATTGTATTCAAGCTCCTCAGTAATAGACGTATATTATGTAATGAACCGCACCTGAAAGCAAACGTTGGGTCTGTTTCCTTTGTTTTCCAGCATGAAATAGCAAATCGTTACAAAAAGCACCTGCTAATGTTTTTTTTTTCAAATTACATTTTCAGGCTTCAGACACTTTTTAATAAAACAAAAGTGTCCGGAAACTCATTAACTTTCAGGTTTGCTTGAACCTGTATTAAAAAAAGTTATCTGAAACTTCAGGAATTCCATTATCTGATGTAGCTGTCTCTAAAGTTGGACGTGATGTTAAGCAGATGTGAACTGTGCCTTTTCTCTTAAAAAAAAAAACAAAGTTCTTTTTTTCCCCTTCACTCCAATGCTGGAGACTGTAAGCCTGTGTGAGCTCCACACTGCGTGTCCTGTACTGCTCTATTTTGTTTCGATTATCTATGTGGTGTACAGATAGAACTCAACTGCATGGTGTGAATTCTGTGTTCAGGACCAGCAGAACCTGAAAAAGTAACAGCTGACCTCAACATGATTTGAACACGCAGCCTCCTGATCTGGCGTCAGACACGCTACCATTGGGCCATGAAGTCACAGCTGTCTGTGCCTTTGAATTCCCCAAAGGAGACAAATGAGCTTCACAAAGAAAAATCTGTGAAGAGCGCAGCTCTTCCGAAGAGAGTCTTTTCTTCCCAGACCACATTTTATTCTTCCTGCGCAGCTCTTGTGTAGGTGTTGTTCTCAATTACAGCTCCAGGAACACTGATTGTTTTTTCTATTTTTTTAAATTAAGTACCCCATGGTGCAACGGTAGCACGTCTGACTCTAAATCCCCAAGTTCAATTTCAAAGTATATCGGAGTCAACTGATACTGATCAGGTTCTGCTGCTACTGAACCCGCAGTCTTCACCTTAAAGTTCAATTCCCCAAGCCTTTTGACCTTATATGTCCATCCCTTCTCGTCAAAACTCGTATTTTCACAGGATACCCTTCAGAAATCGCAGTATAGAATGAAAAAACTCCAGTAGATCTCGGCCGCTGTTGGTGATTTTCCTTTTAAAATAAATGAATCTCTGGAAATTTTACGGAGTGTATCACTTTCACTGAGACCGAGAAGTGTTAAGCTGTACATGCGTCTTTGTGGCTCAGTTGTTAACCAAAAGGGTGGTGGTTTGAGCCCTTCCAGGGACGCTATGAGCCTTTTAATGTACACACCCTCCTCACTTCATGTCTCCACAGCGGGTCTTGTATCGCTAACAAATACAGAGCCCGTAGGAGGCAGTAAGCTTGCATATTTTTTTTCTTATAAAATATACTTTATTCCGAAAAAAACACATGTTGTGCCGGATGAGATTGTTCCTCACGTCCCACAGGCCTTTTTTTGTGAGGGACAGCAGCAGCCATATCAGGAACTGCGTCCCTCTGTCCAGTCCGGTAGGTGCCAGCCCCAGCAGAATGTACTGGTAACTGAGCACCGCACCCGTCCCCAGGAGTTGCATGGTGTTGTCCATTCTGCCCCACACCGCCTTGGCGAAGGGGCAGCTCCAGAACACGTGCTCCTGAGTCTCCTCGACGAAACACGTGTCCCGGGGGCAATGCGGGTTCCTGGTAAGCGAGTGTCTGTAGAGGACCTCTCTGGTAGCCAGTCTCTTGTGTACGGCCATCCAGTTGAGGTCCTTCAGTTCGTTGTCCAGTTCTTTAGGCTGCGTCCTTTCCCAGACTTGTCTGGGAACTTGCAGCCTTTCGTCGGCGACCAGATGCCCCCTCACCTCTTTGTACAGAGGTCTGTGGTTGGTGCAGAGCTCTGGCTGTCTCGTGGCCTCATACCTCCTGCTCCACTTGACAGCGTGGGTGTAGCACTTTGGTTGCCTCTCTGCCTTGGGCCCAGTGTTTGACCACTGGACCAAGTGCCTCATCGGGATGGAGAGCCACAGCCTGACAAAGTACTGGTACTTGTGGCCGATAGGCTCCCGCAGCGCCCGACAGAGGTTGCAGTAAAAGATGCAGTCGAGTTTCAGGGGGAAATGGGGGACATCTCGACCCCCTTCCTCGACCGGCTGACACATCCGGTTTCTCGTGATGTACTCGTACCTGCCGCCCCAGACGAAGCCGAAGATCATCCCTTGCAGCGCTCGTCTGAGTCTGGCCGGCAGCGAGTACACCACCGCCAGGTAAACAAAAGCCGGCAGGACGTCTGCTTTCAACACCATCACTTTCCCTGTGTAGGACAGCGACCGCGTTTTTCACAGACCCAGCTTGGCGTTCACCCTGGCGATCCTCTCGGTCCAGTTGTTGGTCTCGTTGTCCCGGCTCTGGAAGGAATCCCCCAGTATTCTGAGGGGCTCCGTGCAGAGCTCTTCAGGGTTTCCCCCGCGCCTCCCGGTATCTCCAGGCCGTCGATGACGGGGTCCCGTCTCACCGCCTCTGCTAAGGGCTCTGTGAAGAGAACATAGAGAATGGGTGAAAGGGGGCAGCCCTGTCGTACTCCGGATTCCTGGGGAATGAAATCCCCCAGGTTTCCGTTCACGTTCACTCTGCTGCCCACGTCAGAGTACAGAATCTGAATCCAGCGGCTGAAACTCTCTCCGAAACCGAAGCGTTCCAGCACCCTGAACAGATAGCTGTGGTTCACTCTGTCGAAGGCTTTCTCCTGGTCCAGGCTGACCACCATCATGGGCACGTTCCGGTCCTCGGCCCAGGCGATGGCGTTTCTGGTCAGCTGGAGGTTCCAGCTGACGGATCGCCCCTCCACCCCACACGTCTGGTCGCTGTGGATGATGTGGGGGAGGGCGGTTCTCAGTCTGCCGGTCAGGAGCTTGGACAGGATCTTTACGTCCACGCAGAGCATCGTGATCGGCCTCCAGTTTTGAGGTCGGCGGCGTCTCCTCCCTTGAAGAGCAGGGAGATGACGCCCTCCCTCATGGTGTCTCCGAGTTTCCCCCGGCGGAAGATCTCCTGCGCCACTTCCACCAGATCTGACGCCAGGGTGTCCCAGAAGCAGGTGTAGAAATCCTTGGGGAGTCCGTCCGGCCCCGGCACCTTGCCATTCTCCATGGACAAGAACGCCGCCTTCAGCTCCTCGGCCGTTATCGGACCCTCCAAGTTCTCCCTCACCTCCTCCGGTACTCGTGCCTTCAGCCCCTCCAGAAAAGCATCGCCTGCCTCCACCTCCGTCTGCTTTTCTGAAAAGAGCTCCGTGTAGAAAGCGGTGGCCGCTTCTACTTTGTCGCTCTCGTCCAGCACTTCCTCTCCATCTCCCCGTCTCAGGCTGTGGATCACCCTCTTTTTCTGGGCTCCCCGGACCTGGTTGAAGAAATAGGAGGAACAGGTTTCATTATTTTCATAATGCTCCCTTTGTGCCTTGACCAGGAAAGCTTTGGCTTTCTCAGTGTGCAGTTTGCGGAGCCTCTCCTTCAGGTCCCGTGCCCGGGCTGAATTGAAGGCTCCTCCCCCGTTAGCCGAGCTGTACTCCTCCTCGAGTTGCCTCTGGAGACGTGCAGCTTCCTTCCTCTCCCTGGCCGCCTTCCGTCTGCAGTACGTCTGCGCCAGTGTTCGGGTCCTGTCCTTCACCGACTCCCACCATTCCACCACGGAGCTGAAGCCGTCTCTCAGATCAACCCAGCTCGCGTAGTCTTTCCGGAACAGTGCCCTGAAGTCGTCTTCCTCCAGTATCTCCCAGTTCAGCTTCCAGTACCCACGACCGAATGCCGGCAGGCTGGGGTTAGCCACCACCGTCAAGCGACCGTGGTCGGAATACCACGCCGGGGACACCGTCGCCGACTCCAGGGAGCAGGTCGTGTGCAGGAAGATGTAGTCCAGGCGGCTGCACAGTCCCCGGGAGTTTTTCCAGGTCGTTCCGGCGTCGTTAGGGCGGCACCGTCTGAAGCCGTCTACCAGGGAGAACTGCTTGAGTAGCAACTCCAGCTCTGCCGAGCTAGCGTCGCTCCCCTTCTCCCGGTCGACGTTGAAGTCCCCGCCGAGCACCATCTGTCTGTTGGTGGTGCAGCAGCAGACCAGGTCAGCAAACACTTCCTTCCGGATAGAGGGTTCCGTCAGAGCATAGACGTTAATCGCTCTCAACTTCTGCCCCCTAAAGTCAATGTCTGCGACCAGGATCCGGCCCTGCACCACCGAGAAGGAGGAAACCAGCGTCATCTCTGGGTTTCCGAGGAGGATTCCCACTCCGGAAGAGTGGACCCCTCCTACGCTCCAGCATGATTCTCCCTTCGTCCATTCCCTGGTGAATGTCAGCTTGTCGCTTTCATCCTTCAGGTGGACCTCCTGTAAGAAACAAACTGAGAAAGACTTTGAGGCCAGATCATGAAAGACTCCCCGTCTTTTCACGGTACTCCACGGTTACATACCTCCCTAGGTACGCTGTTACCCGTTCCGCTGGTACGTAGGGATTGTATGTGCAAACCGTGATGGTCCTCTGATTCGTCTTCCTCATCGGCTCCGGCCTGTAATCAGAGAAACCAGGGTGCTTACCTTTCTCCCTGATCAGTCTCGTTGCCTTTTCGTACGATGCGTCCGTAGCCATGTAGGCCTCCATGTATCTCTCTGCCTTGTTGTCCTGGAGGCAGTAGAGATCTCCGGCCACCAACTGCAAGATCCCTCGCAGGAAGGTCATAAAGAAGGCCTTTGCAGTCGGCATCGGCTCCGTCTTCTTTGTCCAGTGGAACCGGATCAATGTCCTCTTGTCTGCCATCTCTGAGGGAGAAAAAAAAAAAAAGGAGGGAAAGAGAGAGAGCAAAGGGAGCAGCGAGGGAGCCCTGGCCTTTGTCCTTGTGGGCAAAGCCCAGCTAGGTGCAGGCGCAGGAGGAGAGAGAGAGAGGAGAGCGGAAAGTGCTTCCGGGTCTCAAGGAAGAAAGCAAGCACCGCGGGCAGGCCACATGTACCTGCTCCCAGCCAAGAGGCCAAGGAGGCAGAGAGAGAGAGAGCGAGAGAGAGAGGGAGCGGATAGCGCTTCCGAGTCTCAAGGTGGAAAGCAAGCACCGCGAGCAGGCCACGTGTACCTGCTCCCAGCCAAGAGGCCAAGGAGGCAGAGAGAGAGAGAGCGAGAGAGAGAGGGAGCGGATAGCGCTTCCGAGTCTCAAGGTGGAAAGGAAGCACCGCGGGCAGGCCACGTGTACCTGCTCCCAGCCAAGAGGCCAAGGAGGCAGAGAGAGAGAGAGCGAGAGAGAGAGGGAGCGGATAGCACTTCCGAGTCTCAAGGAAAAAAGCAAGCACCGCGGGCAGGCCACCTGTACCTGCTCCCAGCCAAGAGGCCAAGGAGGCAGAGAGAGAGAGAGCGAGAGAGAGAGGGAGCGGATAGCGCTTCCGAGTCTCAAGGTGGAAAGCAAGCACCGCAAGCAGGCCACGTGTACCTACTCCCAGCCAAGAGGCCAAGGAGGCAGAGAGAGAGGGAGAGAGAGAGAGCGAGAGAGAGAGGGAGCGGATAGCGCTTCCGAGTCTCGAGGAAGAAAGCAAGCACCGCGGGCAGGCCACGTGTACCCACTTCCAGCCAAGAGGCCAAGGAGGCAGAGCAAGAGAAAGGGGGAGGGGAGAGGAGAGGAGAGAGCAGAGAGAGAGAACGTTACTGCCGGATCCCACCCAGCTCAGCTGCTGCTTGGCCTTAACCCCCTAGGCTCAACCTAGAGCGATACCAGCTCAAGCACTCTTCAGAATCTTCGATCGCCTTCTAGACCTTTGGAAAGACAAGAACTGCGGGCATGCCACTTGAAGTTGATCTTAGCCAAAAGGCCGAGAAGGCATAGGTTTCTTTACGGCATTCCTGAACTCTTTGCACTAATGAGCCCGGGCCTTTTTCCCGTCTCGCCGCTACGCATATGGGTCTTTTTCCGCTCTCCTACTCCCCATGGCTAGTCCCTTTGGATGTCCGTGACAGGTGCCCCTTTGGAATAGTTTTCAGAAAATGTGAGAAAAGGAAAGTTATGTACAGTAAGCTCTCACACACAGCTCTCAAACACAGCATTAGAGATTGGAATCTGATTGTAAAAAAAAACTGCCCGTCTCCCCGGCATTTAACGTTGCTGTTGTTTTTATTTTACATATTGTTAGCATTTTAATGAATTGTTAAAAGATTTATACACAAATCGCTAAATACAAAACGTAAAAAACCCAACTGTATGCAATTGACCATTCATATTCCTGAATTTTAAATCCCTGTGTTTATCTGTGTCCAAGTGACTGGTGCAGCTATTTTGAAAGCATACCTCAAGGAGGACTTTACACGCAGTCTGGGGTATTTAGCTTGTACTGTGTGCCCTGTTTGCCTTTGTAAGCATTTGTTTAAAAAATAAGTTCACAATACGATAAAAACAGAGAAAGCACAAACTTAATAATATAACGATTCAAAATCAAAACCAAATCATATGAAGAAAAATCATATGACCAAATCATAAAGAAAAAGAGTCAATTTCCGCCTGCACTGATATCCCTTCAAATGTTTTAGAAGAACTCTTGACGTTAATAGAGTAGAAGCCTGCATTTCTTCTACTAAACGAGACTATGGGGAGTGAGTATTTTGATGTCGAACTGGGATTTAAATAAAGAGGAACACTACACTACATTGGGCTACGCGTGTGACAAAACGTTTATTTTAGACCTCTCGATAGCTCAGTTGCTAGCTCTTAAAACTGTAGAAAAAACAGCGAGTATGTCTTATGTCCCTGGTCTGAATCCAGTTTGAAGGATGGTGTTTTCTTGTTCCTTAATCAAAAAGTGAAAATTGCGAATTTGTCTTTCACTTTGACGTTCACCCGAAAGCTCAGTATACAAAGAAGTAGAGGCTCCTGTTCTGAATAATTCCGCTCTGAGACACCTGCGTTAAGTTAGCGCTGAGTCGGCTGGCTGAGCATGTTGCCTCCTTTACATTCAATAGGAGCCCCGACACTAAGAGAAACGTACAGAAATGGGTTTTATCGGGAACTTTTCATGTCCAATGCACTTGACATCTCCCACGGGCGACAAAGTTCATTTAGGACACCTTTCTTTCTTTCTTCTTTCAGCAGGAGTATAATAATGGCAACAACATGTTTGGAGTTCGGCATTTCATTTAGTCTGCGGAAACATCGTATCGGAATGAACTACCTGAGATAAAAGAGTAATTGCGGCTTCAGATTGTTTTTACAGAGCATTGCGTTGTTCTGTTCATGCTGACTACACGCTTTAGATATGTCATTTACTGCAAGCGTTGCTTTTCCAGGTTTTTCTGAAATTCCTCGCATTTGAGCCAGCACTAAAATATTTCATTCCCGTCGCTGAATACATCGTGGAAACGGTATTTGCAACGGAATGCTGTCACACATGAAACCTTTTTGTTTGTTCTGAAGTTTGAAAATGAAAATAAAACGGGGGTCACCTCATAGGCTTGAAAGAAGTCCAAGCAGCATAAAAACCCGTGAATTCTCACAAATTGCATTGTGCTGCACCTTTCTTCTGCTGCTGTTATAAATCAGCCTTAAACATTTGAATGCATACCTTACTGCTGCTAATCACATTCACATGTTTATGAAGCTTTTTTCTGTCCGTTATGTTTTTGCTAAGCAGTTTCTCCGTTTTCCTCGTACTGTGATTGTCAGCGAGCACAACAAGACTGAAACAGTGTAAAAGCAGGCAAAAAAGACAGGGTAAAACGCCTGACTGTCGGGAGTGGGATTTGAACCCCTGCCTCTATTTGGAGAGTGAAACACAAAGCTTAAAAGACACGAAGCTGTGAATTTGCTGTTTTAAACCGCTCGACTATCCTGAAAAAATGTGTGCTGATTGCACCAGTCGCATCCAATTTTCTGTAACTTTAGGATGATTGATACGACTGGACAAACACAATTTGTGGCATTTAGCATGACATGGAAAACGTTACCAGAGCATTCGGGTCCGGACTACCAGACTCAGAAACAGTTTTTACCCCCGCACTATCAAACTATTAAACTCCCAGCCTCTCTCACTCTCTCCTCACCTCTCACCTATGATCTGAACCTCACGGTGCCTTCTTTCTTACCAAAAACCCAAACACACATTGAAAATCTACCTCTACCATACATGTCAAAAGCTCACTCCCCATCATTTCTATCCCTTTATTTCATTCTTTTGATGCATGTTTTTGCACATAACCTGTTACCTTTTTGTTGTTTTGCACGCTGCCTGTTGTTTTTTGCACATCGGCTGTTGTCTCTGTCTTTCTTTTGTTATACAATTGTATTGTTGTTGTGTTTTCTTCTTTGTACTACTTATGTCCGAGAGCTTGCTAAATAGCATTTCGTTATACCATATACCTGTGTATGAGTATAATGACAATAAACTTGAACTTGAACTTGAAACTTGAACTTGAACTTGACATAGTCTTGCAGGCAGTATATTATTTTATCGTTTACTCGTTTAAAAAAACACGGTCTTCTCGTTTCTAAGTCAGATTTTTAGTGCTTTCGAACGTTCCTTCCAACCTGGACTGACAGCTCACCCGATCTGTTTGTGATCAGACCATGGAGTCGGGGGCTGTACAAAGCGCACGTTCCTTCCCAATGCTGAGGCGATCATTCAGAAGTTGGGTGTGAAGAGAAACAAGCTTTGTCGACTAAAAAACAAGGCAGGATATGCAAGAATACTAATCACTGGCGACAGTTATGTTCTCTTACTATTGAGATCCCTACATTGTGAGTTTTTTTAAGACTTTGAAACTAAAGGAAAGCGGTGACAAATGAAACAGGAACGGGTGGGGTTTGAACCCACGCTCTTCGGTTTACGAGACCGACGCCTTACCACTTGGCCACCGTGCCTACTTGTAAGCATGGGAATAAGGTTGTTCAAATTATTTTTTTCTGAATCTGGTTTACATCGCCAAATGTAAACCGGAGGCAGCAACAACAATAAAAGGGATACTTGTCCTTAAACTCGGACGTGATGTTCTGCAGACATGTGCACAATGTCCTGTTTTCTTGCAGTGTAGACATTTTGCTGTTCACGCTCCGCATTCATCTGCTTTGTGCGTTGTTAGTCCGCACCTGTAACATGTAATGTCAGCCGTCCCCTGTTCTTCTATTTCTCTAGCATGACTGTGTCCTGCTGCTCGGCTTTTGATTGTAAATTTTGAGCGAGCGCCCCGTTCAGTGTCACTTTGTCACTGTGGTCAGAAAGCATTCTTGATTCTGCTTGAGCTGCTTCATGAATTCTAGCGACTGTAAGAGCTCTTTCTAGTGTCAGCCCTTCCTCCTGCAGCAATTTATAGTCTCTTATGTGCACATTTTTCCACAAGTTGATCTCTTAACATGTCAGTTTCCAATACTCCAAAGTCACAAGATTTAGCCAGTTCTCTTAGTGCAGTCACAAAAGCATCAACAGATTCGTCCTGAGACTAAGTTCTCTGCCTAAATTTATGCCGTTCTAAAACCACTTTTCTCCGCGGTGTAAAGGAAGCGTCTAAGAAAGCTACAGTCTTTTTCTCCAGGGAGGTTGGCAAAAATCCGCTGCACGGGAGCCCCGATACAGTGCAGTAATGTAGCACGTCTCACAGCATCCTGAGCTTCTGTAGATCCACTGGCTATTTAAAAAAAATCTGTACGACTCCATCCATATCTTGTATTCCGTATACAAATCCGGAGCTCCGAGGTTCAGTGGAAGCGGTGGAAAAAGCTGGGCATAAGCAAAGCTTCTCGGCGCGGCTGCCATATCTTCCATGGCGCTAGCTAAACGAAAAGTCCTAAAATTCAAAAGTTCGTTTCTACCAGCAAGAGAACTAAAATTTGCAGTGTTCTGCCCGCTTTGAGTCCGTCAAGCACTCATCTCTCGTTGCAATAAATGTTTTGTATCTTAATAAAAATACGTTTTTATATTATTTTAACTATTTTGTTAACTACACAGATCATGCCCTTACACCATATATTCCCGCCTTCTACTCTCTCGTTCTGTTGTCTCGCGATGTCTACTCACTATACTACATTTAGCATGACTTCTTGTTGCAGTTGAGCTCAAAACTGGAGATGATCTCCATATTCTACCGCTGTAACAAGTCCGAAACATAGGACACAGTACACACTTTTTAAGTGAAGTCAGGTTGTTAAAAAATTAAACCAGCGACCTGTCACAGAAACGTACCCCAGTCTCCCGCGCAACAAGCGGGGGTACTCAGCACTATACTAACGAGGAGCGCTTGTCTGCAGCTGAGCGTCAGCTCTGTTTACTGTCAGCAGTCATTGCCTCATTTCCAAAGACTTTTTCACCTGCTCTCAGCTTTTCAAGACAGTCATAAACGCTCAAGAAGTAATTCATGTCAGTTGGAAGTCTGTTTCTGTTGTCTCAGCTCTTGATAAAGAAAAGCCGTGCGTGGGAGACTCCCTCTCTGAAGAAGTTTGCTGTCACCCTGCGAGGGAGAAGAGCCATCAATCACCGAGGCAACCACTGAGACAGTTAACATTAAACACGTGAAATGCGAGATGTTGTGATTTTTTTCCCGCTTAAGGCTTTTATCGTTTCTACTCTAACGAGAAAGACCTCTTTATTAGAAGTGAGATTTTAACAAACGTCTCCAGGGTTAACTGCGACCTGAACGCAACGCCTAAGACCACCAGCCATCTTGCCTGTGGTACTTAGAGCAGCGCTCAATAAAAATGATCAGAACCCGAAAGCGCTTCTTATGCGGATCAGTATATTCCGATTCCACTGGTTCTGCAGAAGAAATAAGAAAAGCCAAACTCAAAGCACTGTGTTGCCATTACGGGTACTCTGCAGCTGCTTTAAGATCTACTCACACCGTGTTGCCATTAAGGCTACCTAGTTAAAAAAAAAACTTATCGTCACCTTTTTGAACGTGATTATTAGACACCCATTAAATCTCCACCGAGGTTTCTTGAGAGATCTTCAGCGAGCGAGTATTAAAAAACTACGTCGCTTCCAACCTCTGCTGTCACTGTAAACTCGGACGTGATGTTCTGCAGAGTTGCAGTGTGCCTTTCCTCTTGTATTCAAGAGTACTCACTGTGTGAGCTCCTCACTGCGTGTTCTGTACTCTACTGTGATTTAATTTATTACGTGGAGTAGAGTGACAAGATCTACTTGAACACTTTCGGTTTGTGAAATGAAACACTAAATACACTACTGTAAATACAAGTAAATACAAGTAATGGACAAGTAATGGACATTTAAAATAACCAAGTACAGCTAGAACAGTGAAAGATTAAAGACTATTTAGAATGACATTCACAATAGACTTAAGAACAGCACATCCGCCCGAACAGGGACTTGAACCCTGGGCCCTCAGATTAAAAGTCTGATGCTCTACCGACTGAGCTATCCGGGCTCTGAAAGAAAGTCGACACTGTCGGGATCCTCGCAAGTCACGTGTCTCTTGTTCCGAAGAGCAGTCATACCTGACCCGTCTGGAATGACCACTGACAGACTTTATCATGAAGCGACGGCACCACTCCCAGTAGAATGAGTGAGAAATACAGCATGACATGGGTAGTTAAGGGGCTCCCACAATCCATCTTTCCTCACATTACTGATTTTTTTCAATAGCATTTTGACCTTTTTTCACATTCAGATTTTTTTCTCATTTAATAAAATCTTTTAATCAACAACATTAAAAAGAAAACAAATGGAACATTTTTTGGAACAATAATTAAAAAAAAAATCTTTCAATGCCTTGGTTGTATACGTGTGCACACCCTTTATAAAGGGAGTTGCAACAGTGCTGAAATGTAAAGAGCATTTCTGTAGAGAAAACAGCATTTTTTCTGCCTTGATGTTAAGCTTAGGGAGCCTGTCTTTTAGAAATTCTATTTCTTCACACCCTGCACAGCCTCCCGACAGACTAACGAATATTTTTGGGAGAAATTGGCTCACACACCGGAAGACACTAACGTTTATTTACGTTAGAGTATATGAATAACAGTTTAACCGAAAAAGTTTGTAATTGTGATTTTGTTAAAATTTAATAAATCGTCTATCATCAGTAAGTAATTTTTTTATTTCATAAACTATAAGACAATTTAGAGAGTTTATAGGTCATAAACGTCGCTTATGTTCCTTTAACTCTAGCGTTCAGGATCCAAACCCAGGTGCGGACGGTTGTGTTTCTTGAATCTCTTGTAATCATCAAAAGTCGATGTGTAGTCCTTCAGTACTTTCTCGAGTTGTGCCATGGATATTTTATACGATCAATACTTGTCATGCTCTTTTGCATTTTCCTTAACTAAATTAGTTCAAATAATTTAGGATTTAACAGAACTAAATGTTCTGTTAAAACAGCAGCGCAACTGTGCAGCACGTCGAGTGTGCCTGCATTTAATTGTGTAAACCTGGCTCTCTCTGAACACGAGCAAAGAGTTCTCACTCAACAGAAGATTGCGATGTGAGTACTGTAATATAAAGCACCTGGAGATGCCAGGGATTGAACCCGGGACCTCATACATGCGAAGCATGCACTCTACCACTGAGCTACATCCCCGATGAAAAAGTTTATGGAACAGACTTAGAGATGTGCAAGTGCTCACTGATCACACCACTCACGAAGAATGCCTGCAGTTTCCCACTTTCGCGTTTCTTCTACTACAGAGTAAATTCATAGGAATGAAAAAATAAGGAAGGAAAAATAATCGCATCGAAGCTTCAAGAGGCTGGGCACAAATTAATCTGTTATTTTTGCATCCAGTTACATGGGCGACGGTGGTTGATTCCCAGACGGGGGAGTGCTTTTTTTTCTACCTCCTTACTCGACTGTCCTTCAATTCTATTTTATTTGAAACCTATTTGCATCTTTTAAGTGCTCTTGATTAAACTATGCATAGAAAAACAGCAGTACTGATGATTTAACGTAAAAGGGTGAAACAACGCCCCAACCACAGGAATGGTAACAGGAAGGATCGTGTTCTTATTTAATATGTCCTTTTGGGATGTCTTGTCAATGCACACAGGCGGTAGAGCTGAATAATTTACTTTTAGTTCTTTCTATACCAGGAAGAAAGGAGCAGACTTTAACTTTAAGAGGCAAAAATGACACCTTGTCAAAGCTAATATTTATTAAAATGACATCACAACAAAAGAGTGGAGCCTTGAGTGAATAAAGCCTTGAGTGGAGCCTTGAGCTTTCATTGGATGTCTGTGTCTCTATAACTTTGTAGGTGAGAGAGAGGATTGTGATAATTTGCGGGTGCTTCTCGGGAGTGCGTTGGTGGTACAGGCGCCTTCCAAATAATTGAGTCAGTTTTTTAATCCCAGCCAGTGCAAACCCAAATCTTTTCAAGATAATCTGTGGTCCGCTAACACATCTTTTGAAACACTACAACAGGTAACACCCCGTGTGAAACATCATGAGCATCTATTAAACCTCTCTACCTACCCGTTCCTCACAGAGACATGACGAGGGTCTAAAGGGACATTTTAGCATTCCGTACTTTCCTGTGCAGTCAGGCCAGTTCCACTTTAACTGCGCCCGACAACGGAGGTCGTTTTGAAAACTACGAGAGTAAAGGAAGAGTAAAGGATTGGAAGCTAGGGAGTTTCAGGTCTGTGTTTTTATTATAGGTTCTCAAATCTGAATACCTTTTCAAGAAGTATTTCAGAATCCCAGTCAAATCCAGTACGAATGCTGCATAGATCTGCATTGAACAATTAGTATACTGTTTGTCCGTTGAATCAAACACGCCTTATGAAGCATTTCTAAAACAGGAGAGATTGTTAGGGAATGCGTCTTCCTGTAAAAATAAAATGACTTCAAGGGCACTATAAGCAGAGGTGCTCTACAGAAGAACTATAGCCAGAGATGCCAAAGAGGTCGAGATTTCACCACGTGAGAGAAAGCATCTCAGAAAACGAAGTTGCGGTCATTTCCACGCCTCATAAAACCACTAGGTCAAACAACAAGAGCTGAAGAGCCGCTGTTGAGAGTAACACGGCCGAGCGCTCTAAGGAGCTGGCTTAAACCTCCAGCCTCTTCAGGAGCATCTGTTGGAGTCACACTGCTACAGTGTATCGCCTTGTTAAGTATCCCTTTTATTGTTGTTGCTACCTCCAGGCGATGTAAACCAGATTCAGAAAAAAAATAATTTGAACAACATTATTCCCACGTTTTTTCGAAGGTGCGGTGGCCAAGTGGTAAGGCGTCAGTCTCGTAAATCGACGATCGTTTTATCAAACCCCACCCGTGCCTATTTCGAAGTCTTCAAAAAAACTTGCAATGTAGGAGTCTCAATAGTAAGAGAACATAACTATCGCCAGTGATTAGTATCCGTGCATATCCTGCCTTGTTTTTTAGTCGACAAAGCTTGTCTCTCTTCACACCCATCTTCTGAATGATCGCCTCAGCATTGGGAAGGAACGTGCGCTTGGTACAGCCCCTGACTCCATGGTCTGATCACAAACAGATCTGGTGAGCTGTCAGTCCAGGTTGGAAGTAACGTTCGAAAGCACTAAAAATCTGACTTAGGAACGAGAAGACCGTGTTTTTTTAAACGAGTAAACGATAAAATAATATATTGCCTGCAAGACTATGTCAAGTTCAAGTTCAAGTTTATTGTCATTATACTCATACGCAGGTATAAGGTATAACGAAATGCTATTTAGCTAGCTCTCGGACATAAGTAGTACAAAGAAAAAAAACACAACAACAATACAATTGTATAACAAAAGAAAGACAGAGACAACAGCCGATGTGCAAAAAACAACAACAGGCAGTGTGCAAAACAACAAAAAGGTAACAGGTTATGTGCAAAAACACGCATCAAAAGAATGAAATAAAGGGATAGAAATGATGGGGAGTGAGCTTTTGACATGTATGGTAGAGGTAAATGTTCAATGTGTGTTTGGGTTTTTGGTAAGAAAGAAGCAATCAGCACACATTTTTTTTCAGGACAGTCGAGCAGTTTAAAACAGCAAATTCACAACTTCGTGTCTTTTAAGCTTTGTGTTTCACTCTCCAAATAGACGCACGGGTTCAAATCCCACTCCCGACAATCAGGCGTTTTACCCTGTCTTTTTTACCTGCCTTTACACTGTTTCAGTCTTGTTGTGCTCGCTGACAATCACAGTACGAGGAAAACGGAGAAACTGCTTAGCAAAAACATAACGGACAGAAAAAAGCTTTGTAAACACGTGAATGTGATTAGCAGCAGTAAGGTATGCATTCAAATGTTTAAGGCAGATTTATAAAAGCAGCAGAAGAAAGGTGCAGCCTTTGTGAGAATTCGCGGGGTTTTATGCTGCTTGGACTTCTTTCAAGCCTATGAATTGACCCCCGTTTTATTTTCATTTTCAAACTTCAGAACCGAATAACAAAAAGGTTTCATGTGTGACAGCATTCCGTTGCAAATACCGTTTCCACGATGTATTCAGCGACGGGAATGAAATGTTTTAGTGCTGGCTCAAATGCGAGGAATTTCAGAAAAACCTGGAAAAGCAACGCCTGCAGTAAATGACAAATCTAAAGTGTGTAGTCAGCATGAACAGAACAACGCAATGCTCTGTAAAAACGATCTGAAGCCGCAATTACTCTTTTATCTCGGGCAGTTCATTCCGATACGATGTTTCCGCAGAATAAATGAAATGCCGAACTCCAAACATGTTGTTGTCATTATTGTTACTCCTGCTGCTGTAGTTTTAAGCTTTAATCAGTGGGTATGTAATGTTGTAAAGGGGCTGGACTACTTTGTTCAGTCCAAATTCCACTATGTGAATTTATGCTTTTTTAATATAAGCATTAACAATACAATGCGTGCTCAAAAACCGTTACTTATAAGCTTAAGAAGCGGCAGTGTTTTGACAAAGTGTGGTATTCGAACAGAAAATGCTGAAGTGTTTAATACTTGCTTGTGAGCAGATCTCCCTCGATTTAGACAAACTCTTGTTCTGCCGATGATTTCAGATCAAAATCTGAATCAAGTGGAAAGAAAGCTGAATTACGCTGGGTACTGGGTATCACTGTTACGCCATCAGGTCATGCTAGGAGGATTGGGGGGATGAAATTGACACAGAGGGACCCAATGTGGGGGCTGAACCCACAGTTCTGAGATTAAGAGATTCTTGCTCTATGGACTGCGCCTATATAACTCTTGTGCTCCAGCAGTAATGTTTCTGGGTGTGGATGAACATGACATAATAGACTGACAGCAGGAACACGTGGCCCACAGGCAGTGACAGTATCGCTATATTTGGTTGCAGTATATTGTGTTGAGAGCAGCAATAACTTTCCTGCAGAGATGGGAGTGCCTTTAATAAAGCTCTTTCAATCAGACAGAATAACAGGAACTGACCTAAAGTTTCGGCTGTGGATCCATCTCCACATGGGGGAAAGAGACAGTAAAATAGCGATGAAGAAACAGAAAGATTTGTGCTCGCTGCAAAGTAGGAAAGAGGTGGTCAGACACATAAAACAGCTTGGTGATAATTTGCAGCGACAGTTTTATGTTATTTAGTACACGGATTTCTCTTCATGTTCCTTAAGATGTGTAATTTGTATGTTGGTTGTATGAGAACAGTTTCTTCTCAAGTCCTGTCAATTGACAGTGGAGAGCTAGCTGGTGCACATCTTCAAGAAGACTCTCTTTAAGGCAATTACAATTTTCTCGAACAAATCTGTGTCATATATTTTTTAAATAGTTTAGCTAATGAGCAACGAGAGTATAAATGAATTCTCCCAACCTCCATTCGAAGATAAAACTCCATGTGCGAGTCTAAGTTTCCTTGAAGCTACTGATGTTCGTCATTATTGGACATTCCCGGTGATATTGACTAAGGAGCTCAATTTTGACGTGTCGTAGTTCAACATGTGCAAAACACTCGTATCCCCTGCAAATATCGGCAAGGTCAGTGATATTCTCAACAATTTGTGCCATTGCAATTCGTGCAATTCGTGCCATACTTTTTCGAAATGTATTCTGACATGCCAGGATCAGAGGGTCATATTTAAAGAAACTGGTGCATTAAAATTTCTTGTACTTCAGGATTTTGATAGTCTGTTACATTGTCTTTCACACGGCGGTGTCAGAACTGTGAGACATTTTCATAATCGGGGGAAGGCTGTAGCAATAAGCAGAAAGTGCAATCACCTTTTCCCAGTGTAAGTCCGTGTTGTGGTGAGTTTTTAAAATTGGTTTGCGATTTTCTGAAATATATTCCATACAAAAATATAATTTGGACAGTCGCTATTTGGATATTCCCTTTCAGTGAAGATGTCTACAGTATTCCAGCCGGATTAGTACTGATTGAAGAGAGCCATCTACAGGCGAAAAGTGACATAACATCACAGCAGCACCATTTAAGGTGGAACGAAAAACACGCATAAGAAGCTGGTGAATAAGAAGCTACTGTAACTTCAGCCTCGTAGCAGACCCTGGTAGGCACGCTCAAAATAATCGTCTTTCCCAGTACTTCAGAGTCATATTTAGATCGCTTTACTGTAATTTTATTTGATTGATGGGAGATGTGAAGCCATCGAGCCTGTACTGCGCTTTCACATTGAAATTGAAGCCATTTCTCCTGCTTTCTCTCAGTGTCCGGGCTGCAATTGCGTGTAAAGGAGGCGACTTGAAAATGAAACGTGTAATCACATTACAGAGGGTCTTCACGACGGGGTGCGTCAGCTAGTTCTCCATTATTGTCAGTTTACTGGACTTCTGAAGAAACCTATCTACAACGAAGATACAAACTGCACAGTTCAAGGCACATGAAGAGAAATCTGTTTGCTGATTGACTCAAAAAATGTCGATACAAATAATCTGCCAGGCTGATTTACTTGTCCGACCACCTCCCTCCGTCCCCCTTTGCTGTTAGCACAATTCTTTCAGTTTCTTTTCTTGTATTTTCCTTGCTATTTTAGTGTTCCCCATGTATAGATGGATCCACAACCGAAACCGTTTTCACCCTGTGTTTCTGCACACCTTGCACAGCTCCAGTGGTGCAATTGGTCAGCACGCGGTACTTATACAACAGTGCACAGCGGAGTTATACCGAGGTTGTGAGTTTAAGCCTCACCTAGTGTCTTTAGCTACTGAAAGCAACTGTTAAGTTTAGATACTATCAGGTATCTGATGAAGATAAATTAACATCAAACGAAGAAGTAAAGGTTTACTTCGAGTCACAATCAAATTAGGCTCCGCAGCTGAAACATTGTGTTTCCTTCTCTTTTCAGCATGGAATAAACCTTGACTTTTTCCTTTGAAGCCCATGCATGCTGACGCAGCTCCCTACTTAAATTACCATCAGCTGTGTATCTCCAGCTGACCTGTACACAAATATATGAGAGAGGTCTACTGAGACGAGAGGAGCACTGAAGACTTGAAAAAGCTCTCGCATTAGACTCTGTGTTTTTGTTGTTCCCCAGATTTGTTTTTAATGTTCTTTTTCTTTTGAAATTGTTGCGTTTGTTTTTTTTTCGTAGTTGTTAGACAACTACCGGGATTTACCTAGGTTCCTGGAAGACTTCTTGTTTTGTGTTTGTTGTATTTTCGGGTTACAACAATTGTTTTTTTCTATTGATAGGACCCCACGCATTACTATGGGAGTAGTTAACATTAGTTCTTACATTGTACAGTACCTGAAATTACCACATAAACTACTACTCTGTTTCCATTTTTTTGACAGGCACAAGTGAAGTTTGTTTTTCCTTGCTGCTGATTGGTAGCTACAATGGGTCAATTGCAATAAACTTATATTCAATAAACTCCGCTGAAATTTGTCAGCAACTCTGTACTAAACCTGTTCTCAATTGCAACAAACCTAAAATAACAGCTGCTGCCCGTTAGATGTTACTGCATTAGGAGTCTAGCTTAAACCACCTCTTCATAGGTTTTAAGCAACTCAGTAGCGGACTAAGCAGAACAATTGATCACATCAGAACTGTCTTGTAATGGAAATAATGTACTCATTAAGTAACAAGGTTATGCACCACTTGCTTGAAAATTATTATTATATTTAACGACAAAAATTTGCAGACACCACAAATATTTATATATATAAATATTAACACGTATTTATTAATAAAAGTGTTATTTATTAATAATTAACTTCCATGTATATCTTTATTAGTAGCTGTATTACAAGTAATGCATAAGTCTTTATTATAGTTAGTTTTCAGTTATCCTGGGGAGGGAAGAGAATGGAAATTAAGGAAATAAAAATTTAAAGGGCTTTTAAGTCTTCAATGTGTTCTGTCATAGCTGTGTGTTGTCATATCTGGGTGTTAATTTAGTATATTTGTTGTATTATTTATTGTGATTTGACACTAAACTTGTTTTTCTCAGGAGAAAGCAGTAATATTTTTTTTTTAGTTTTTTGAGGGTACAGAAAATTGTATTGTACGGCCAAATGTAAGGTTACATTAAGAAACCCTTATTGTTACCTTTTGCAACGTTATTTATTTAAGACGGTTCTTCAGAATAGTGTCCCTTACGTATCTGTGACTGTGGTCCCACAATAACGGTGCTGAAATAGCCGGAATGTGTGGGAAGAAGATGGAGATGGAACAGGAGGCTTATTCAGTCGATAGAAAGGTTGTGTAGGACTGAACACACTACGGTTATGGTACTGGGTTTAAGAGCATTACGATCCTACAGTCTCCTGATCCATAATCAGATGCGTTATCCAGTGTACCACTGGCCCTTGTACCGCATTCCTCAATTGCACCACTGTGAGCTTGTGCCGCTACAATAATAAATCGCCCCAGTCCAAATTTTCTCAATTAGGTGTACGTTTTCTATGTGTATTTAGTTAAACAGTCTTTCATTTTGTCTGTTTTAAAAATTGCATCTCTTTAAAACAGACAAACGAGTTTATGTGTCGCGCTGAAATTCACACATGAGGGAATTCAAACGAAAGAAATCACAGAAAAGATATCGCGCTTAAAAAGAAATCCAGAGTGGAGATGCTGGTGATAGAAAACGATGCATGAGATGCTTTACCTCTGAACTAAACTCGGCTCTTTAATTGTGTTAGGAAGAGTGAATAGCCAACAGTTTACATTTTAAAAATCAAAGCAAGACAATGAGACACGAAGAGAATTCGGAACACGAGCCTCTCCTTCATTGTTTAATGAGCTTTTAATGAACGCCTAAGTGAAAGACAAATTCACTATTTTCACTTTGTGATTAAAAAACACTTTTATCACGTTAAGCACTCCTGATGGTGTCGAATAGTTCTCTTTTCTACCCTCATCATTTGAGGATCCCCAGCTAAAATATCTTTTTAAACTACAACAAAATTGCAATATTTTGAATACTATTTAAGTTTACATAGTCACATTCCCGTGATATTGACTTAGGCGCTCAATTATTAACTTCTTGTAGTTTGACTTGTGCCAAAAGTTTGAAATCTCTGCAACTATCAGGATGCTTAAGGACATCCAAAGAAACCCCATCACATTTAGGGGAGACGGTGTTGAGGTCGGATTAATTTGAAATGCGTCTCTGGGGACTTTTGATTTACCAACGTTATGTTTAACTGAAGGATACGGTGACTGACTGTGCCATAGAAACTAACGCACATCACCTTTCTTCTACATTCACAGGTTTTTGGCTAAAGACAAAAAAATCTTTTTCGTTTCCTTGCCAGCTGGCAGTAATTCCTCTGCACTGACAAAACAGATGAGTATTTTATCTTTTGCAATTTGTATGGATTTTTTTAAAAACAAGTTGCTCCAAAAATTAAATGAACACTTCCATTAAATTTAATGTAGAAGCATGTTGCTGTCCATAATGATAAACTGTGTGGCAAGACAGGCACCACTGGGACTCAACCCCAGGATCTCCTGTTTACTAGGCAGGCGCTTTAACCAACTAAGCCACAGCATTCTCGCATCCTAGTGTTAATCCTGCATCAGCAGGGTCAGCTTGTCGGCACGCCCGTCTCCATTTGGTGGTTTGAGCTGACGTTGCCATGACGTTGCCATTAAATGCGACCGAGAATACTCCAACCAGAGAACTAAGCCATGGCATTGGCATCAGATATCCCTTTTACAGCCACTTGGACACATCTCAATTGCTCTGAGACACCTGCATTCAGTGTGCGCTGAGCCTGCTCGCTGAGCAAGTGACGAGAAATGGCTTATGTCAAAGGAGTTCAATATGCTTTTTATGTTCAATGGGCTGTCCACTACAGCTAACACTGAAGCGCAGCACAGGCTCTGTGGTTTGACATCTCGCAAGGTAAATGTTGAAATTGTAGGTGGAAGAGGAAAATTACCCTTGAGTATGGGGAAAGAGGCCAACTCATGTCCGGAGGGGGATAAAGTGTGTATGGAGGTGGCCTAGTGGTTAAAGCACTCTTCTCTTAGTACATGATACTCTACACAAGTAGGTTTGAACCCCATCCTCCTCGAGGAAGGGCTTTGACACATTTTGACCTTTTTAAACTTGGTGTGCTTTCGTTTCGTTTCTTCGCTCCTGTACTACAGCAATAATATTTCTATAGGTGTATGATCATGGTAGGCTGACAGCAGGAACATGTGGCCCACAAACAGTGACAATATCAGAGGTGTCTGCAGTGTGTTGGTTTGTGAGCAATGATAAAATAACTTGACATGGAAGCAGGTGTGCCTGCATTAATACAGCTCCATTGAGAGGAAAAAGTAACACAAGAACCAACTTAAATTCAACAGCACGTTTCTGCAGCTGAAAACGGAACCTACTCCACGTGATGATTGAGCTCACAACCTTGGTATGACTCCACTACAAAAGCACCACAACCTGACCAATTGCGCTACTGGAGCAGCACAGCACAGTAGCACATTTTCCTCAGTGCACTCAAACAGTGCTTCTTCCCTAGCCTACCAGCTTCAAGACTTTTTTAAATCGATCAAAGATTCATTGGAAAAGGTTTGTCGATGGGTCAGGTGGGAATCACACCCGGATTCACTGCTTGCAAGGCAGCTATGTTCATCATTATACCCAGGACTGGCGCCAGGGGAATGATCTGTAGGGGGGGGTCTGAAATCCTGAGGGGGGCAGTGATATTTTGGTTTAAACGGAGCCGTTGCAACCATCCAAGTGAATTCTCGTAAGCATGCCACTGATTAGTATTTCATGTTAGAAGATAACGACAAGCAATCTGGTATTTAGTGATAAAGAACAGTTCCACGTTCATCAGAACTCACGTGATTATTTTTGCCTGGAGCATCAACCATATGTGTTCATTTTTTCAACAACATCAACGGTAACGAGGATCTGAATCATTAAGAAATCATTGTAAAACCAACAGAAAGTACAAACTTCTATAACTACAGTCCTAGTTATATAACGATTGTAAGTATAAGGATAAACTACTGCAAGCCATTGGTCCACCTGAGCAAATAAGGTCATAATAATGTTGACACCCCAAAACATAGACACTATGTAACGTGCTGTTCCTGGATGGATAGCCCCCTGCACATCAAACAGTCTGATGTAGTAACTGTGAATTCGGGGTTAGTATAGTTATCTGACCATTGACAAAGTACAACTATTTTTTACGGCTCAAGTTCAGTAAGTGAAAGTGTTCAAAAACTTTTTATCCAAACCTTTTATCCAAAACTGAGGGGGGTGGAACTGTTCAGTTGAGGGGGCGATTTTGACATGCCAGTAATATTTTCACAAAACGTCCAAGAGTTACGAAAACACTTACTTTATGTATAAAGTACATTGTGTACACACTGTAAGTTCACAACGCGAGAAATACTGCTCAATATGGGATCCTGTCCAGGAATATCAGGGCTGTAAGGGGGTCAGATCTATAGATGTAGTAAACACATTAGTGGAGACAGTGTGTCTGTTCTCTGTATGAGAGCCGGACAGGAAGAATAATCTGTGGTCTGGGAAGAAGAGACCCTCGTTGGAAGAGCGACGCTTCTCACAGGAGAGAATGAAAAAAAAATCTTTTTCAGGGACGCTGATTTTTCTCCTTGGGGGAATTAAAAGCACTTACGGGGAGTGACCTTGTGGTGCAACGGTAGTGCATCTGATACCACATCAGAAGGTTGTGTGTTCAAATCATGTCGAGATTGGCTGATGTATGTTCAGGTTCAGCTGGTGCCGAACCCGGAAATTATACCATGCAGTTTGGTTTTATCTGTACACCACATAGATAATCTAAGTGAAATAACAGAGCAGTACAGAACACGCATTCAGGAAATTACACAGCAAGTCATTTTGAACACGACAAGAGAAAGGGCACACTACACATCCGTGAAACATCACGTCCGACTTTAGAGACAGTTACATCACAGAATGGAAGTTTCAGGCCCCTTTTTCATTACAGGTTCAAACTAACCTGAAAGTTACAGAGTTTTAGGTCACTTTTGTATTAAAAAGTGTCTGAAGCCTGTAAATATAATTTGCCCTTTTTTAAATTGTGGATGAAATCCAATCCCATGTACCAAGACCTTACAGTATATTCATGTTAATTAAAATGCTATTGGACATTAGCTGGTGCTTTTTGTAACGATTTGCTATTTCATGCTGGAAAGAAGGAAACCTGACCAACGTTTGCTTTCAGGTGCGGTTCATTCACATAATGGACATCTATTTCTGAGTAGCCTGATTTAAAAACACACGAACCCGGTAGAAGTCGAACCTACAATCTCATGATGCAAAATCAGACGCGTTATCCATTAAACCACTGGCCAATCATGTAACTGAATTGCACCATGGTAAGTTCAGCGCTGCAACTAGTAATACACCATCCCATCTAAAATTTCTAAGTGAGAAACGTGTTTTCTACATTTTTATCAGTTTTAAAATATCATCTCTTTAATACAGACAAAGGGTTTGTGTGTCACTTTGAAATTCTGATTGATTTAGAATTCAAAGAAAAAGATGTTTTCTTGAACAACGCAGTGAAATTATGACATCTTTCACTCTACTTCTCTCTTGTAGTAAAGCAGACCTTGCAGTGTGAGCATTTACTCCAGTAAATTAGGTCATGTATCATGTTAAATCACTTCTTCAAAACAAAACATTTCCTGGTGCAGGTTTTCTCCATGAAAAAAAATACATTTTTCCCTTACATGATTTCTCGTTTTTTTTTTCCATCAGAGTACAGAAAGAAGAAAAAAGGGAAAAGCAGTGTCGCAAAAAAACTCCATCGCCCTTGGGAGATGTCAAGCTCATCGGATATGAAAAGTGCCCAATAAAAGCAATTTCTCTTCATTTATCTTAGCTTCAGGGCTGCTATTGTGTGTAGAGGAGGCAACTTGCTCAGCCAGCAGACTCAGCGCTTACTGAATACAGGTATGTTTTGAGTGTCATGCTGATCGTCTTATAAATGCAAAAGAAACTTTTAAAGCTGATAAAGTAATTTGCATGTGGCTACAACATCCCTGGAAGAGAGATTTTATCAGTTGCACATAATCGATATTTTTTACTTTTTGTTCAGCACTGGAAATCTATTTTTTTAAGTTTTCTTAAGAAGATCTCATGAAGTATTGCCAGGACCTACCTTTAGCACTCAATAGCGATATTAATGGAGTAGAAATGTAAGATAAATTGATGATCTGAGCTAAAATAGTCCTTACGCGCCTCCTGTAACAGTGTTCGTATTCATAGCAAGTAATATTCTTTTTCAACCCCAAACGTTGCTATTGCATTAAGCTTTGTGTGACCATTGGAGGTTTCGGTAGCTTCTGGAGAGCGCACTTTTCCAAACTGGAACCTATAAGAACATTATTCAAGGTACACCATGTCCAAGAATCGTTCATCGGGACTAGGATTAATATCAATGGAAAGTACTTCAAGATTTAACTGAAATATTAAAAGAGTAGGAAAGCATTTAAAATAGAAAAAATCAGTTCAGATGATATTTAATTTTTGAGAAATGGGCACATACTGTACATCAGCTCAGTGAGCAGTGCGAGGTGCTCTCCTGGAGATGATGATAAATTAGTTAAAATCATGTGATAGAAACAGCCAGCACAAATGGCTGTGTTTGTGATTATGTCACTTCTCTACTATAGCAGCGTTGATAAAAGACCCTCTGAAAGCAGTAAAGCACTGCACAACTGAATTCGTTGCTATTTGGAGAAATCCACAAACTCGTGTTTTTCATGTGCTTTAAAAGACAGCCATACTCACCGACAAAATAACGACACTGCAGCTGATTTTTTCCGAAGCACAGTTGACCTTTCTGAGCCAAATGATGAAGCTCACCCAGTGAATACTATAGCAGAAGGTGGAGGAAAGTGCAACTTTGTAACTACTGCAACCACAGGGACAACTGCAAGAAGCAGAATCAACTTCCCATCGAATGGTGTTGTTGTCTGAGGTACGCAATGTGAACGTGTGCAGAGAATCCCACAATCTCTTCAAAACTTGGACAAAGTATTTCTGATGGAGTGCTGTGCGCAAAGATTGAATAAGCTTTGCTCCTGCCGATGATTCTGCGTGAAAAAGCACAGCATTCAAGTTTCACAGAAAAATGCACCATGCCTACAAAACCAATTTAAAAAACAATTGCGGCACACTACGATTCACACTGACTCAAAAGTGATCACGGCAGATGTTGTTCCCTGCATAATGCTGAAGGGACCAAAGAGCATTGCTGTTGGGAACACAAAATGAGGCTTTTTTATGCCTTGATGTTAAGCTGACAAAGACTATCTTGAAACACCTAGTTCAGTCTCTCGACAGACTGTCAAGCAAAGCTTTTACCCATTGAACTCGCAATAGAAGGAAGGTCTTAACCCACCAACACTTAGCAGCGGCAAGATTCAAACCTAACCCAGCGAAGAAAATGGAGCACAAACCCAGCACTTAGACCACCCAGCCACACTCCCAACACCTTACTCTTTTGGAGAACGTCGGGTGGGTTCAGCTCTTGTTGTGCGATGCTTGGAAATGACTGCACCTTCGTTTTCCGAGATGTTTCCTATCACTTCTTTGTCAGCTCTGAATATAGTGCTTCTTTGGAGCAGGCTTCAGACCTTTTATTTTATTTATAAAGGAGGGCGCATTCAGAAACGTGTAATTCCTGTTTTAGAAATACTTTGGGCGGTGTGTTTTATATAACGCACAAACAGTATTCTGATTGTATACTGTAGACCTGTGTAGCAATCATACTGGACGTGACTGGGATTCTGAAATGTTTCTTGAAAAGGTATTCAGGGCTGCTTGAATCTATAATAAAAAAGTGACCCGAAACTTCCTACCTTCCAATCACTGATGTAGCTCTCCCTAAACCTGTATGTGATGTTTTGCAGATGTGCAATGTGCCTTTACTCCTGTATTAAAACTGACCTCTGTTGTTGGGCGGAGTTGAAGGAGAACTAACTGCACAGAAAAAGTATGTAACAATAAAATGTTTCTACACTTCAAAATGTCCCTTTAAATCCCTGCTCACACACGTCGGTGTGGGGAGCGGGCAGGTAGAGAGCTTTTACAGATGCTCATGATGTTTCTCATGGGGTGTTACCTGCAGTAGCATCTCTCTCCACGCCTTTGGAAAGAAAAGAGTGGCTCCAGTGCAAGGTATGGTCAGAACAGCTGGTCTGATTGTCTTAGAAAACAAGAAATTAAAATCAACAGGGAAATTGAACAATACAGAAATCAGTGCAGTATACAATAGGAAGCAATCAAACAAAATGCTCAGCAAAAATCGTAGTTGAGTAAATTGGTGGAAAAAAAATATTTGTAAGCAAAGGAGAGCCCGCGCTGCGCGTGAAACACATCAATCGTTCAGCATTTCTGAAACATTTCATTGAATTGACAAAGAAGAGCCTTTAATGAACTATTCTTTACCCCTCTGTTCCTACTGTATTTAATACCACCATCTATTGTCTCCTCTAACTGTGTATTCTCATCCTGCTTATCTTGTGTATTTTTTAACTTTATTGGTTTCATTCTGTAAAGCGCTTTGGAAAGCCACCTTTAAAGGCACTATATAATGTAAAGATTATTATTATTATGATTAATAATAATGAACAGTGCATTTAACACTGAGCACATGCGGTCCTTCTTTGCAAAGGATTGCAAAGGTTGGGAATTAGCCTTTCACTCGTGTTGTTGAAGATCGTATCCTGGCTTTGTTGCAGGAAATGTCTGGATGCCATCACCGGATCAAGGAGAGGATCAGGGTTTTGGGAAGTCTTTTTGATGCCTGACACTGTGTGTTGTAACGGGTGTCATTCTGGACCTAATCAACAGAGAACACTGTTGAAATCGCTGAACTGCCTAGCGGACACTTTGTCGCCTTCTTCTGAACTGTATTTAATGCGATTCTCTGAAAACGTGGCACGTTATATCTGCTACCTTTATGGAGGGCACACTCATAAGAATCATAGATTCGATCACAAGCATCTAAAAATGAGCATGAGAAAATGACATCACGCTATAAGGCTGAATGGCACAAATTCTCCTGTTACTTCTGCAGCAAATGTGGGTTTTTTGCTTCTTAACACTGAGATAGTTGGAGATATTTGGCAGCAGTGGGATTCCAACTCACACCCCCAAAGAGACTAGAGCTTTAATCCAGCTCTAAATTAAAAACTGGGTGACTTGTAAGGGCTGGTAGGAGAGGAAAGGTATAAATGCTTCTTTTTTGGACAAAGTCTTTATCTTTACTAAAAGAAGGAAAGAAATATTTGATTATTATTTTTTCACCAGTTGTTTTGATCAAATTATTGTAACGCAGTGCCATATTAAGGTATAATATGTACATGAACGTCATGTCTGAGTCGATGATGGCAGCTGAGTATCACTGGAGGACAGTTCATCATGAGTGGGTAAGCCTGCATAATGAGGGAGAAGAGATCGGCCTCTCTGATGCAGTGTCCAGTGACACTAACCTTCTGTCCTACTGTTCTCTACTTATGTAGAGGGTGAATGTTTATTTAGGTGAATGTTAGGTTTCATTCTTGTAAAATATTTCCGAGCACTTTTTTTGTTGCTGAAAATTAATCTTGTGCATTTGAATTAATTCCGATATTGTCACCTAATTCTATACATTGTTTCATCAGACTAGAACATTTAGAGGAGCTCAATTGCATTTATGAATTGCATAGTGATATTATTTCTTTCCGTTTAAATACTTCAGTCAAAAATGTAGAGAAGGTGCTCCTGTTTTCACCATTATAAGAACTGTGATGCACCAGTAATATTTACTCTCACAAAAGTATTGTAATTGTATTGTTCTGTTCTGTAACAATCTTGAGTGACACAAACCTTCTGTTTTACTGCACTACACTTCTCCAGAGGCCAGTTCAGCACACAAGGATCCTCAGTCAAACAAACACTGCAATCGCTTGATAAACGCCATTTCTCATCCTTTCTCTTAGTGTCGGTGCTACTATTGTATGCAAAGGAGGCGACTTGACAATGAAATCTTAAAGAGAGTCTTCATGAAGGTGTGCGTCGGCAAGCTGGGCAATTGACTGGGCTTGTGAAGAAACCAATCTCATTCAACAACCATACAAATTGCACAGCTTAAGGCACATGAAGCGAAATCTGTGAGCTGATTGACACAAAACAATGTCACTTCACATTATTTGCAAAGTTGTTTTGCTTGTCTGACCACCTCTTCCTACTTCACAGTGAGCACATATATTTCAGTTTCTTTTCCCCATGTGGAGATGTATCCACTGCCAAAACTGCTGTCTGATTATTTAAATTATCTGTAAAACTGTTACATGACTTCATCTAATTGTAAATTTATAAGACGGTCTATGAGACATTTGTTAGAGTAGCTGAATCCCAGGGCTCGTATGGAATCACACACAGACGGGTCTTCTGTGTGATCTGAGTCCCACTGCCCAGAGCTACAGACTGGTCAAATGGTCACTATTGTAGACACGACCATCGGACCATCGGCTACAAATAATCAATATACTGATCATAGTGTCACTACTGGTGTTTATTACATAAATACTATATATAAATAATAAGATAATTCCACACTCATATGTGTTATAAAACATTTATAAACATTTTGGGAGGCTGACATACAGTAAAGAAAGTAATACTGAAGGGCTGGAAGTCCTGGAAAGCGTTAATAGAACCTTCTTGCTTTCAACCTGGAACAGAGCCCACAACTGCCAGATCAGTGACCCCTGAGCCCAGTTCACAGAGAGGAGAACCAGGAGGTCTTTTATGTCTCTAAGAGGGCTGGGAGGAAGGATAAAAGGGGGAAATGTGACATGAGTCCAGGCTGTTCTGTCTGATATTGTTCATGTAGCAGCACTGATTGTCTGAATATCTTCTAGTTCTGGATTGTGAGGATAGAGAGCAGTACGGAGTTGAGATCCTGTCTGAGTGTGAGTCTGAGCTGTGAATCTGACTGAGAAGAGAATAATGATTTTTTATTCTGCCTGAGAATTTTTCCTGAGAATTTTTCTTCTTTTCCAAGTGGTGTTACATCCCCTTCAGATACTCTACACAGACTGCCAGAGAGAAGAGGAGCGAGAGATGGACAGATAAGAGCACACACAGCAAGAGACACATACGTCTTGATTTACTTTGAAGCAAGTGTTCATTTCTTTTCTGGAACAATTTGTTTCTGAACTTCAAGAAATTCATACAACTTCTGAAAGATAAAATACAAATCTTGCTTCTCAGGACAGAAGAAATGCTTCCAAAAAATGCCAGTGATTTTTTCTCCTTTTAACGAAAAGTGGAGAAAAACAACAGCAGTGCAACTCCGTCGGCTTGATTTAGCTTAATACAAGTATTCACTTCCTTTTCTGTAGATTACAGCCTGCGAAAGATGAAATGAACTTCTTGGTTACTCCTGGTCAGTGCAGAAGAAATACTGCCAGCTGGCAAGAAAATGACAGTATTTTATTTTCTTTTACTACAAACATGTGAGTTGTGAAAAGCAACGGGAATGTGTCCCTGTGCAGCTGTTAAACAAAGGGCTGGTGGGTCAAACGTACTCAGGGACGTGCTTCAGATTGTGATGATGTAAACAAAATCTCCGCTAAAAATCGAAGGGATTTCTTCGCAAACCCTCTTGAATGTGGCAGGAAATCTTCGTGTTTTACTCGTGTGCAACTACAACAAGTAAACAAATAAGTACCTAAGTCAATGTCCAAGAAAACCATCTTCACGTGTGGAATTTTTCTTTAACTGGCTGTTGGGAGAATTCATTTATACACCCGTTGTATCCTTAGCAAAAATATTTTAAAATTAGAACACAGATTTGTTGGAGAACTTGACAATCCTTGACAATCATTATTAAATGAGCATTATACAAATGTGCGTTGATATTTTTAATATGTACCTTAATTGTAATATATATACATAATTGCTTTGATATGGATGTTCATTTGAAGGAATTGAGGAAACTATGAAGGATCGCAGAACAACCAAAGATACATTTGGGCATCTGCTATTGGTAAAGATGAAAGAGTACCTTAAGTGTGAAGCTTTCATACACACGAGAGAAAAAAAACAGTTTTAATGCACTTCATTAAACTGATGGTATGCTTATCAATCGTGCATAAAGTGTACATAGCAGAGGATGGTTTCAATACATCAACCTCTGGGTTATGGGCCCAGCACGCTTCCGCTGCGCCACTCTGCTGACAGCTGTTATAATGTGATTCAACACAACTGCTCTATCTTTGCTTTCTAAAAGTGCGCCCGAGATGAAAAGTCTAAACGGTAAACGCAGACGTCACTTTGAGCACTTGGTCTTTTATAGCACAAATCATCACCCGCTGCTCTACATGGGCGTGTCTTCAATATCGTTGAGAACCAAACCTTCTGCTTTCCGAGGCAACTGATTCTTTCGTCGTTAATTCCCAAATCTTCAATGAGAATCAGTGAAACGAAAATCAAACACATGTACACACTCGCGTCCTAACCTGAAAGAAAAATCTACACCCACTTTATAATACTGAAAATGATTCAGGAAGTACAGCAAAGTTCTAAAACCAGCGAATGCATCTGCATACAGTACATAAAATGTCAATTTTTCAAAAGTAAAATCTTCAGCTTTGAAAGATTACCATCCATATATTTTCGTTTTTCTCTTTTTTTTACATAACACGCTTTCGAGAAACAAACTGTCTTTTAATTAAGGTTTCATTAGAAAATGTGTATCTTGGTTTGCCAAGTTAAAATCGGCACATCCCAGTGCGCAAAAGATGTAGAATATACGACTATTGAACGCATACCACACGAGTAACTGTGCTCCGTAACTGGTCTAGAATGAAATTGATTATATGTTTATTATACATAAATGGTTGTAGTTTATTATACGGATAAATTTAGAAGACTACTATACATATATAGTTAAAGGTCTATTATACATCAAAGAAAGATTTTTATAGGTGTAGAAACTAGTAAATAAAGCCAATGATTTATTTTAGAAATTTATTCTTAAAATATACAACTATTCACACCTGAAAAATATGTAGTTCAAATTATACATTATATACAATATTGTAATCAACAAATGTCTAACCATCATAAAAAACACAACTAGTAAACTTCAGTTACAAATTCTAGTAACATGGCAATATATATATATAGTAATGACAAACACAAACTAATTACATGAACACGCTAATATTTAACTCAAAACCACATTTCGAAACTTCTTTATTTCCACGAAAATATTATTAATGTAGCACAAACGCTACTTTCTAATAAAGACAGAAAGAAACTATTTGTTTTGTGTCTCATGGTGATCCTCCTCTCGATACTAATGAAATGTTTAATATGATCCCTCGAGAAAAAAAAGGAGTCAATTTCCGCCTGGAATGATTGATGGCCCATCAAACATTTTGTAATATCCCTGGAAGTTTATACAGTAGAATCCTGGTTCGTGGCTTAAATTCAAGGTAAACAAGACTAAGGAAACGAGTTGGAAACTTGATGTCGAAGTGGGATTTAAATCACCCGGAACATTTCACTACATTGGGCAGTATGTGCTAGGGAGCATTGCTTGACGTCCCTTCGATAGCTCAGTTGGTAGAGCGGAGGACTGTAGTGGAGTCAGTAGGGAATCCTTAGGTCGCTGGTTCGATTCCGGCTCGAAGGAAGGTGCTTTTTGTGTACTTTAATCAAAGAGTTAAAAAAGCGAATCTGTTTCATTCAGACATTTATCAAAAGTTCAATAAACGACGAAGTAGAGGTTCCTGTTCCGAATTCAGCCCACGTCTGATTGTCTTGTTTTGGCCAAGATCCGATCTTTGAATTAAGGGACTACTCTGTCTGCTTTGTAATTCAAAAATACATACAAATGTCAAGTTTTTTGTAGATATAAAGGTGTTCTCTGTTTTCAAAGGATAGGTACTTAATTGGCATAATGATTTGGTATTGATTTTGTATCGTTGTATTATGAAGTTTGTGCTTTCTGTGTTTTTATTGTATTGTGAACTTATTTTTTAAACAAATGCTTACAAAGGCAAACACGGCACACATCTGTTTATACCAGTGGTGAATTGTACATTTGTACAAGCTACTGTGCACTTCTGGGAGTATAACAGGTTCGATATAAAGTGGCAAAAATATAAAAGGGGAATATACCCCAGACTGCGTGTAAGCTCTCGTTGTGACTGTTGTTTTATTTTTAGATAAAAATGGCGTACTGTGCACGAAATGTTGCAGAAACACAATTTGATATTTTAATAATTATTATTTTAATAATTTGATCAAATTGAGGCCCAGGATCCAAATCTTCAGTTCTGATTTTTTTAAGTGATATCTTTCCTTCCTGTCGTGGAAGTCACACGATGTGAGCAATTGTTTTTTTTACGTTGCGATCCAAAGATCCTCAGGCGCACTGTAACCAAACCAGGATGGATTCTGCTCGGAGCCGGACTGAGCTCATTCTCACTCCCTGTGCTAAAAACAGAATTAGCTCTTCCCCGAACATCGTCTACAGCTGCTGGATGGTGCTCTGCGTCTTACTGCTCCGGCAATTACTTTGACGAAAGACAGATCACTTGTGCGCTTTTAACCTTCTCGCAGCTACAGCTATAGCCCTGAACAAAGCATTAGCTTTATCAGTTTTTACATTAATCTATTTTGAATCAAAGTTTGATATTTTTTTATTTTTTATTGCATTTTACATTACAATAATAATAATTATTATTATTATTACGCACACTTATATAGCGCTGTTCTGGATACTCCACTCAATGCGCTTTACAGGTAATGGGGACTCCCCTCCACCACCACCATTCTCCTGAATGATCACAGAGAGTCAGGACCTCGGTTTTACGTCTCAGCCGAAGGACGGCACCTGTTTACAGTTTAGTGTCCCCTTCATTGTACTGGGGTATTAGGACCCGCATGGACCGCAGGGTGTGCGTCAAGCGACAGAAACCAGACGTGTGTCGGGCTCGGCTGCGAGCAGGACAATGACATCACAGGGACAAAGTAGAGGAAATCAAAAGGGTTCTATAAAAGACCTATGTAAGCTGTTGGTTTGCAGTCTGGACTCTAAATCCTCCGATCCGATTTTAAATCTCTATAATACCTGAGCTGCGGCTTCTTCCGAGTATTTATTCGTATACTTATTATGTGTAAGTGTATAGATGAAACCTTTCATATATTGTTCAGTTTAAATCAAAATGCTTTACTAATACAAGAGAGAAGTATAGTATGAAGGATGTGACAAATCTATGATTTCTTGGAACAAAACGGTTTTTATTTGCATTCGAAATGAAGCGGAATTTTAGCGGGACACACAAACCCTTTGTCCTTTTTAGAGTTTTTAGAGTGAACAGACATAAATGTAGAAAACGTGTTTTTTAGCACTACAATAGCAGGGTCAGTGGCATAATGAATAACGCGTCAGGCCTCGCGTCAGAAAATTATAAGTTGGACTGCCGTCTGGCTTGTTGCGTTTATACCACTTACGTTGTTTTATATAAATGAACTCCACCTGAAAGCTATAGAAAACACTTTGGGTAAGTTGTCTGCAGCCTCATGCGAATTTCGACAACTTACCCAAAACACTGTACTGTCTGGAGATCAGCTCCAGCTCTGAACTCAATTGCAATGAAAAACCATGCGTAACAAAACTGGAGAACAGCTGAACTTGTGTTCAGTTCGGTGATGAGGGATCAGAACTGTCCTTGTTGTAATTAGCACGAACTGCACAGGCTCTGAATCAGACCATGTCAATTAGTCTGATCAATGTAGGACACGTTAATGTAGAATTATTAAAAGGTTTATTAGTTAGTTAGTTCAAGTTTACCCACCTGAACTAATGTAGAATTATTACTTGGTCTGTCTCTTGTTTGTATATAAATGAATGACTCTGACAACTTAATGTTAGTTTTTAATTTAGTTTTACGATGTAGGTCAGGCGTTGACATATGCACGAGTATATGAAATGTCTCACTCCTGATTCAACTCATGTTCTATAGGAGATTGGTGATTCCTCCTGTTTCTCATACAACCATATCAGAACCGAAGCCGTTTCACCCAACTCTGATTCAAGATCGACTTGCATCTTTATCCCTTTTTTGTTCGTGATCATTATTTTCTTTAGTTATGATCAATATTGAACTTTTTCTAAATGAAATGACAATAATCAAACATGCAGGCAGATTTTTGAAAAGTATTCGGAATTGACAGGGTGCCCCTTTGGAACAATCGTCAGAAATTGTGAGAAAATGAAAGTTATGTAAGCTCTCACACAAAGCATTGAAGATTGGAATCTGAGTGTAAAAAAGTTACCCGTCTCCCAATGATAGGCAGGGATACACACCATGACTCGAATAGACTCAGCGAACTTTAACACCTATGATATTACGAGTGCTTTGCACGTGTCGAATTTCAAGAAGGAACTACTACAACAGTTGTGGACATAATTCAATACCACCGGCAAAGTCCAATGCCGGCAACATCTGAGAAAATAATGTTCACTCATGGAATTTGGTCTTTGAATGGCTGGCGGGAAAATTCATTTATACTCCTGTTGCACCCTCAGCTGAAACATGTTAAAATAACAACGCAGATTTGTTGCAGAACCTGACAAGAATTATTGGGTTAGCACTGTATGTATTCTTGTATATTTACTTTAATTTTAATATAAATGTAAACATGCATGCTGTATAAGCTATTGTAATTTTAAAATATGTTAGCTGAGGATGCGAAGGGGGCTATTATACCTTGTGAAACACACAAGGAACTGTAAAAAAGGCTGTTATTTGAATAAAATTGGCGATCACAAGAAAACCACAATTTATGTGGTATTATCATCAATATCCTTCAAAATCTACGTTCAAATGAAGGATTTGAAGAAACTATGAAAAAAGCAACAGTAATAGCAGAGGATTTTGATTTTTGCTCTTCAAGTCAGCAGATCACCGTAGAGTTGCACCCCTACAAACAGCACAAAGGATGAATCCCACCACCTTCATTATTGCTGTGTTTGTGCCAGTGAAAGTAGCGTTTGTGTTATTGAAAGCATCTCGGAAGATGAAGGTGCAGTCACTTCCACATGTCATGATATCATTAGATCTGACGACAAGAGCTGAAGCCCCCCCTAGTCCAAGCCAGCAATGTGAAGATGGGTATGGAGGAAGGTAGCGTGGCTGAGTGGTCTAAGGTACTGGATTTAGGCTCCAGTCTCTCTGGGGGTGTGGGTTTGAATCCCACTGCTGCCAAATATTAATGTTTTAAGACCTGCAATACAATCAGTAAAAGCGCTTTTTGTTAGGCTGCGGGAGGTGTTTAGAGATAGACTTTCTAAAAGACAGGCTTAACATCAAGGCAGAAAAAATATTTTGTTTTCTCAACAGAAATTCTCTTTGGCACGTTCAGCTTTATGTAGGGAACAACGTCTGCCGAGATCACTTTTGAGGCAGTGCACATGATAGTGTACCGGCAAGTACATTTAATATTGGCTGTGGTGGTGAGCTGCTTTTGTCTGTGAAACTTTTAATTCTTCACGCCGAATCGTTGGCAGGGGTAAAGCTTATTAAATCTTTGAACATAGCGCTCCATCAGAAATACTTTGTTCGTGATCAAAAGAGATCAGAGGATTAACTTCATGGATTCACATACCATACCTTACAGGAAAGATTTAAAAGGGGAATTGATTGTGCTTCCTGATGTTGTTCCTGTCGTTTCTTTGGATACAAAGGTGAATGTTCTTTGACGTTCTGCTAGAGTATCCACTGGGTGGGCTTTATCAGTCAGCTCGGAGAGGTCATCAGTGCTCTGTCTCTGGAAAATAATCAGCACTGTCGTTTTTCCCTGTGCTGTCTTTTAAAACATATAAGATCACGAGTTTACAGATTTCTCCAAATAACAACTATACATTTTAACCCAGCGGTTAGCATTCCTTCAATCCAATAGTTTTACTCCGGGTAAAAAGCAGCGAAATATATAGAGAGATTATATTCAAATATTTCAACGTTCTTATTGGATTACCTGTATGGAGATATCGCTCAGAATTCCTAATATGATTTTGAGTTCAGTTTTGCTTTACTACTTTCAGAGTCTTTTATTGACCTTGCTGAAGCAGAGAAGTGACATAATCACAAATGCGACTTACCTGTGCTACTGTTTTTGGTTAATAATGATTATTGCAAGGAAAAAAAAACAGCTCCTTGCATTAAGAGCAAGAGCAACCAACACGCTCGCTTGTTGAGTTGGGTTTTTTTTCCGTGGTGCTCTTCCTCAGATGTAAAGTTATTTGGCGAGCAAGGACCTCTGAGAAGGAGCCTGAATCCATCAAGAACTCAGAAATTCTAATATCGCACTACTGTCTTGTGTACAGAGATCTGCTTCTTCCTTTTTGAGTGTTTTGGTGTTTAAGAGCACGCTTCCTACCTCGAATGTTAGTTTCAGGAGATGTGCTACCGGATAAATGATTATCTTGAAAAGGTTTGGGGATGCACTGGCCGGGATTAAAACCCGGCTCAATTATTTGGAAGTCACCTGTACTACCAACACACTTCTAAGAAGCACCCGCACATTTTCGCAATCCTCTCTCTCACCTACAAAGTTATGAAGACACAGACGACCAATGAAAACTAATTTGATTCACCCAAGGCTTCACTCTTCTGTTGTGATGTTGTTTTAATTAGTGTTAGCTGTGATGAGGTATTGTTTCTGTCTCTTAAAGTTTAAGACTCTGCTCCTTTCTTCCTGGTATAGAAAAAAACATGTTCCATCTTTGTTTACAAACACCACTGTAAATTATTTGTCCATCTCTAAAGCCTGTGTGTATTGACAAGGCAATTCAAAAGCACATATTAAATAAGAACACGATCCTTCTTGTTACCATTCCCGTGGTTGGAGCGTTGTTTCGCCCTTTAACGTTCTTCTACAATATTTACAGACGGCTTTATCACTGGAGTTGTGTGCATCGGTCCATGAACATCAACTGTACTGCTGTTTTTCTATGCGTAATTTAATCGCAAGCACTTAAAAGATGCAAAAAGATTTCAAAGAAAACATAATTGAAAGACAGTCGAGTAAGGAGGTAGAAAAACGTTCTCCCCCGTTGAAGAATCAACCACCGTCGCCCATGTGACTGGATATAAAAATAAATTATTCATTTCAATTATTCATGAAGGGTGGATTGTGGTCAGTGAACATATGCACATCTTTAAGTCAGTTCCACCATCTGTGCTATAGGGGATGTAGTTCAGTGGTAGCGTGCGTGCTTTTCATGTATGAAGTTCCGAGTTCAATCCCTGGCATCACCAGATGTCTTACATTATTGTGCTCACATCGCAATCTTCTGTTGAGTGAGAACTCTTTGCTCGTGTTCATAGAGAGACAGGTTTACACATTTAAACTCAGTCACACACGAAGTGCTACAGTGTTGCTCTGCTGTTTTAAATGTACCTCCAAAGCATTTTGTTCTGTTAACTACCAAATGATTTGAACTAATTTTACATCATATTCAGGAAATCCAGAGAAGGTCATCAGACTTTTAGTGGCTGTTGAAGAAAACACCTGTTGTATCTCACCAGGGATTTCTTGAGAGATCATTCAGCAAGCGAGTTAACAGGGGTTAACGTAGAGAGTGGCGGAGGTGGGATGTCAGGGCTTGACGTCACTGCTTTATTCAAAGAGTGGAGGGGTGGGTGTCAGGGCTATATGACAGTGCTTTCCGCAGAGAGTGGTGGGGGTGGGATGTCAGGGCCATATGACACTGCTTTACACAGAGAATGGAGGAGGTGGGATGTCAGGGCCTGAAAACACAGCTTAACGCAGAGAGTGGAGGGGTGGTGTCAGGGCCATACGACACTTCTTTACACAAAGAGTGGTGGGGGTGGGATGTCAGGGCCATATGACACTGCTTTATACAGAGAGTGGCGGGGGTGGGATGTCAGGGCCTGAAGATACTGCTTAACGCAGAGAGTGGAGGGGTGGGCGTCAGGGCCATACGACACTTCTTTATGCAGAGAGTGGTGGGGGTGGGATGTCATGGTTATACGACAGTGCTTTCCATTGAGAGTGGTGGGGGTGGGATGTTATGGCCATAAGACACTGCTTTATGCAGAGAGTTGAGGGATTGATGTCAGGGCCATACGACAGTGCTCCACTCAGGCCTCTGCTTGAATTTGTACTCCTCCTCTCTCCCTACCTCTACCTCTATGATATTTGCACTTTCTGGAGAGGCGATTTTCTCCACTTCAGTAGCCCGATTGCGTGGAGAGGGGTGTAGAATGTGGCACCGCCTTTCCTGCTCCGTCCATGACAGGCGTGCTGGTCTCTGGAGAGAGAGCACGGTCCATCAGCGCACTCCAATAAAGGCACTGGAGGCAGCTGAAACGCATTGGCGAAGCTCAGCACTGGGCCGCTGGGCACATCTTACCACCATTTCCGTAGTGTAGTGGTTATCATGTTCGCCTTGCATGCGAAAGGCCCTCGGTTCGAAACCGGGCGGAAACAGACTGGCTTCTTTTGTCGCATACAAATGGGTTGTACAACTTTAAACTAGCAAATGGAAGAGGGCTGAAGTAAGAGACAAGATGTAAATAGGGTTAACTTAAGTCAGTTCTGCCTGAAAATTAGACTTCTAAGCAACAGGGGTTTATGGCAGGAAAGGGGGTTAACTGATAAGGATTCCAGATGCGAGGGGGCATAATCTTAAACTGACCATTTGGCCAGGGTCTCTTAACTGGCCAAATACCACGACCCCCCCCTTACCATAACACCGAATGATGTCTGAAGCAGCAAGGAAGGACTATATAACCTAAAAGTTTGTACCGGCACATCGAACAATACTTCGGTTTTGTTGTTTCTTGTGGGAAACAAGACTTCGGCTTTATTGTTCCTTATGTCCGTCATGGCAGTGAACAGGTCCTGGTTACAGGATCTCTAAAAAAGGAAATAAAGACTGAAATCAGATCCGACCCACCATGCTGCCACGGTGACGGTGCACTGCCCAGTGAAAGTGGCAGCCTGTCCCTGGACTGTGGGAAACTGGAGCACCTGGAGGAAACCCCCACAGACCAGGGAGAGAACATGCAAACTCCACACAGACAGCACCCACACCCCAGGTCCAGCACTGTGAAGCATGCCCGACGATGCGGAAGGGCTTTTACAAATGAGTGTGTAACTCACACTGGTGCCCAGGATGGCCTGCTACCGGAACGCAACCTAATTTTCTTAATGCAGTTTGTTCGAAGCGGTTTGCAGGAGCTGGAGGTGAGGACTGAGCTGGGGTCCAGTGTGCAAGTGTGACTACTGATGTCGTGTGTGTGTGTGTGTGTGTGTGTGTGTGTGTGTGTGTGTGTGTGTGTGTGTGTGTGTGTGTGTGTCTGGATCATTGTGAGCGCCGTCAGGTTTGTGTATTTGTTTAAACAAGAGGATGTGTCTGTGCGGGTCTGACTCTGTGTGAGGGTGCAGCTCTAACTGTTCGCGCGCGGGCGTGTCTATCTCTCTACAATGCATGAGGGGCTAAATCTGCCTCTGAGAAACTGACTTTTCAGAAGAAAAATCTATGAAAAGGCACGGCCTGGCCCTCTTCTCTTGCTCCCGACGTATAACACACTGGGGGATGAAGCTGGTGTCTTCAGCTGTAACCCTAGCTATTTATGCAAACAGCTCTTTTATGAAAAGCAGCTCTAGGCCTAGACAAGAGGAACAGATAAAACAAATCTTAGATTTATGGCTTATTCAAAGCAGACTGAGCGCTGCTATACTGTATGTAGGAGCCAGAGATGAAGAATGAGCTATTTAAGGAAATCAGGAGTGTGAGAGAGGGAGTGTGTGTTTTTCCTCCCAATAGAGAAGGCTTGTGGTTCTTTCTGCTTTTCTGCACAGGCTGCCAACATAAGTACGTGTTGGGTTCTTGGTTTGAATGCTCGAGTTGTCAGGCTGGCGTTTTTTGTTCCTATTGGAGCCCATAATTGTGAACAAGGCGCTTGAGGACGTCTCTGTGCAGGTGTGCGTTTGTAATGACGTGTGTGCGCATCTCTGTAGCGGATGTTTCAGTAAAAAAACGCATTTAAAACATTCAACCTTTTCATGTTCCTAATATTCTTTCATTCTTCACAATAATAACTAAGGTTGCTGCTGGAAGAGGTGTTAGTGGGGCCACCAGGGGGAACTCTCACCCTGTGGCCCATGTGGGTCCTAATGCCCCAGTATAGTGACGGGGACACTGGAAAAACTGTAAACAGGTGCCGTCCTTCAGATGAGACGTAAAACCGAGGTCCTGACTCTCTGTGGTCATTAAAAATCCCGGGGTGTTTCTCGAAAAGAGTAGGGGTTTTACCCCAGTGTCCTGGCCAAATTTCCCATTGACCCTTACCAATCATGGCCTCCTAATAACCCCCATTTATGAATTGGCTTCATTACTCTGCTCTCCTCCCCACTCATAGCTGGTGTGTGGGGAGCGTTCTGGTGCACTATGGCTGCCGTCCCATCATCCAGGTGGATGCTGCACATTTGTGGTGGTGGAGGGGAGTCCCCATGTCCTGCAAAGCGCTTTGAGTGGAGTGTCCAGAAAAGCACTATATAAGTGTAAGCAATTATTATTCATTATAATGTAATAAGTCCATTATTTCTCACCCCTCCATTGCAAGGCATACACAACACAAACACCAGGAACAATTATCTCAGAAGTGAATTGCAAATGTATTGAGTTGTGATGCAACTGTAACTTGAACCTAACATGACTGTGGCGTGCATTTTTGAAATTGCATTTTCACAGCTGAAATACAAAATGAAGCTGATCGCAGTCCAAACTCAAGGTATTGTTGTAAAACTAAATATTCAACATGTTTCTACCTGTCCCTTTTCAGCTCACTCAGAAGTCCACAGCCTGCAGCCTGGTGCCTCTCTGTCTCCCCCCTCCACACTGCTGGTCCAGTGGAGGTGCTGTTTGATCCTGCACGATCTGTCCGGAATCGTATAGTCTTACTGAGCAGCGCAGGGCTCCCTGGCCCCAGGTACGAACAGTGAGTGTCAGTGCAGAACAGCTCTCTGACACTCCGCTCCCTCACTCCAGCTGATCAGGGCAACTACACAGTGAGGGACCTTAATGGAAGCAGTATCAGCACTGTGATCGTCACTGTGGGTGGTGAGCAGGTCTACAGTAGGATCACTAGAGGGCTCTATATTCTTGACAGAGTGTGTTCTTATATCATCCTCTGTCCTGATTGTCTTTCAGCTCACAGAGACAATGTCACCCTGCAGCCTGAAGCCTCTCTGTCTGTCCCTCTGTTCACTGGAGAGCCAGTGGAGGTGCTGTTTGATCCTGCAGGAGGTGGAAACTGGACCTCAGTGTGTTCTGTCCAGAACAGCACAGCCAGCTGTGTCCCCCAGTACAGTTTTTTTTTATTTTTGATGATTAGCCATATGTTGATTACAATATTGTACATAATGTATAATTTGAACTCGATATTTTTCAGGAGTGAATGATTGTATATTTTCAGAATAAATTTCGAAACCAAATTATTGTCCCTCGATCTCTGTCTCTCTCTCGTCCTGCTGTCTGTCTGTCCCTGCCTCTCTGTCTCTCTCTCTTTCAGCCCCGTCTGTCAGTCTGTCTGTCCTTCTCTCTCCTTCCTCTCTCTCTCTCCTTCCGCTCTCTCTCTCGGTTTGTTTGTCCCTCAATCTCAATCTTTCTCTTTGCCTGCTGTCTTTCTGTGCCTTCATCTTTGTGTCTCTCTCTCCTTCCTTTCTGTCTGTCTCTCTGTCTGTCCTGCGTTGTCCCAGCTGGGCCTGTCTCCCCGGCTCTCTGCCTTCAGCTCTGTTCGCCGATGTCCCACCAGCCCGTCTCTCTCTCAGCCTGTCTCTTGACTTGCAGGAGGAAGAGGAGGTGGAGACAGCTCCTCCGGCAGGAGAGAGGAAGAAGGTCAGTGCTGGTCCCACCCTGCCTCCTGTCCTGTCTGTGGTGGAGTTTCGCCATCTTGTCTGTCTTGTCAGCCCTGTCTGTCACTGTCTCTCTCCTCCTCCTCTCTGTGCTGTGGTGTCCAGTCAGTGTGTCTCTCTCCTCCTCCTCTCTGTCCTGTGGTGTCTAGGCAGTGTGTCTCTCTCCTCCTCCTCTTCTCTGTCCTATGGTGTACAGTGGGTCAGTATTAGTGGGCTACACCCAGGCTCACTCACTGCGAGTGTGATCTCAGCAGAGTCTCTGTACTCTTGGGACACTTGACTCACCTGTCTCTCTCTTTCTCTCCCTGTGCTGTCCCTCTCCTGCCCCCTCTCTCCCTACTCGGACTCCAGCTGGAGGAGGTCCAATCACCACCTCCTGTGAGACAGAAGAAAAAGAAAGTGGGTAATGCTCTGATTCTCTCTTTACTCCTGTCCAGTGTCCAGTCAGTGTGTGTGTATGAACCCCTCTCTCTCTCAGTGCAGTGTTCATGTACTGGAGTGTCCAGTCAGTGTGTGTGTATGAACCCCTCTCTCTCTCAGTGCAGTGTTCATGTCCTGGAGTGTCCAGTCCGACTCTTAACGTGACTCTCCTGTCTCTGCTTCAGAAGTGCTGGTGCGTCTTTTTAAAGTCCCTGAGCTGCATGTCGGTGGAGACAGATGATAAGGACGAGCCGATGGAGGCGGCGGAGACCGTGTGTCAGGAGAGGAAGAGCGAGGGAGAGGAGGAGCAGGCTGCCGGGAAGGACAAGAAGAAGAAGAGGAGGTGCAGGTGAGCAGACAGGGGGACGCCGCCCGGTCGTGTCTGTGATTCAAGAAGGAGTCTCCTCTTGCTGTTTGATGTCATGGTGATGTCCGTGTCTGTGTCCCTCACACCTGCAATAACAATATTCTTTCCAGGTTCCTTTCCTGGTTCTGTGCCAGCTAAGATCGGAGTCGCCTTCCCCACCAAGGACTGGACTGGACTGGACTTGACTGGAGCTGAGGGACACCAGACTGGACTGGACTGGAGCCAAGGGACCCCAGACTGTGCTGGACCGAAGCTGAGGGACCCCAGACTGCACTGGACCGGAGCTGAGAGACACCAGACTGGACTGGACTGGAGCTGAGGGACCCCAGACTGTGCTGGACCGAAGCTGAGGGACCCCAGTCTGTGCTGGGCCAAAGCTGAGGGACCCCAGTCTGTGCTGGACCGAAGCTGAGGGACTCCAGACTGTGCTGGACCAAAGCTGAGGGGCCCCAGACTGGACTGGACTGGAGCTGAGGGGCCCCAGGCTGTGCTGGACCGAAGCTGAGGGACCCCAGACTGGACTGGACCAAAGCTAAGGGACCCCAGACTGTGCTGGACTGAAGCTGAGGGACCCCAGTCTGGACCGAAGCTGAGAGACCCCAGTCTGTGCTGGACCGAAGCTGAGGGACCCCAGTCTGGACTGCACTGGAGCTGAGGGACCCCAGTCTGGACCGAAGCTGAGGGACCCCAGTCTGTGCTGGGCTGAAGCTGAGGGACACCAGTCTGGACTGAAGCTGAGGGACCCCAGTCTGTGCTGGACCGAAGCTGAGGGACCCCAGACTGTGCTGGACCGAAGCTGAGGGACCCCAGACTGGGCTGCACTGGAGCTGAGGGACACCAGACTGGACTGGACTGCACTGGAGCTGAGGGGCCCCATACTGGACTGGACCAGAGCTGAGGGGCCCCAGACTGGACTGGACCGGAGCTGAGGGACCCCAGATCCCAGTCTGGACTGAAGCTGAGGGACCCCAGTCTGGACTGAAGCTGAGGGACCCCAGACCCCAGTCTGGACTGAAGCTGAGGGACCCCAGACTGGACTGTGGAAAACTTTCACATTATCTCCACCTGAGTCCTCAGATCGTCTGCATGACCTTGTATTATTAAGTATTATTTTAAGGTCCTGTGATGATCGTAAGATGGGGGGGGGGGTGTGTCCCTTGACATTAATCTGTATTGTAATTTTTGTTCTTTTGTTAAGCATCATTAAAATGTTTTTTAAAAAAAGCTTTTGGTTTTTTCCCTCCCCCCCCGAAACGAACAAACAGAGTCTGTCTTTCTCTTTCATCCCGGAGAGTTTGTGGTTGATGGATTGAGGCCGAGAGCCCTCGTTGTCGGCGTGCCACCAGTTAGCGGGGCTAAAGCAGGGGGGGCATCGTGTCCAATACTCCTTGAAACGAGACAGATTTCAAGCCACCTCCGTCTGAAGAGAAGGAAGTTGACCACGAACTCCAGGGTGTCCTAGGAAGCTCTTTAGCCATCGTTTGCCCAGCAGCCATCTCACCCTGCAGCTCCCAGCTAGCAGCCCCCTCCCCACTGGAGCCCAGCAGGTAGAAGCCTGGTCAGTACCTGGAGGGGAGACTCCTGGGAAAAACTGAGGTTGCTGCTGGGAGAGGTGTGAGTGGGGCCAGCAGGGGGCGCTTTCACCCTGCGGTCTGTGTGGGTCCTGATGCCCCAGTATAGTGACGGGGGACACTGGACTGTAAACAGGCGCCGTCCTTCGGATAAGACGTCAAACCGAGGTCCTGACTCTCTGTGCTCATTAACAATCCCGGGGTGTTTCTGGAGAGGAGTAGGGGTGTTACCCCAGTGTCCTGGCCTGATTCCCCCCCTGGTCTTGACCCATCATGGCCTCCTTATCACCCCCCCTCTCTGAACTGGCTCCATCCCTCTGCTCTCCTCCCCACTGAGAGCTGCTGTGTGCTGAGCGGACTGGAGCATCATCCACGTGGGGGCTGCACACTGGGGGGGCTGGAGGGGATCCCCCTGACCTGGGAAGAGCTCTGAGTGGAGAGTCCAGACGGATTAATTATTATTATTATTATTCGTGCTGCACTGGGCTTCAGTCCTGGTAGTGAGAGGGGGATCTGTGATCAGTACAGATACTTATGACTGTATAATAATACACGATAGAAATGGAAAACAGGGTAGCGCTGTAGTCTCTTCGAAACGTTTTGAACTGCCAGAAGAAGTTTTCACAACCCGGACTCGTGAAGGTACAGGTCTTCTCCCTTCGTCCGGAGTAAGGTGAGAGGTTATCCCCTCGGGGCGCAGTATCCCCGATGCACCCCCCCACCACCACCCAAAATGACACACACTTCTGTGACGATTGGGAGACCCCGGTTCGATCAGCCCCTGCGGTGTAGGAAACGACCCGCTGGAGAGAACACGCAGACTCCACACAGAAGGGTCACCTCGGCATTTATTCCAACAGCAAAACACCAGAGAGAAACGGGTCTCCGAAAGATGAGCGCACACCGGGAAAAACACTACGGGGTCATTACAAATGGGAATAGGAGTTCTTTTTTTCTTTTCCGGACGTCAGTTGTATCGTGTCCTGGTGATTTCTCCTGTTTCGAACGGAGTTCAATGTCACGTTTCTACTTTATTAGAGAGAGGCACTGAACTTTGGGGAACGTGACATCCACCCAGTATTACTAGTAGGTTGATAAATATAAATGTTCTTTTTCCCCCCGTATGATACCTCGCGAAATATAACGATGGCCAACTCCTTAAGTCGAAATTTAAACCCTTCTCACGCTACAAGACAGTCCGTCAACATCGCCGCGGCCCGAAGCGCGACCTTCGGTATGACGTTGGCGGAATAGGGTAGGGTAAGTACGTCACAGCCGGGGGAAGCCCCTATCACGTGAGAGGGGTGCTGCGGGCGACGAGCCCCCGGGGGCGAAGAGAAGTTGATTTGCGTGGGGTGTGGAAACACTACACGACCGGGCAAGCGAGCCGTTTTTTTTTTTGTTTTGTTTTTTCAGAACATCAGAACAACCGCAGAGATGACCATCGATCCACTCCGGACGTTTCCTTTTTTGTCCTTTTTGGCCTCCAAAATAAAAAAAAAAACTGGGATCCATCGTGGCGTTGCCAAATTAAAATGTCAACCACTTTTCGGGCTTTCGTGCTGTCCATGATGAAACCGTCATGGTTGTGTAAGGATACGTTACGTCACAGACCGGCGGCGCTCGGACGTGAGGAGTGTCGTTACGTTTTTGAAACGGGCACGTCAGACAAGATCTCTGACAAGATCTCTGAAAAACCCAAACCTGTAAGATTCAATTTCAATTCAGTTTTTTTTATATAGCGCCTTTCACAACAAGAATGCCCCAAGGCCCCGAACAAAGGAGTTGTTCCACACCCCCGCCACCCTCTGTGTACAGTAGAGCCCCCTGTACTGACTGGAGGAGCTCACCCAGCTGTGTCTGGAGAGAATGTGATGGACTGGTTCCTGTCCAGGGTGTGTGAGTGTGTGTGTCTGAGTGTCCTGTGAGGGACTGGTGTCCTATCCAGGTTGTGTGTGTGTGTCCTGTGAGGGACTGGTGTCCTGTTCAGGGTGTGTGAGTGTGTGTGTGTATCCTGTGAGTGACTGGTGTCCTGTCCAGGGTGTGTGAGTGTGTGTGTCCTGTGATGGACTGGTGTCCTATCTAGGGTGTGTGTATGTCCTGTGATGGACCGGTGTCCTGTCCAGGGTGTGTGAGTGAGTGTGTGTGTGTCCTGTGATGGACTGGTGTCCTGTCCAGGGTGTGTGAGTGTGTGTGTCTGTGTGTCCTGTGATGGACAGATGGTACCAAGCCTGGACACCCATGAGACACTGGCTTCCTCAGAAGACTCTCACGGAGGGCACACTGTCCCTAACCCGGGTCCAGAAGAAACTACAGTGATCTATAATTCCTGCGCCTCGGAAGGGTTTATGACGTCTATGTCCGGCGCCCGCGCCCGTGGACTGGCGGTTTGGCGTCGCGCTCCGCAGCTCGAGCTTCGGTGCGAGGCAGGGCGGGAGGGAGCCGATGTGGCCTCGGCGCCATCTTTGCTGGTGAGTCAATTGTGACCGTTGCGGTACAATAAACCATCAATAAACCTTTTCCCACCCCGTCCAGTATTTCTGTCGCGGCCCACGTCCCTTACAATCGACAAACTATAAAAAAAACAGTAGCCCTTCGCAAGATTACACGCCATTTTTTTATTTTAAACGTCCGCTAGATACGCAGGTGGCTCGATACCTGTCTTATCCTCGCCGGTGTCTTTATACCGGCAAGTGAATTTTATTTGGGGTCCCTCAGAATTGTGACAGAAATGTCAGGGAACCACAATAAAAAACGAAACTTTTTTTTTAAAGGCGGTGAATGGATTTTTTGAGTAACCGTGTAGCGACTAACGTAAGGAAAAAAAGTTGTCTTTCCCTACGAAGACGTTTTGGTACAGGACTTTCTTTAAATATCAGTTGTGCATAGCGTTTTACAAAAAGTTGATGATGATCTTGGAGATAATTGCAAAGGAAAATTGAGATAACTACCAAAACATTACGTGTGAAACGACAGGACAGAACTTTGAACCCACAAAGAAACAAAGGTATGAAATATTGCCTCGTCATGGGGGGTTGATAATTGTAGTAAGTGTTCCTAATTTTCGTAAAGAAATGTATATTATGGGAGTCACACGTGAGATTTAGTGTATATACGTTTCATATTGTGCATATATACGGGGTTAAAAAGTGGAATGAGTATGATTATAAACTCGTGTGTCCTATAATCAGATAATTTTTGAACAAGCTTTGATTAGACAGGTGAAAAACAACATCAGATCCTTTATTTTAATATATTCTCACGTCTGAATATCAGCTTCTCCCCTCTGGCCAACATTTCAGGGCTCCCAGGTGTAGATCCCAAATTGAAACAAATATTAATTTGTTACCCAGTTAAACAGTTAATAGAAGTGAGTGACCAGGGTAAATAAAGGTGGGTCAGTGTAAACTGTTTATTCTGGACCAGACTTCGTCATGTGTGATATGTCATGACTTCTTATATTAAGTTTTATCTTTATATTTAGTTCTACATGTGTAATAGATGCGATGTGTGTCCATAAAAAGGTTTCTCCAGGGGAAAATCAAGTTCGTTTTAAAACCGTGTTTCCTTTTTAGGGTACGTTTGCATTCCAAGTGTGGGATTTTTGCCTTTTTGTATTTTTGCTGAGACAAGTTGCCTTTCTTATACGCGGAGGGATCTGCTCGTGAGATGTCCGCTTGGTCCATTTCTGAGCTCAGTATAAGGTGTAGAAAGCATGACTGTCATCATAACCCGCATCTCACCCAGGTGTGGAATAATGTTGTGACTATTGCTTCAGCAATAACATGCTGATTGCATGTTTCTAGATGGGAATAACAGAGATCTCAACTACTGAGGGGCCTTATTAATAAAGTCTCCACAGCCGAAGCGCTGTGTCTCTTTTCAGCTGGCGATAAACCTTTCCTCGATCCTTTGCGGACTTGTTAAACTGTTCCTGATCAGAATAAAAAACGCTCACGCTAATACACAAGCACCCGTGTCTCGCCAAAGCTGACAAATAAACAGACGGACAAGCCGCACTGCACGTGTGAACAGGGGAATGAGCGAGCGAGCGGGGATAGGGCGCCTCCTGCGCTTAAAAGCTTACAGCACCTGGCATTCCCAGGCGGTCTCCCATCCAAGTACTAACCAGGCCCATCCCTGTTTAGCTTCCGAGATCAGACGAGATCAGGCGTGCTCAAGGGGGTGTGGCCGTAAGCGAGAGCAAGGCTCGCTGGCACCCTTCTTATTGAGAGGACAGCTCCGTCACCTCTTTTACGACGCTGCTTTTTTTCCCTTGCGTTTTTCTCTTCTTCCCACGTTCTCTCTCTTCACTGCCTTCGTCCCCACTCTATTTCACTTCAGCCTTTCACTCTTGCTTCCTTCCAATGAGGACGGAGCTGCGGGAGAAAGGGCGCTATAGAGGATCGCTGTGGAGAGCTGCTGCTGTGCTTTGACATCTGAGCTCTGTGGAAAACGATCTCAATACAATTCTGAAAAACGCGACTCTCCGAACGCCAACCGAACAAGTCTCCACAGCCGAAGCGCTGTGTCTCTTTTCAGCTGGCGATAAACCTTTCCTCGATCCTTTGCGGACTTGTTAAACTGTTCCTGATCAGAATAAAAAACGCTCACGCTAATACACAAGCACCCGTGTCTCGCCAAAGCTGACAAATAAACAGACGGACAAGCCGCACTGCACGTGTGAACAGGGGAATGAGCGAGCGAGCGGGGATAGGGCGCCTCCTGCGCTTAAAAGCTTACAGCACCTGGTATTCCCAGGCGGTCTCCCATCCAAGTACTAACCAGGCCCATCCCTGTTTAGCTTCCGAGAGCAGACGAGATCAGGCGTGCTCAAGGGGGTGTGGCCATAAGCGAGAGCAAGGCTCGCTGGCACCCTTCTTATTGAGAGGACAGCTCCGTCACCTCTTTTACGACGCTGCTTTTTTTCCCTTGCGTTTTTCTCTTCTTCCCACGTTCTCTCTCTTCACTGCCTTCGTCCCCGCTCTATTTCACTTCAGCCTTTCACTCTTGCTTCCTTCCAATGAGGACGGAGCTGCGGGAGAAAGGGCGCTATAGAGGATCGCTGTGGAGAGCTGCTGCTGTGCTTTGACATCTGAGCTCTGTTGAAAACGATCTCAATACAATTCTGAAAAACGCGACTCTCCGAACGCCAGCCGAACAAGTCTCCACAGCCGAAGCGCTGTGTCTCTTTTCAGCTGGCGATAAACCTTTCCTCGATCCTTTGCGGACTTGTTAAACTGTTCATGATCAGAATAAAAAACGCTCACGCTAATACACAAGCACCCGTGTCTCGCCAAAGCTGACAAATAAACAGACGGACAAGCCGCACTGCATGTGTGAACAGGGGAATGAGAGAGCGAGCGGGGATAGGGCGCCTCCTGCGCTTAAAAGCTTAAAGCACCTGGTATTCCCAGGCGGTCTCCCATCCAAGTACTAACCAGGCCCATCCCTGTTTAGCTTCCGAGATCAGACGAGTTCAGGCGTGCTCAAGGGGGTGTGGCCATAAGGGAGAGCAAGGCTCGCTGGCACCCTTCTTATTGAGAGGACAGCTCCGTCACCTCTTTTACGACGCTGCTTTTTTTCCCTTGCGTTTTTCTCTTCTTCCCACGTTCTCTCTCTTCACTGCCTTCGTCCCCGCTCTATTTCACTTCAGCCTTTCACTTTTGCTTCCTTCCAATGAGGACGGAGCTGCGGGAGAAAGGGCGCTATAGAGGACCGCTGTGGAGAGCTGCTGCTGTGCTTTGACATCTGAGCTCTGTGGAAAACGATCTCAATACAATTCTGAAAAACGCGACTCTCCGAACGCCAGCCGAACAAGTCTCCACAGCCGAAGCGCTGTGTCTCTTTTCAGCTGGCGATAAACCTTTCCTCGATCCTTTGCGGACTTGTTAAACTGTTCATGATCAGAATAAAAAACGCTCACGCTAATACACAAGCACCCGTGTCTCGCCAAAGCTGACAAATAAACAGACGGACAAGCCGCACTGCACGTGTGAACAGGGGAATGAGCGAGCGAGCGGGGATAGGGCGCCTCCTGCGCTTAAAAGCTTGCAGCACCTGGTATTCCCAGGCGGTCTCCCATCCAAGTACTATCCAGGCCCATCCCTGTTTAGCTTCCGAGATCAGACGAGATCAGGCGTGCTCAAGGGGGTGTGGCCATAAGCGAGAGCAAGGCTCGCTGGCACCCTTCTTATTGAGAGGACAGCTCCGTCACCTCTTTTACGACGCTGCTTTTTTTCCCTTGCGTTTTTCTCTTCTTCCCACGTTCTCTCTCTTCACTGCCTTCGTCCCCGCTCTATTTCACTTCAGCCTTTCACTTTTGCTTCCTTCCAATGAGGACGGAGCTGCGGGAGAAAGGGCGCTATAGAGGATCGCTGTGGAGAGCTGCTGCTGTGCTTTGACATCTGAGCTCTGTGGAAAACGATCTCAATACAATTCTGAAAAACGCGACTCTCCGAACGCCAGCCGAACAAGTCTCCACAGCCGAAGCGCTGTGTCTCTTTTCAGCTGGCGATAAACCTTTCCTCGATCCTTTGCGGACTTGTAAAACTGTTCCTGATCAGAATAAAAAACGCTCACGCTAATACACAAGCAACCGTGTCTCGCCAAAGCTGACAAATAAACAGACGGACAAGCCGCACTGCACGTGTGAACAGGGGAATGAGCGAGCGAGCGGGGATAGGGCGCCTCCTGCGCTTAAAAGCTTACAGCACCTGGTATGCCCAGGCGGTCTCCCATCCAAGTACTAACCAGGCCCATCACTGTTTAGCTTCCAAGATCAGACGAGATCAGGCGTGCTCAAGGGGGTGTGGCCATAAGCGAGAGCAAGGCTCGCTGGCACCCTTCTTATTGAGAGGACAGCTCCGTCACCTCTTTTACGACGCTGCTTTTTTTCCCTTGCGTTTTTCTCTTCTTCCCACGTTCTCTCTCTTCACTGCCTTCGTCCCTGCTCTATTTCACTTCAGCCTTTCACTCTTGCTTCCTTCCAATGAGGACGGAGCTGCGGGAGAAAGGGCGCTATAGAGGATCGCTGTGGAGAGCTGCTGCTGTGCTTTGACATCTGAGCTCTGTGGAAAACGATCTCAATACAATTCTGAAAAACGCGACTCTCCGAACGCCAGCCGAACAAGTCTCCACAGCCGAAGCGCTGTGTCTCTTTTCAGCTGGCGATAAACCTTTCCTCGATCCTTTGCAGACTTGTAAAACTGTTCCTGATCAGAATAAAAAACGCTCACGCTAATACACAAGAACCCGTGTCTCGCCAAAGCTGACAAATAAACAGACGGACAAGCCGCACTGCACGTGTGAACAGGGGAATGAGCGAGCGAGCGGGGATAGGGCGCCTCCTGCGCTTAAAAGCTTACAGCACCTGGTATTCCCAGGCGGTCTCCCATCCAAGTACTAACCAGGCCCATCCCTGTTCAGCTTCCGAGATCAGGTGTGCTCATGGGGGTGTGGCCGTAAGCGAGAGCAAGGCTCGCTGGCACCCTTCTTATTGAGAGGACAGCTCCGTCACCTCTTTTACGACGCTGCTTTTTTTCCCTTGCGTTTTTCTCTTCTTCCCACGTTCTCTCTCTTCACTGCCTTCGTCCCCGCTCTATTTCACTTCAGCCTTTCACTCTTGCTTCCTTCCAATGAGGACGGAGCTGCGGGAGAAAGGGCGCTATAGAGGATCGCTGTGGAGAGCTGCTGCTGTGCTTTGACATCTGAGCTCTGTGGAAAACGATCTCAATACAATTCTGAAAAACGCGACTCTCCGAACCCCAGCCGAACAAGTCTCCACAGCCGAAGCGCTGTGTCTCTTTTCAGCTGGCGATAAACCTTTCCTCGATCCTTTGCGGACTTGTAAAACTGTTCCTGATCAGAATAAAAAACGCTCACGCTAATACACAAGCACCCGTGTCTCGCCAAAGCTGACAAATAAACAGACGGACAAGCCGCACTGCACGTGTGAACAGGGGAATGAGCGAGCGAGCGGGGATAGGGCGCCTCCTGCGCTTAAAAGCTTACAGCACCTGGTATTCCCAGGCGGTCTCCCATCCAAGTACTAACCAGGCCCATCCCTGTTTAGCTTCCGAGATCAGACGAGATCAGGCGTGCTCAATGGGGTGTGGCCGTAAGCGAGAGCAAGGCTCGCTGGCACCCTTCTTATTGAGAGGACAGCTCCGTCACCTCTTTTACGACGCTGCTTTTTTTCCCTTGCGTTTTTCTCTTCTTCCCACGTTCTCTCTCTTCACTGCCTTCGTCCCCGCTCTATTTCACTTCAGCCTTTCACTCTTGCTTCCTTCCAATGAGGACGGAGCTGCGGGAGAAAGGGCGCTATAGAGGATCGCTGTGGAGAGCTGCTGCTGTGCTTTGACATCTGAGCTCTGTGGAAAACGATCTCAATACAATTCTGAAAAACGCGACTCTCCGAACGCCAGCCGAACAAGTCTCCACAGCCGAAGCGCTGTGTCTCTTTTCAGCTGGCGATAAACCTTTCCTCGATCCTTTGCGGACTTGTTAAACTGTTCATGATCAGAATAAAAAACGCTCACACTAATACACAAGCACCCGTGTCTCGCCAAAGCTGACAAATAAACAGACGGACAAGCCGCACTGCACGTGTGAACAGGGGAATGAGCGAGCGAGCGGGGATAGGGCGCCTCCTGCGCTTAAAAGCTTACAGCACCTGGTATTCCCAGGCGGTCTCCCATCCAAGTACTAACCAGGCCCATCCCTGTTTAGCTTCCGAGATCAGACGAGATCAGGTGTGCTCAAGGGGGTGTGGCCGTAAGCGAGAGCAAGGCTCGCTGGCACCCTTCTTATTGAGAGGACAGCTCCGTCACCTCTTTTACGACGCTGCTTTTTTCCCTTGCGTTTTTCTCTTCTTTCCACGTTCTCTCTCTTCACTGCCTTCGTCCCCGCTCTATTTCACTTCAGCCTTTCACTCTTGCTTCCTTCCAATGAGGACGGAGCTGCGGGAGAAAGGGCGCTATAGAGGATCGCTGTGGAGAGCTGCTGCTGTGCTTTGACATCTGAGCTCTGTGGAAAACGATCTCAATACAATTCTGAAAAACGCGACTCTCCGAACGCCAACCGAACAAGTCTCCACAGCCGAAGCGCTGTGTCTCTTTTCAGCTGGCGATAAACCTTTCCTCGATCCTTTGCGGACTTGTTAAACTGTTCCTGATCAGAATAAAAAACGCTCACGCTAATACACAAGCACCCGTGTCTCGCCAAAGCTGACAAATAAACAGACGGACAAGCCGCACTGCACGTGTGAACAGGGGAATGAGCGAGCGAGCAGGGATAGGGCGCCTCCTGCGCTTAAAAGCTTACAGCACCTGGTATTCCCAGGCGGTCTCCCATCCAAGTACTAACCAAGCCCATCCCTGTTTAGCTTCCGAGATCAGACGAGTTCAGGCGTGCTCAAGGGGGTGTGGCCATAAGCGAGAGCAAGGCTCGCTGGCACCCTTCTTATTGAGAGGACAGCTCCGTCACCTCTTTTACGACGCTGCTTTTTTTCCCTTGCGTTTTTCTCTTCTTCCCACGTTCTCTCTCTTCACTGCCTTCGTCCCCGCTCTATTTCACTTCAGCCTTTCACTCTTGCTTCCTTCCAATGAGGACGGAGCTGCGGGAGAAAGGGCGCTATAGAGGATCGCTGTGGAGAGCTGCTGCTGTGCTTTGACATCTGAGCTCTGTGGAAAACGATCTCAATACAATTCTGAAAAACGCGACTCTCCGAACGCCAGCCGAACAAGTCTCCACAGCCGAAGCGCTGTGTCTCTTTTCAGCTGGCGATAAACCTTTCCTCGATCCTTTGCGGACTTGTTAAACTGTTCCTGATCAGAATAAAAAACGCTCACGCTAATACACAAGCACCCGTGTCTCGCCAAAGCTGACAAATAAACAGACGGACAAGCCGCACTGCACGTGTGAACAGGGGAATGAGCGAGCAAGCGGGGATAGGGCGCCTCCTGCGCTTAAAAGCTTACAGCACCTGGTATTCCCAGGCGGTCTCCAATCCAAGTACTAACCAGGCCCATCCCTGTTTAGCTTCCGAGATTAGACGAGATCAGGCGTGCTCAAGGGAGTGTGGCCGTAAGCGAGAGCAAAGCTTGCTGGCACCCTTCTTATTGAGAGGACAGCTCCGTCACCTCTTTTATGACGCTGCTTTTTTTCCCTTGCGTTTTTCTCTTTCTTCCCACGTTCTCTCTCTTCACTGCCTTCGTCCCTGCTCTATTTCACTTCAGCCTTTCACTCTTGCTTCCTTCCAATGAGGACGGAGCTGCGGGAGAAAGGGCGCTATAGAGGATCGCTGTGGAGAGCTGCTGCTGTGCTTTGACATCTGAGCTCTGTGGAAAACGATCTCAATACAATTCTGAAAAACGCGACTCTCCGAACGCCAGCCGAACAAGTCTCCACAGCCGAAGCGCTGTGTCTCTTTTCAGCTGGCGATAAACCTTTCCTCGATCCTTTGCGGACTTGTAAAACTGTTCCTGATCAGAATAAAAAACGCTCACGCTAATACACAAGCACCCGTGTCTCGCCAAAGCTGACAAATAAACAGACGGACAAGCCGCACTGCACGTGTGAACAGGGGAATGAGCGAGCGAGCGGGGATAGGGCGCCTCCTGCGCTTAAAAGCTTACAGCACCTGGTATTCCCAGGCGGTCTCCCATCCAAGTACTAACCAGGCCCATCCCTGTTTAGCTTCCAGGATCAGACGAGATCAGGCGTGCTCAAGGGGGTGTGGCCGTAAGCGAGAGCAAGGCTCGCTGGCACCCTTCTTATTGAGAGGACAGCTCCGTCACCTCTTTTATGACGCTGCTTTTTTTCCCTTGCGTTTTTCTCTTTCTTCCCACGTTCTCTCTCTTCACTGCCTTCGTCCCTGCTCTATTTCACTTCAGCCTTTCACTCTTGCTTCCTTCCAATGAGGACGGAGCTGCGGGAGAAAGGGCGCTATAGAGGATCGCTGTGGAGAGCTGCTGCTGTGCTTTGACATCTGAGCTCTGTGGAAAACGATCTCAATACAATTCTGAAAAACGCGACTCTCCGAACGCCAGCCGAACAAGTCTCCACAGCCGAAGCGCTGTGTCTCTTTTCAGCTGGCGATAAACCTTTCCTCGATCCTTTGCGGACTTGTAAAACTGTTCCTGATCAGAATAAAAAACGCTCACGCTAATACACAAGCACCCGTGTCTCGCCAAAGCTGACAAATAAACAGACGGACAAGCCGCACTGCACGTGTGAACAGGGGAATGAGCGAGCGAGCGGGGATAGGGCGCCTCCTGCGCTTAAAAGCTTACAGCACCTGGTATTCCCAGGCGGTCTCCCATCCAAGTACTAACCAGGCCCATCCCTGTTTAGCTTCCAGGATCAGACGAGATCAGGCGTGCTCAAGGGGGTGTGGCCGTAAGCGAGAGCAAGGCTCGCTGGCACCCTTCTTATTGAGAGGACAGCTCCGTCACCTCTTTTACGACGCTGCTTTTTTTCCCTTGCGTTTTTCTCTTCTTCCCACGTTCTCTCTCTTCACTGCCTTCGTCCCCGCTCTATTTCACTTCAGCCTTTCACTCTTGCTTCCTTCCAATGAGGACGGAGCTGCGGGAGAAAGGGCGCTATAGAGGATCGCTGTGGAGAGCTGCTGCTGTGCTTTGACATCTGAGCTCTGTGGAAAACGATCTCAATACAATTCTGAAAAACGCGACTCTCCGAACGCCAGCCGAACAAGTCTCCACAGCCGAAGCGCTGTGTCTCTTTTCAGCTGGCGATAAACCTTTCCTCGATCCTTTGCGGACTTGTAAAACTGTTCCTGATCAGAATTAAAAACGCTCACGCTAATACACAAGCACCCGTGTCTCGCCAAAGCTGACAAATAAACAGACGGACAAGCCGCACTGCACGTGTGAACAGGGGAATGAGCGAGCGAGCGGGGATAGGGCGCCTCCTGCGCTTAAAAGCTTACAGCACCTGGTATTCCCAGGCGGTCTCCCATCCAAGTACTAACCAGGCCAGTAGTATAAAGCGACACCTTTCGTCAAACTTTTGACAGGTACCACGCCCCCTTTTCCATCCAATGGTCGTCCGCGGTGTTTGGTTGTCCCGCCCCCCAGCCATCCAATGGCGTGTTGTTATTTGTGCATGTCCCGCCCCCTCAGGAGCCAATGGTGTGGGTCGGAACCCCCTACCGGCCGGTCGCCCCGACGCCTCGGGGTCCCAAAGCCCCCAGCCGGCGCATCCCTGGTTGTGTGCGAGTGTGTATTGGTTTGGAAGTGGGAGCATGTCTGCCGCGGGGTTGAGTGCGCTCTATTATAACCCTAGGAAATCGGGCAGTTACGGCGGCGCAGGGGGTCTGTTGCGGGCCGCGAGATCCCGGGGTGTGCGCGGCGCCAGCCGCGGGCGGGTGGTCGAGTGGCTGTCCGGCCAGGCTGCTTATACGCTGCACAAGTCGGCGCGCGTGCGTTTTAAGAGAAACAGGACGCTGGTGTCCGAAATGGACTGGCAGTGGCAGGCCGACTTGGTGGACATGAGAGAACACCAAGCGTTCAACGACGGTTTCTGTTACATCTTAATGTGTATAGACATGCTGTCTAAATACGCTTGGGCCGTGGTTGCTTATATGCTGCAGAAGCCGTGTCTCCAAAACAGCCGGGGTGCAAGCACACACACACACACACTGACTGCGTAAAGTCTCACGGAAAGAAATCGCCGGGCAAACACCAGGTGAAATGTGAACCGCTTTATTTCAACAGTGGGTTTTCAAACACCGAAACAGCGCAGCAGCACTTTTTACACATGTTACAGACTCCAGTTTGCAAGTATGTGAAATGTGAACCGCTTTATTTCAACAGGGGTTTTCAAACACCGAAACAGCGCAGCAGCACTTTTTACACAAGTTACAGACTCCAGTTTGCAAGTATGTGAAATGTGAACCGCTTTATTTCAACAGGGGTTTTCAAACAGTGAAACAACGCAGCACACATGCGTTACCGGCTCCTGTTTGCATTCAACAATTAAATGTTGGTGCGGAAAATTAGTTCGGTACACGTAACCACCACCCCTACGCTGCTGAGAAACTTTGCGGCATCTGAAAAAGCATTCATAACCCCCTTCCGCTCACCGTGTCTAAAGCCGTGCGAACCACACTGGGCGATCCGATCGAGCAGGGCAAAAAAATTTGCCTGCGTAACCAGCGGGATGGTGTTACCACAGGTTCTGTGCAAAACACGCTGTATTTTGGAATACACACTGTAGAACCCCCCAGGCTTCCTTTTCTGATCTGAAAACATCAGATCTGTAATAATTTCACTCAAGTTCTCGACATACGCATCTATCTCTTTAACAAATTTAAGGACATTAGCATTCGACTCTTTGTTTTGCATATCAAGCTTTGTAGAGAGAAGTGTGTAAAGCACTCTTAGTAAGAATTCAGACGTATACATTCGAAATTCTTCATTCTTCGGTCGATGGCACACCCGGGTCTGTAAAACAGAGTGAAATCTGTATTCACATTTTACATAGATCTTTTTTTTTGCGTCTGTAAAAATAAGAATAGTGTTTCTTTTGCAACACATCAAAAGTCACGTCTACTAATTTTTCATCCAGCTGTTCAAGGGTGGCGTGTACATGCTCGTATGGGGAGTGGTCCTCAATTATATTTTTTAGCAACTGTTTTATGCCCCGCTCAGTGTCATTTGTAATGGTGTACGAACCCAGACACCGGGCGGTGTACAGAACAACCGATAAAATTCAGGCTAAACTGAGAGACTTATAAATTTCTAAAGCGGCAAACGTCACATCTTCAAACCCATCTGTGTAGCCGACAGACAGACATGTGTGACCCCGCTGCCCAGGATGGTCAATCAAACAGGCCGGGCAGTCATCAACCAGGACCCCCTTTAAACAGTGCTTGAAGATGCAATAAACTACTGCTTTCACAATCTGGGGCATAACATCGGGCTCATTAGGGTCTGGGGCATCATCTTTATTAACATTTGGGCGAACACCCAAGCATAGACACGAGACATTCACATGTGTCGGCAGGCTGAAGATTGACCCGTCCACATCCTCTTTATTCTATTAAAGGAAAAAGAAAAGGAAGGCTTAACAAAATAGACATGCATTGCACCTAAAATACCGAGCATTTACACTTTTGAGCTAAGGTTTTTCGTTAATATTTACCATTTGTAGCGTGGTATCATCGCTAGCACCCGGCTGTTCTTCAGCATCTGGTACCCCAGCTGAACTCACACCCCCACCGCTGTCACCGGGTTCAGAGGGTGGGTTAGGGTTTTGCTAAAAAGAAGACCAAGTATTAAAATGACATACGCTAAGCACCGATACAACAATTCCACGAGTCGAAAAAATATTTTAGCCGCCTACCTCATCGCTTTGTAGAGTAGCGGACCCCGTTGTTTCTCCACACAAAGAAGCCATCTCAGCAGCTCTGTGGTGTCTGACAGCGCCAAGCACGCACTGCGGCCCTGTCAGGTCGGAGCGTTTAAGAATATGCGCCAATGGTGTAACACGCCTACATAACACAAGACATTTTACAATTGGTTGTGATGACCCCCCACCCCCCCCCCCCCCGATTTATCGAGAGCGAGAAGTATTCGCATATCAGTTTATAAGTTTTAAAGTATAAGCACACAACGCAAACACAAATGATGTGTTTCACCCGAAAAGAAATTTTAAACACGCGGGGTTGGTCTTAAAGTTTTTAAAATAACGTAATAAGACACAGTTTATTTTTAATAACACATTCGCGACAGCTTTTTCGAAAGTTTGGGGTAAATTTCCACAGCATAAAAGCGCCAGCATAAAAGTCTTTAAGGTGTTAACAGACAACAAATGGTGGGGTGTTGTTCTACAGACTGTAACGGATTGTTCTTAAAGTTTTAAAATTGTTTCCCGGTAGAGATGATTTGTGATGATATTGGAGACGGGATTGGGGAGGGGTTAGCTACAGGCTCTGGAATGCCGAGTGGGGGTTACAGGCTCCGGAATGCCGAGGGGGGTGCTAAAATTGACACCAGTGAAAGTTTACAAACATTTTAAACTCATGTAAAGTTTTCTAATTTACAAACACCACATGTATTTCACGCAAAAATGTTCTTAACAGCGCAGCGCTGAAAAATAAAACCTCAAAACGTCAAGCTTGGTTTGTGAACACGGCCCTATAAAGAACAGATACATAATAAAAACATTTTGCTTGATAATATTCTCAGCGGTCTGCTGGTGAATCAAACAAAGACAACGCGGCACGTTTTCGCCACGTTTTAACAGCTAAGAAATGTAGACACCGTTGTATGTCTTAAAATAATATAGATTTTAACATTATAACGCGCTATATTCGCTTATCAGTTTATAAGTTTTAAACTTTAAAAGTATTAACACACAACGCAAACACAAATGATGTGTTTCACCCGACAAGAAATTTTAAACGCGTGGTTGGCCTTAAAGTTTTTAAAATAACGTAATAAGACACAGTTTATTTTTAATAACACATTCGCGACAGCTTTTTTCGAAAGTTTGGGATAAATTTCCACACAGCGCCAGCATAAAAGGCTTTAAGGTGTTAACAGACAACAAATGGTGGGGTGTTGTTCTACAGACTGTAACGGATTGTTCTTAAAGTTTTAAAATTGTTTCCCGGTAGAGATGCATTGTGATGATGTTGGAGACGGGGGGTTGGGGAGGGGTTAGCTACAGGCTCTGGAATGCAGGGGGGGCTAAAATTGACACCAGTGAAAGTTTACAAACATTTTAAATTCATGTAAAGTTTTCTAATTTACAAACACCACGTGTATTTCACGCAAAAATGTTCTTAACAGCGCAGCGCTGAAAAATAAAACCTCAAAACGTCAAGCTTGGTTTGTGAACACGGCCCTATAAAGAACAGATACATAATAAAAAACATTTTGCTTGATAATATTCTTAGCGGTCTGTTGGTGAATCAAACAAAGACAACGCGGTACATTTTCGCCACGTTTTAACAGCTATGAAATTTTAGACACCGTTGTATGTCTTAAAATAATATAGATTTTAACATTATAACGGTCTAAAACGTTTTCTAAAATGTTTCTTAAAATAATTTCTACAGACCAGTACGTGCACCCCCCAACGATAGCTAAGATTAATGGTTTTATGGGGGGACCATGTGTGTTTCTTAGAAGAGAATGTTTAGCGGCTTGTGTATAAGTACCAGCGGTTTAACAGACGAAGTTTTAGCTGCATTCCAATTCCTACAGTCTCACGTTATCGCCTAACTCGTCAGAATGGACCACGCCGATCAATTGCAACAGTCTGAAGATAGTCTGTTTACAGAAATAGAACTGTTCGACTTGATAGACGAAGCCGTGGATTCAGCGAATTTCAGCGGTATGTATATCTGGCTTATTGTGAGACAATTACAACGTCGCGGTGCATGTCTCGTGTTAGCTATAGTTACAAAACGTTGTATAATATTTGTATACTAGGCAATATTGAATGAATATAATGGAATTACCCGCGATTGGTGCCGTAATGTGGTCGTGACTGTATGTATCCATTCATTTCCAATAGCACCGAAAACCACGGGTGTAAAAAGACCAGTTACGATGCAGCACAACACCGGTGAGTAATTACGACAATGTTTTGAATAACGCTTTACGACCATGTGAGTCTTAAAGACACATGGGGTATATACGCCGCACCAAAACGCGCATGTGTCTATTCCACAGATGCGGGCGAAGGGACAAGTCGCCACACATTTAAAAAACCCCGTTTGGGGTTTGCATTACCAACCCAAAACCTTGTGGTGACACAGGCCGATGTTCACATCATACCAGACGGTGCGGGGGATATTATCAGAGCGCCTGAGAGAAGAGGTTGGTATTCTATAAAACATTCTTATAGCCTGGTCATTTAAACGTGTCTATAATAAAAATACATACCGTTTTTCTATATTTTTCACTAATGGTATTTTCCCACGCCGTGCAGACCCCGGACCTTCAAAAAATAAACTGCGGCGCGCCAACAAGTTAACTGGGGCATCGAGCTCAAAACGACTGAAACCAACCGGCAAAGGTTAATATAATTAAGCGTGGTCAAGATGTGTTATGATCCACTTACGGTAAACGTTACTTCTTTTGTTAGGCTGTTAATTCGCTGAAAGATCCTACTTCGCGGAGTTTTCTGTTTGGGGGTGTTAAAAAACCTTATTTTAAAACTGCCTAGCTTTTAAAGTTAAAAGCGACTGGTGTGTGCGTGGGTCTACATGCCGCTAGCACGCCGCTTGACCCAGTAGCGCCACCACCGACGTCAAGGAAACCGGTGTAACAACATGGCCTGGGTAACTTGCTCCATTCACCCACAGCCCTTTGTGTAAGGGGGCAGCATATGCGTGGCGTTTTTATCATAGTTATCGTAGTTTTCTGACTTTGACAGTTTAGATTTCATTGATTGTTGTGTTGAAAAGTCTTTTATTTTTATCACAGTGTTGTTTTCAGATTTTGAGATGTGGAGCATTGGCGTGGTAATAAAAAGTCTTATTTTTTCACACAGCATCTGTATCGACGCGCGGTGAAACAAATGCGGTGGAAACGTCGGAACCCAAGGTGGTGACTGCATCCGAGACGACTGTTAAGACGTCGACCAAAGCCAGACGTGTCAAGCCTGCGGAGCGAAATAATAACGCGCCTAAAGACTTGGTGTTGGGTGATGTGCTAGACTCCGTGCGCGGTATTACACAGATACTAACAACGGTGCGCAGTAGTGAGGTGACCAAAAAACGAGTTTTAGAGCGTCTAAGAGCGGTTTTACCCGGTGTACAGGCCTTGTTTCCAAAACCGATCCAGGTTTTCAGCGCTAACATCTTAGATATAATTTCTAAAGAGGATGCCGATCTAACCTCTGGATTTCAGAACCTGTTGATGCTATTTCATGCTTCATCGGTGGAAATCCCCGGTGATAAATGACTAAACATGCGGTCTAAAAAGTGCTTAAAAGACCAACCGCTTGCCAACCGCAAGCTTTTGTACATAAATAAAAGAATTAAACTGGCAAAAGCATGTTTGTTGCGTCGTCAAAGATTCAGAGCGAGGCATCAGATTTCCCAAGGGTCGCCCGAGCCACGCAATGAAAATGCCGTGGTAGAAAATAACTTAAGGCCCGAGGTTGTTGTGGCTGAACAGGATGGTGGTAACCCAGAACCGGTTGTACTGAACGATCTGAATCAGGTTGGTGGCGGTGCCGTGGTGAATAGAGACCCCATGGTTTTCCTGGAGTGTATACGCCGTTATAACAGGGCTTATAATAATTTTAGAGCAACAGAGCACCATGAAGAATTTCGTTTTGTTAATCTCGACAGAATAACCTCGTATGTACAGGCTATAGACGCTGTGCATGGTGCAGTCCAGAGAATATTGGACGAACTTTCTCCAAACATCGGGGCGAATGATTTTGTACAGCTGCGTTTGACAGCGGGTGGTTTTAACAAACCCTTGTTCTCACGCAGGAGACACCCCGGAGAATTAAATGCGGCCGATTTTTTAAGCCACATCTCGGACCTCTTACAGAGCCACACAGAGGTTCTCACCGATGACACCCTCCGCTTAGTGGTGACGATAGTTAGGAATATGCAGGGGGGTGCCCGCCGAAGATTTAAATCCGTTCTGTACAGCCGGGTAATTGCGCAGAAAAAAGCACACCTTATCGACTTACATTACACGGGCGGTAATCTGTGTTTCGCCGGGAGTGTGTACGGTTTGTTGAATGAGGGTTGTACCGATGGGGAAATGTTACAGGGTGCTAAACGAATGCACAAAGAGTTGGGTTTTCCAGAGAATCGGAAAATTAGTTTGTCAGACATTACCGCTTTTGAAAAACATTTAAAGGTGGTTATTAAAATTTTGTACCACGACCAGGGTGATTGGAAATATTTTACAACGGGACCCACACCACCAAATTCTAAAATACTTTTTGTTCTACTGCATGAAGAGCATTTTTATGGGGTTTTAAATATTAAAGCTTTTGTGCGTATTTTTGCACTAACTGCCACGCCGCGTATAGCCACAAGAACGCACACGCCTGTGTTAAAGCTTGTAAAACCTGTTTAGATCACCAGTGTTGCGAAATTGATGCTGAAATTCAGAATTGCCCGGCCTGTAAGGTCTTTTGTCGTAGCTCACAGTGTTTGGCGAGACACTTGCGGAATGCGGCGACGGGTGTGAGTAAGTGTGAGCGCAGGGTCTTTTGTGAGAAATGTGGGGTTTATAACCTCGCAAGTCACAAATGTAAAGAGAAACTGTGCTCGCGTTGTAACAACGTGATCGACACCCCGGACACACATTTGTGCTACATACCGCCTTTGGACAACCCCAAAATTTCAAACAAGTACATTTTTTTCGACTTTGAATGCATGCAGGAAACGGGGACCCACATACCAAATTACGTCCACGCCCTTCATATTGACAATAAACGCAGCTGGGAATTTTATGGTGAAACTTGTCTAAAGGATTTTGTGTGTAAATTTATCGATAGACGTTTCAAAAACCATACGTTCATATCGCACAATGGCAAGGGATATGACAATTACCTAGTGATCAGGCAGTTGTTAGCTGAAAAGATGGACGTTGAACTAATAAATCAGGGTGGTAAGATAATGTGTATGACCGTAAAAGCTCTGAACATCCGATTTATCGATTCTTTAAACTTTCTGCCTATGAAATTAAGCAAACTGCCGGCCGCCATGGGGTTCCCCGGGTGTAAGGGTCATTTTCCACACTTGATGAACACTGCAGAAAACCAAAATTATGTCGGACCGATGCCTCCGCCTGAACTTTACGGCGTTAACTACATGCTGCCGTGCGAGAAAGCCGAGTTTTTGGTTTGGTATGAAGAATGCCGGGGAAGTGTGTTTAACTTACAGAGAGAGTTGAAACGTTACTGCCAGTTGGATGTGGCAATTCTAAGAGAAGGCTGTGTCAGGTTTCGGGACGAGGTCATGAATATGACCAGACAGACACGCGTGACTGAGTCAGGGGCCGCCTGCGTTGTGTGCATCGACCCCTTTCAGTTTGTGACCATCGCTAGTGTCTGCATGGCCATGTTCAGACTTATGTTTTTACAGGAAGAGACGATTGCGTTGCTACCCCATGACAATTACCACCGCCAGCAAAAACGATTTTCTACACCCAGCATTCAATGGCTTATGTACATCGAACACACAGAGCGCGTTAAAATCCAACACGCGTTAACCACGGCCGGTGAGTTCAAGGTTGGCCCATATTTTCTGGATGGGTATGCTGTAATTGACGGCGTGCCGACAGCCTTTGAGTTCAACGGTTGCTTTTTTCACGGTTGTAGCGTTTGTTATTGTGAAAACGATTTTAATCAGCTGACAAACACTACTTTTGGTTGGTTGTACAGAAAGACGATGGTGAAAATTAATTTTCTCAAAATGAGAGGTTTTAACGTGCGTGTTTTGTGGGAGCACGAGTTCAGAGACATGCTTGTTGAAAATGGAGACTTGGGTAAATTTCTAACAGCCGCACAATTACCAGAGCCTCTGCAACCTCGCGAGTCGCTTTTTGGGGGGAGAACAAATGCGATTTGTTTGCATTACACAGCGCAGCCCGGTGAAAAAATTCATTACTATGATTTCACCAGTCTGTATCCGTTTGTGAACAAAACTAAAAAATACCCACTGGGCCACCCCCGAATAATATATAACAACTTTGGAGATTTAAAACTGTATTTCGGTTTAGCGAAGGTGAAAGTTTACCCACCCAGACGTTTGTACTTTCCAGTTCTACCAACCAAAATTGACAAAAAACTGTTTTTCACGCTGTGTCGTACGTGTGCTGAAACAAAACAGACCACCCCCTGTGAGCACAGTGATGAAGATCGCGCCTTGACTGGTGTCTGGTGCACCCCCGAATTACAGAAGGCCGTAGACCTGGGGTATAGAGTGTGTAAAATTTACGAAATTTGGCATTTCGAAAAGGCCTCACACGATCTTTTTACCGACTACATCAAACTGCATCTGAAAGGGAAGCAGGAAGCTTCGGGGTTTCCAGAGTGGTGTACAGATGTCGCGAAACAACAAAGATATATCGGCGAATATTATGAAAAAGAGGGCGTCCGGCTGGACCCCGGCAATATTAAAAAGAATCCGGCCAAAAGACAGCTTTCAAAAATTGCCTTGAACAGTTTGTGGGGGAAGTATGGGCAAAGAGACAATTTACCACAGACCACCATTGTGAGAAACCCCGATGAATTGTTCCGGTACTTATTTACGCCATATCATGAGGTGTCCGCCTGCGAGTTTATCGATGAAAACACAGCCTGTGTTACGTGGAAACACACTAAACACCACTATACGGGCCATTCAAACACTAACATTTTCATCGCTAGCTTTACAACCGCCTATGCCCGCTTGGAGTTATACAATCTGCTAAATGCTTTGCAAGGCCGTTGTCTCTACCATGACACAGATTCCGTTATCTTTGTGAGCCGGGAGGGTGAGTGGAATCCGGAACTGGGCGACTACTTGGGTGAGTTGACCAGCGAAATCGATGCTGGTCAACACATCACCGAGTTTGTGTCAACAGGACCCAAGTCGTACGGGTACAAACTGTCTGGAGGGAAAGCCTGTTTAAAGGTAAAAGGCATTACGCTCAATGTGAACAATTGTGAAAAAGTTAACTTTGAGAGTCTGCGGGACTTGGTTTTTGACTATGGCGTTAACCCTTATGCAGAGTGCCGGGAATTTAAACACATTTCTATTCAACAGCCGATGATCGTGCGTGTTAAAAAGGATTGGCGCATTGAGACCCGGACCTTAAAGAAAACCCAGAAGGTGGTGTACGACAAGCGGGTGCTGCAAGAAAATTTGACATCGTTGCCCTACGGATATTAACACGATGGATGTCAGGTTAAAACACCCTTTTTCGTGCATTTTGTCCGGACCCTCGAATTGCGGTAAAAGTTATTTTATAAAACAGCTCTTGGAGAGCGGTGATACCGTTATGACTCGTAAACCCGAAAACATAGTCTGGTGTTACAGCTGCTGGCAACCTCTATACGACGAGTTGCTTGTGAAATTTCCATACATTCAGTTTATAGAAGGACTACCGACGTCGTTTTCCGACGACCAGCTACTGCCGCCGGGTAGAGTAAATTTGATTATAGTGGATGATTTGATGGAGTCTGCGTGTGAAAATAATGAGATAGAAAAAGCTTTTACCAAATACGTACACCACCGAAACCTCAGCATCATGTATATCGTCCAAAATGTGTTTTGTCAAGGTCGGAAAAGTAGAACCATCGCGTTAAATACAAAGTACATGGTGCTGTTTAAAAACCCTAGAGATAAACTACAGATTACAACCCTGTCCCGGCAGATGTACCCCGGTAAAGCCAAATTTTTTTTGGAAGCGTTCGATGACGCTACTAAAAAACCTTTCGGTTACTTGTTGGTGGATTTAAATGCCGACACCCCAGATGACTATCGCTTGCGAACAGGTCTTTTCCACCCAGATGTACCCACGGCTTATGTGTTTAAAAAATCTAAAAGTCGGTGATCTCACAACCACCGACTCAGTCGAAAAACACGTTCGGGGCGTCGTCATGTCTTCACGCGTTCGGAGAAACCTGACTCTCTTAAATTTTCTGGTAAAAGCCACCCCCAAACAGCGGAAAGCTATTCTCTGCGGGGCTACAAATGATCTTGTACAGGCCATAGCTGAAATCGCCTTGAATACCTTGAAAGGGAACATACCGTTATCTGCTAAGCAGTTTGGGACCCTGAAGAGAAAGCGTAAGCTTATAAAGACTTTGAGTCGAAAGGGTCTTTCTCTTAAAAGAAAGAGACTCTTGGTGAACCAGTCCGGTGGTTTTATCGGGGCCCTGTTGAGTATTGCCGTACCACTGATTACGGGACTTCTACAACGTCGATAATGGAGCACGCTGAAAAAATGTACCTGGTACCTCAGAAACAGCTCGAGCGACTCCGAGAGCGGTCTGGGGTCGAAAGCGATGTAAGAAAAATAACCGCCCGTCGACTGGATGATGAAATGCGTGACATTCTGCAGAACTCGCATCTGCCCGAATATGAAAAAGTGAAATTGTACAGCCAGGTGTTGCAACGGTATTTGGCATTAGTACGCCAGGAGACTTCCGAAAAGGGGACTTTAACCGTTGTACTACCGGAAAATGCACCCACCGAACTATCACGTACGTTCGCGCAACCGCCGTCATCGAGCGAGGCTGACTTTGGGTATATTTTGGACAGCGTGTCTCAGAGGTTCCGGAGAAATGCCGAGATATTGTTAAAGACCATGGCCCGCAATGAACCACTAATAGCCTGGAATGAAAAGGGGGAATTTGTGTACAAGGGGGCACCCGTTGAGGGCTCTCACATGATTGATCTTGTCCGGGCTCTCACGCAGCAGCAAGCAGTTGCTGGCGGTAAGAAGCCTAAAGGTTGGGATGTGTTCATGGAGGCTATGGCTGAAATCAACGTGCCGGGCACCTTGCTAGCCAACGCTGGTAACCGAGAGCTACTTGAAAAACTCAAGGCTGCCCCGCCGGGGTGTGCCGCGGCGGCCAAAACTTTAAAACAACCGGTAGAGATGTCGACGGTCGACCCGGTCTCTAAGATAACCGCTGAAAGGAGACGATCATTAATACCTAGACCCACATGGCTGTCTTTGTAACATTTTTTTCTCCGGGTCTGTGTGTTTGTGTTAAATGACTTGAAATGTATATTAAAAAGCGTGCGCAATATGTTTAAAAATGGTTTGTCTGTAACATGTATTAAAAAAAGCTTGAGCGCTGTAACAGCGAATGTATAATAAAAATATTGTGTTGATTTTCATCCATGTTTTGTGTTCTTTTTAAATAATAACCACACAGACGTCGAAATGGTTCGATTTCATTTTTATTTTAGACGACCGATTAACATTTATGACATGTTTTAAATTGTCGTAAACACCCACATAATTGAACATTCGTATTTTCAAAGGGGTTGAAAGGGTACCGGGGTCTCCGTCTCACACGACGTCGGTTTTTCAGAAACATTTCCACCATGCGGTCATTCTGGATTGCATCCGTAGAATAAAGTTCTAAAATGTTTCTAAAAGATAAACCTTTACATCTATGGTATAGAAAAAAGACGCAGTGTAGACCGCAGGTCACTGCAAAAGAATCTTGCAATTGTCTGTTATTGTAAAATATGGAGTTAGCATTTCTGTTTAAGAAATCATTAATGTTCTTGGGAAAGAAAAAGGCTTCGGGTGAAAATCCGTAGGAGTCGAAAAATTCTGCGCCCTCGTCGTCGGGTAAGTAAATAGCCAGCCAGTGTTCACCGGGGCGGTCGTGTGGGTGAGTATTAACTATTAAACTCAGAGGGCGCCGCGCCAGTCTCTCGCTCGGTAGGGCATCACTGGGGAACACGCCTAGAAAACTGTCTCGGGTATAGCGGTCTCGGGTTAGAATGTCTTCCAGCTGTTTGGTGTTCAGTCTTTATGTGCAGGTTGTGTGGTCTCCCAGCGCTTTTTAGCTGAAGTCGTAAATGACTTGACGTCTCATATCCAGCTCTATCACGTTGTCGAACAGCGCGTACACAACCATGTTAACGGTTGTGGGTAGCGGGGTCGCGAAGCGTATTTCAGCTCTCAGATTACCCGATTTGATAAGTGAATAATGTCCTGTGCACTCGTCGTCGGGGCTGAGGTTGAAAGCGAACAATGTGTAACCGCGCGCGTACTCCTCGCGGTCCACCAGAACAGGTTTGTCTTTCAGACGCTTCCCGGCTGTTTCCACCAGATTAAAATATTCACGGACGCAATGTCCATTCTGGAAGTCTGGTTGAAGCGGTTTAGTGGGGATTTGTTCCCCGTCCGCGTAGAGAGCCAGAAAGTTAACGTTGTAGTGTTTAAAATTGAAGGGGTTTTGGGTAAAACTGCCGCTGAATGCCGCGTTGTCCACAAACCCCAAAATGACCACTTTGGGTAGCTGCCCGAGAAATAGGTTTTCTTGGTTACACACACGGCTCCCGGCAGGCAGGCTGAAGACTTTCATCTGTACGCGGTCTATGGGGTATTTAGCGTTGGCCGTCAGGAGTGCTTCGGCGTGTCCCAGTCTGACCCCGGGTGACACTCTGACTCTTTTCACAAACAAAGATGCAGAGAGTACGCTCAGTTTGTGTTCTCCGGCGTTGTTCATTAAGCAGAAAGCATCTCTGTTTCGCGTGAGTTTTATTTTCAGGTCTACGCCATTCAGTAGTAGTTTGTCCTGAAAAAACAGGTCGGCGTGAATGTGTCCCAGGAGCTCCAGTTTTCGGCTTTGCGTCGTGTATGATGCTCTTTTTCGGAACCCCTGATTGGGACCATCCAAAATTGTGGACTCGTGTTCACCGGCTGTGTCTTTGTAAAAGAGACCTGTTGAATACTGCGTCTTCAGCGTCTCTTCACTGTAGTTCAGGACCGACTCTATAAAGGCTCTGTAAGGATAGCAGTTGTTGCTCTGGCTGATCAATCGGTCTCCTACGGTGATGTCAACCTGGCTGAAGATGGCAGCGATGGGGTAGTTCACCAGGCTCACACGGGCTGCCGCATCAATGTCCCGACCGTCTGCTTCCGTTATTTTACAGGTCAGATAGAGCAGCGTGTTGTTTAAATCTAAATAATCTTCACCGTTGCCTGCGACGTAGAACTCCAGAGGTGCGTTTTCCGTGAGGGCCGTGAGGGGTGGAACTTCTATGTAAAAACTTTTCTCGACGCTTGTTTGGGTAGGCGCTAATTGAAATATGTCCAGCTCCGACTTGGCGCATTCTGCAGACCCGCCGTGAACAAATGCCATGTTTAAAATATGTCTCGTTTCGTGTCGCGTTGATTGCGGTGTGTCACGCTCTTCTTGGTCGACCTGAAGCTTCTATGAGTTGCCTGTCTGCGCTTAGCCGTTCTTTTATCAGGTTTCGGCGGCCCCCGACGGTGGGATGATGACGTCTGTCTTTTTCTACCGACACCCCTGCGGATGTATGCTAGACCCGAACCTTCCTGCTGATGTGCACCCACCTTAGACATGACCGCGCTTGTAACGTTGCCGACCACGTCTTTGGCGATGTTTTTAGCAGCCGATGCCATGTGCGGCTTAGCTATTTCAAACCCGCGTTTCAGAAAAGGCACGGCTTTTCTAAATAGCGCTCTGAAAATACCACCGATACCAGCGCCGTACTGAACCGGTAGCCCTGAAAATCCTGGTAATCCATAACCAGCCTGTTGTTTGTAGTAGTGGGTATACAGAGAAGGATCCCCGTAGCTCTTGATGACCGTCATCCTTTTAGATGTTTGACGCTTTCACAGGTCTGAAATGCAGCTTGACGATGACCTTTCCAAATGCAAATGACACGTGTTCGTTTTGATCCGTCTTTATTTCAATAGTGATGTTGTTAAAATGGTCGATGCTCACCGGCACGTAATGGGGTTTGTCGTACAATACTGTGACGAATTCACCATCCACGCCTCTGAAGGGCACACAACGCAAAAGCGGTGCGTAGACGTCGCCTACTAACTGGTGTTCTATGATATCGGTGTATATATACATGGTGTTAAATCCGCCAGTCATATCGACGGGGTGCGGTGATTTTACACCCGCGACACCCGAATTGAAACCCAACATCCGCGCTAGGCGATTACGCAGCTGCATAACAAACCGTTTATCACTAACAATTCTTACCGAACGGCTAATGGGGTTGTATTTAAGACTTACAGCCGTTAACTTGGATTTTTCAGCAGCCCGTTTCATTTCATGCAAGAGCTGTTCGATGTTGCCGTAGTACCCTCTCGGTAAGGTACAGGTCCAGATAGTCTTGAGCTCCTCGCTGATGAACAGAAAAACTTCGTCTTCATCAAAAGTGTTTAGTGTATTCGGATAGTGTAGCTCGACCAGGCCCACTTCCCAGCCCCCGTCCAGGTCAATCGCCTTTGCCAGATGCTCTGTGAAGCAGGCGTTAGTGTTCTTTGGAAACATCTTTGAGGATGAATTACTGGCCAGCGTCACATAGAAACCATTGGGGTTCATTTTTCACCACCTCTATATGTCTCGGACCTCAGAAGCCTTCACCCAACTATTGAATTTATCGCTCCAGCCACGCCACTTTACCAAAAGCTGTTTGTTTTTGCCACGACCCCTGGTTGCTAAAATCGTTTGGATGCGGTAGACGTTCTCAACATCCGGGTTTATCTTCTGTAGCTCTTCGGCATAGAAGGAACCCTTAATATCATCGCCTGCGTAGTCCTGCAGTTTGTAATAGGGTCTCAGAGCCGCGGACCGCTCTTTGACAATGAAAATTTCATCTGTGAAGGTCTGTTCATATCCCTTCTCAAACACTCCCTTTATTTTGGACACCCGCACGCGATCACCCACATTAAATGAAAACTTTGACGGTTTTCTCTTAAAGTGAGCGTCATAGACCGTTCTCCACACCTCAAGGGAGTTGTCGGGCGTAACAGAAGCCGGGGTTCGTTTAATAGTCGTGTGGTAACTATGGTTATAAGCGTAAATAAGATCTGAAAGGACGTCGATATATCGAAAGGTGTTTTTGTGTGTCAGGTACCTCCACATTTTTGTTTTAATAGTTCTGTTAAACCTTTCGACCACACTAGCCTTCACATCGCTGGCCGTAACGAAATGTTTAATATTCTCACGTTTGAGAAAATTTTGGAAGGTCCTGTTAAGAAATTCTTTACCCTCGTCCGTTTGTAGCTTTTTAGGAGTCCGCCCCTCTTGCAGCATATTTCGGAAAGCGCCTGTCACGGCCCCACCAGTCTTGGTTTTCAGCGGCACGGCCCAAGCGTATTTAGACAGCATGTCTATACACATTAAGATGTAACAGAAACCGTCGTTGAACGCTTGGTGTTCTCTCATGTCCACCAAGTCGGCCTGCCACTGCCAGTCCATTTCGGACACCAGCGTCCTGTTTCTCTTAAAACGTACGCGCGCCGGCTTGTGCAGCGTATAAGCAGCCTGGCCGGACAGCCACTCGACCACCCGCCCGCGGCTGGCGCCGCGCACACCCCGGGATCTCGCGGCCCGCAACAGACCCCCTGCGCCGCCGTAACTGCCCGATTTCCTAGGGTTATAATAGAGCGCACTCAACCCCGCGGCAGACATGCTCCCACTTCCAAACCAATACACACTCGCACACAACCAGGGATGCGCCGGCTGGGGGCTTTGGGACCCCGAGGCGTCGGGGCGACCGGCCGGTAGGGGGTTCCGACCCACACCATTGGCTCCTGAGGGGGCGGGACATGCACAAATAACAACACGCCATTGGATGGCTGGGGGGCGGGACAACCAAACACCGCGGACGACCATTGGATGGAAAAGGGGGCGTGGTACCTGTCAAAAGTTTGACGAAAGGTGTCGCTTTATACTACTCAGGCCCATCCCTGTTTAGCTTCCGAGATCAGGTGTGCTCAAGGGGGTGTGGCCGTAAGCGAGAGCAAGGCTCGCTGGCACCCTTCTTATTGAGAGGACAGCTCCGTCACCTCTTTTACGACGCTGCTTTTTTTCCCTTGCGTTTTTCTCTTCTTCCCACGTTCTCTCTCTTCACTGCCTTCGTCCCCGCTCTATTTCACTTCAGCCTTTCACTCTTGCTTCCTTCCAATGAGGACGGAGCTGCAGGAGAAAGGGCGCTATAGAGGATCGCTGTGGAGAGCTGCTGCTGTGCTTTGACATCTGAGCTCTGTGGAAAACGATCTCAATACAATTCTGAAAAACGCGACTCTCCGAACGCCAGCCAAACAAGTCTCCACAGCCGAAGCGCTGTGTCTCTTTTCAGCTGGCGATAAACCTTTCCTCGATCCTTTGCGGACTTGTAAAACTGTTCCTGATCAGAATAAAAAACGCTCACGCTAATACACAAGCACCCGTGTCTCGCCAAAGCTGACAAATAAACAGACGGACAAGCCGCACTGCACGTGTGAACAGGGGAATGAGCGAGCGAGCGGGGATAGGGCGCCTCCTGCGCTTAAAAGCTTACAGCACCTGGTATTCCCAGGCGGTCTCCCATCCAAGTACTAACCAGGCCCATCCCTGTTTAGCTTCCGAGATCAGGTGTGCTCAAGGGGGTGTGGCCGTAAGCGAGAGCAAGGCTCGCTGGCACCCTTCTTATTGAGAGGACAGCTCCGTCACCTCTTTTACGACGCTGCTTTTTTTCCCTTGCGTTTTTCTCTTCTTCCCACGTTCTCTCTCTTCACTGCCTTCGTCCCCGCTCTATTTCACTTCAGCCTTTCACTCTTGCTTCCTTCCAATGAGGACGGAGCTGCGGGAGAAAGGGCGCTATAGAGGATCGCTGTGGAGAACTGCTGCTGTGCTTTGACATCTGAGCTCTGTGGAAAACGATCTCAATACAATTCTGAAAAACGCGACTCTCCGAACGCCAGCCGAACAAGTCTCCACAGCCGAAGCGCTGTGTCTCTTTTCAGCTGGCGATAAACCTTTCTTCGATCCTTTGCGGACTTGTAAAACTGTTCCTGATCAGAATAAAAAACGCTCACGCTAATACACAAGCACCCGTGTCTCGCCAAAGCTGACAAATAAACAGACGGACAAGCTGCACTGCACGTGTGAACAGGGGAATGAGCGAGCGAGCGGGGATAGGGCGCCTCCTGCGCTTAAAAGCTTGCAGCACCTGGTATTCCCAGGCGGTCTCCCATCCAAGTACTAACCAGGCCCATCCCTGTTTAGCTTCCGAGATCAGACGAGATCAGGCGTGCTCAAGGGGGTGTGGCCATAAACGAGAGCAAGGCTCGCTGGCACCCTTCTTATTGAGAGGACAGCTCCGTCACCTCTTTTACGACGCTGCTTTTTTTCCCTTGCGTTTTTCTCTTCTTCCCACGTTCTCTCTCTTCACTGCCTTCGTCCCCGCTCTATTTCACTTCAGCCTTTCACTCTTGCTTCCTTCCAATGAGGACGGAGCTGCGGGAGAAAGGGCGCTATAGAGGATCGCTGTGGAGAACTGCTGCTGTGCTTTGACATCTGAGCTCTGTGGAAAACGATCTCAATACAATTCTGAAAAACGCGACTCTCCGAACGCCAGCCGAACAAGTCTCCACAGCCGAAGCGCTGTGTCTCTTTTCAGCTGGCGATAAACCTTTCCTCGATCCTTTGCGGACTTGTAAAACTGTTCCTGATCAGAATAAAAAACGCTCACGCTAATACACAAGCACCCGTGTCTCGCCAAAGCTGACAAATAAACAGACGGACAAGCCGCACTGCACGTGTGAACAGGGGAATGAGCGAGCGAGCGGGGATAGGGCGCCTCCTGCGCTTAAAAGCTTACAGCACCTGGTATTCCCAGGCGGTCTCCCATCCAAGTACTAACCAGGCCCATCCCTGTTTAGCTTCCGAGATCAGACGAGATCAGGTGTGCTCAAGGGGGTGTGGCCATAAGCGAGAGCAAGGCTCGCTGGCACCCTTCTTATTGAGAGGACAGCTCCGTCACCTCTTTTACGACGCTGCTTTTTTTCCCTTGCGTTTTTCTCTTCTTCCCACGTTCTCTCTCTTCACTGCCTTCGTCCCCGCTCTATTTCACTTCAGCCTTTCACTCTTGCTTCCTTCCAATGAGGACGGAGCTGCGGGAGAAAGGGCGCTATAGAGGATCGCTGTGGAGAGCTGCTGCTGTGCTTTGACATCTGAGCTCTGTGGAAAACGATCTCAATACAATTCTGAAAAACGCGACTCTCCGAACGCCAGCCGAACAAGTCTCCACAGCCGAAGCGCTGTGTCTCTTTTCAGCTGGCGATAAACCTTTCCTCGATCCTTTGCGGACTTGTAAAACTGTTCCTGATCAGAATAAAAAACGCTCACGCTAATACACAAGCACCCGTGTCTCGCCAAAGCTGACAAATAAACAGACGGACAAGCCGCACTGCACGTGTGAACAGGGGAATGAGCGAGCGAGCGGGGATTGGGCGCCTCCTGCGCTTAAAAGCTTACAGCACCTGGTATTCCCAGGCGGTCTCCCATCCAAGTACTAACCAGGCCCATCCCTGTTTAGCTTCCGAGATCAGGTGTGCTCAAGGGGGTGTGGCCGTAAGCGAGAGCAAGGCTCGCTGGCACCCTTCTTATTGAGAGGACAGCTCCGTCACCTCTTTTACGACGCTGCTTTTTTTCCCTTGCGTTTTTCTCTTCTTCCCACGTTCTCTCTCTTCACTGCCTTCGTCCCCGCTCTATTTCACTTCAGCCTTTCACTCTTGCTTCCTTCCAATGAGGACGGAGCTGCGGGAGAAAGGGCGCTATAGAGGATCGCTGTGGAGAGCTGCTGCTGTGCTTTGACATCTGAGCTCTGTGGAAAACGATCTCAATACAATTCTGAAAAACGCGACTCTCCGAACGCCAGCCGAACAAGTCTCCACAGCCAAAGCGCTGTGTCTCTTTTCAGCTGGCGATAAACCTTTCCTCGATCCTTTGCGGACTTGTAAAACTGTTCCTGATCAGAATAAAAAACGCTCACGCTAATACACAAGCACCCGTGTCTCGCCAAAGCTGACAAATAAACAGACGGACAAGCCGCACTGCACGTGTGAACAGGGGAATGAGCGAGCGAGCGGGGATAGGGCGCCTCCTGCGCTTAAAAGCTTTCTGAATTCTGAGTACGTACGGGATCCTCGGCCTTGCGCTTATAACAAAGTCCAAGTCCCTTTGCAGACAACAGCAGTTGTCACATGATTGTCTCTGAGGATGTGCGACAATGGCCAAGGAGAGCCCCGATCTGAGCTTGCGCTCACTTTTTGACCAAGACACAGGTGTGTGCTGATTGGTTGAGAGTTTGGCGGGCATTGGAGACCCACGTGGTATTACCACGCCCTGCGTGAGATATGAGTCACTTACTCTTAACACTTTGGAATGCAGTCCAGATGTCCATTTGGCACTCCCTAGACAGATAGGCGCCAATGGATGACCATTGATCATGATAGCCAGGCTTAGCTAAGTGCATCCCCATCTGGGAGCTGTCCCTTATCAAAAGAAAACATCTTAAATCAGCCTGCATGAATACTTTCTCTGTGGCTGCACCACAGAGATGGAAGGTGAGATGGGGCCTCATTTAGGACAGCATACCACCGCTTAATTCTGTCTTATTAACAAGCATTGCCGCTACAACGGCATCTCTCCTGTCAAACTTCCTCCTGACTTGTTTGACAGGATCTGGGCCGTGGTGAACAGTGGGAAAGACGCCCTGTGGAGAGTGAGGAACATGGGGCTGTTCAAAGGCATCGAGGTCCCAGTCAAGGCAGCAGGTAGCCTGGCCCTGTTCATCACCCAAGAGAACTATTACCTCAGAGATCTGTGGAGAGAAAGGAGGGAGGAAGCAGAAAATCTGTGGGAAATAGAGAGCATAGGTCAATATCTCAAGAAACTGTGAAAAACATTATCATGTTTAAGTAAAGAATGTGATTTACACCAGAAAAAAAGAAATTGTTGCTATGTAACTGGTACCGTGTCAAAATGTAATGAGATGTGATCATATATACTGTTTTAAGTATGTATATTAATGTAAAGCTTTCTAATTTGTGATGTCCTGTATTTATTTGTGAAAAGAAAATAAAGTTCTTAAAAAATCGATTCACCCAGGGCGAGGCTCGGCCATTGCACTCCGGCTGTGCTGACCCCTGCGAATTCCCCAAATGTGGGAATCTCGACTGCATTATTTCTGGTAGTGGGGGACTGCGTTCGCGCTCTCCCCTGATGTGCTTGTTCCAATATCGGATACGGAAGAGTTACGACACCACGTGCTGCGATAGGATCCCAGTTCGAAAGGAGTCGATGCCACTGCTGGTTCCCGGTTTCTTTTAGTTAGAGGTCTGGAGAAGCATTTCAAGCTGGTTACACTACTCCTTCCGGACATTCATTCCCTTTTCAAAGTCAGTCGTTTTGCTGTAGTCTGCATTATTTAGGCTGATTATCGAGGTTAGCCTTTATTTGGTCATGGGGGCCTCGGTACTGTATGCTAATTCTCAAGACAGTTTCACCCGTTTTCTGATTGCTAGGTTCTGTACCAGTGCAGACATGTCAAACAGTGAATGGCTGTACCTCTATTGTATCCGTGCTCAATGAATGAAATCAGTAATAAATGAATATATGTATAGTTATACGATAAACAAGTGGTTTATCGACTCATCTTCATTTGCAGATTTAGAGGCAGCTTCGATATTCGTTTAACAAACGTTTTTTTTTTTATATGGGTCACACACATGCCATAGCAACAAAACATCTCTAGAGATGAGGCTATAGATCACCTTTCCATCCTCCAGGTTTTCCTCCCAAAGCCTACGGCACCAACGGTGACCCCTGCTGGCCGAGAAAGCTTGCAGCACCTGGTATTCCCAGGAAGTCTCCCATCCAAGTACTAACCAGGCCCAACCCTGCTTAGCTTCCAAGATCAGACAAGATTGGGCACATTCAGGGTGGTGTGGCCGCAAGCGAAAGTCGTGGCGCCTAACTCGCTACTTGAAGCTGTGTGTGGCTGGGGCTCTGTGCCCCCCGAGTTGGACTGAAGGATCGTTCTTGTGCAACTCTTTGGAAAGGAGCCTCTTTCCAAATCGCATTGCGTACCTGGATGTTGGCGAATGTGCTCCCTTGTGTTGGCTTGTCCCGCACTGGAGGAGAACAAACAAACTGCTCGGAGGAGCACAAGGCAAGTCTTCACAAGACAAAAACCTCCAGTGCACAGCACTCAAAACATTTCTGGGCTGTCGCGTGTTTATTTCAGCACATAAAGCGCACCAGTCCAACACGTCGGCCGGGCGCGCGGCGTCAGAGCGAGAGGCTCCTTCTCGCTGCCTTTCCGCTGTGTTGCAGAGCCCCGAGAGGGAACCTGGAGCGCACACTTTGTGGGGGGCGGGGGACCGCGTTCGCGCTCTGCCCCCGGTCTCTTGCGCGAGTACTAAATCTCACGGCGCCAGCCAGCGGCCAGGAGACAAGTACAATATCGCGGGACAGGGGGGCCTCGTCATTGATTGTTACATATGAGACGGGGATTAGGAGGAGACCCCGACTGATTGGTAAAGGGGAACACTAACACCAGAGTGACACCCCCGGCGTCTCTTTTTGAGAGACGCCCTGGGATTTCTTAATGGCCAAGGAGGGTCGGGACCTCGGTTTTATGCCTCCCCCGAAGGACGGCGCCTGTTTGTGCAGCAGAGTGTCGCCATCAGGAAAGCCACACAGACCGCAGGGTGAGCGCTCCCTACTCCCAGTCACACCTCTTGCAGGAGCAGCAGCAACCTGAGCTTTTCCGGGGTGAATCTCCCATCCGGGTGCCGGCTAGGCTCACACCTGCTGGGCTGCCATGGGTGAGCCCAGTCGAGAGTCGCAGGTTGAGATCTAGTCACCGGGGAGAAACGATACAAGCAAAGGATTACTCGGCTCCCAGCACTTGAAAAGACAGACAAATGACTTGTTCCCGCCGGAGCTGAATGTACCTGAATGTTGTAGTGGTTTGATGGGTTTACTGAGACAATTATTAATTGTAGCAGTAATCACGAGGTTGTTCGTTGGGGCTTTTAGAAAATCAATCGTCAGAACAACTAACAACGCACACACGCGGGTTCAATACACGGGATACATTTATTAATATAAACTGTGCACCAAACATATACTAGTCTGCCAGGATACGAGTGGCAGACCTTACTGTGAGGGTTATCAATATACAAGGTATATAATCTCGAAGAGATGCAAACACAAAGAGATACACAACAGAGAATATATGTCAATATATATCGTTCGGTTACCAAATCGCTAATCAGTGTTATTACCCACTGTTACTCTAAACTCGGAAGTAAATACATTACTCATGAATTAAATTGATAACAACTTGTGTTGAGGTACAATTGAATTCTCGAGCCGCAATGTAGAACATGGGGTTTACTTATCCACTGTGTATGGTTTTGGAATCTCCCGGCACGAACACCAAACCAGCTGACAGGCTCTGTTGCAGCCTCTGTTGCAGCGGTTGTCCAATGGGCGTTGTGTCGGCGTTCTCTGGCTACCGGCCAACCAGTCAAGGTGTAGCTCGGAGTAGGACGGGCGGAGGAATCTGACTGCGGCGCGCAGGGCAGTCGTTGCTCCGAGGGGATCTACCAGCAGTCCGGCTGGCTAGTAGAAAGTCTCTATGCACAGATGTGACCGCGAGTCCTCACAAGTCACTCTTTTGCCTGGGAAGAAGCTGGTTCGTTCCCGGTCCAGCGCTGCTTCTGAATAAGCTATTCAGGTTGTCGACGAGGGTCCAACTGTAGGCTGCCGTTGAGCAAGCGGAGCATTCACGTTGGTAGAATTCTGAGTACGTACGGGATCCTAGGCCTCGCGCTTAGAACAAAGTCCAAGTCCTTTTGCAGACAACAGCAGTTGTCACGTGATTGTCTCTGAGGATGCACGAAAATGGCCAAGGAGAGCCCAGATCTGAGCTTGCGCTCCCTTTTTGGCCAAGACCCAGATGTGTGCTGATTGGTTGAGAGTTTGGCGGGCATTGGAGACCCACATGGTTTTACCACGCCCTTCCAGTCCCTGATTGGTTGGTCAAGATGAGATATAAGTCACTTACTCTTGACACTTAGGAATGCAGTCCAGATGTCCATTCGGCACTCCCTAGACTGATAGGCGCCAATGAATGACCATTGATCATGATAGCCAGGCTTAGCTAAGTGCATCCCTGTCTGGGAGCTTGTTCCTTATCAAAACAAAACATCTTAAATCAGCCTGCATGAATACTTTCTCTGTGGCTGCACCACAGAGATGGAGGGTGAGATGGGGCCTCCTTTAGGACAGCATACCAACACTTAATTCTGTCTTATTAACAAGCATTGCCGCTACAATAGCAATTCAAATACAACAGCCACACTGCTGAAACCATATGTTTTACACACCAGACAGGCCCCCTAACCTCATACAACCTTGCTGTGGCTGTGACCCCTTTCTTTATTTTTTTATGATGTTTTCAATATGGCACCATTAGACAGGCCGTACATGGTGATAGGAGGGTGCTATTCACGAGTCAATAGCTCTTCAAGCACAACAGCCACAGTGCTGCAACCAGGTGTTTTACACACCAGACAGGCCCCCTAACCTTATACAATCTTGCTGTGGCTGTGTCCCTTTTCTTTATTTTTTTATGATGTTTTCAATATGGCACCATTAGACAGGCCGTACATGGTGATAGGAGGGTGCTATTCACGAGTCAATAGCTCTTCAAGCACAACAGCCACAGTGCTGCAAACAGGTGTTTTACACATCAGACAGCTCCCCTAACCTTATACAACCTTGCTTTGAGATGTGGAACATTTCTTTATTTTTTAATGATTTTTTTACTGTAATCAAGTGTTGTGCTCATTAATAATAATAATAATAATTGCTTACACTTATATAGCGCTTTTCTGGACACTCCACTCAAAGCACTTTACAGGTAATGGGGACTCCCCTCCACCACCACCAATGTGCAGCATCCACCTGGATGATGCGACGGCAGCCATAGTGCACCAGAACACTCACCACTATCAGTGAGGAGGAGAGAAGAGAAATGTAGCCAATTCAAAGAGGGGAATTATTAGGAGGCCATGATTGGTAAGGGCCAATGGGGAAATTTGGGGATATTGTCAGTATCACTATACTGGGGCATTAGGACCCACATGGACCACAGGGTGAGCGCCCCCTGCTGGCCCCACTAAGGAACTAAGGAACCTTAGTTTTTCCCGGGAGGTCTACCATCCAGGTACTGACCAGGCTCACACCTGCTTAGCTTCAGTGGGTTGCCAGTTGTGAGTTGCAGGGTGATATGGCTGCTGGCCATAATCAGCAGCCTTCAGTACTGAAGCAGGTGTGAGCCTGGTCAGTACCTGGATGGGAGACCTCCTGGGAAAAACTAAGGTTGCTTCTGGAAGAGGTGCTAGTGGGGCCAGCACAACCATTAGGCAGGCCTCCTGACCTTTCACAGTCATGCTTTGTTGTGTGAAACTTTAATTATCTTTTTAGGATTTTTTGAACATGGCAACTTCCACCGAGATGGGTGGGGGGTGTCGGGGTGCTCTTCAATAGCTTTTTCATCTATACACACAAACGGATGTAACCAAGACACTCAGAACCTGTCACGCAGGGGCTGACTGCTGAGGATAGGGATCCAATGCGGTGCCCTTGGTAGGGTTGGCGCGAGACGCAGGCATAGTCGGAGAAAACAGGCAGGGGTCCGAGTCCGGGAAGGCGTATGTCGAAGAAAACTCAGTCTTCACTCAGGTTGGGAGATTGTCAACAGAGATCTTTAATACAATCAGCTGAAGGGGAGCATATCACAGAGAAAGGGTTTCCCCTAGCACTCAAGACATGCTCACTGGACTGAAGTTATACTGTCCTTTTTTATACATTAAAAGTAGGCAATACTTTAACATATCAAAGGAACATACAGGGAAAGGGGCAGTGTCAGAAGTCAAACAAACAGGACAGGGGGGTGCCATTTGGCATCCTACAATCTGTTTCAATTTTCTCTGGTTGAATGGGTGTGAGGAATCACAGGCTTTAGTTTGCACCTAAGACAGTGGTCTTAGGTGCGAACAGAAAACCTTTCCCACGCATAGTCACTGTCCTGACCTTTTGACTCGGTCTTCCACACGTAGCACAGGCGTAGGCACAGAATCGACAGGCGAAAGTGTAGTCGAGGGACTGGCAGGGGTCGGAGTCCGGGAAGGCGTAGAAGTTGCGTCGGTGTGGATTCAGAAGGCAGAGGCGTAAACGAAAAGTCAGGCTGGGGTCAGGATCCGAGAAAGCGTAAAACAGGCGAAGGTACAAAATCGAGTGGCTAAAGCGGGGTCGAGGTCCAGGGGAGAAGTCGTAGTAAGGCAAAGGTGTAGTTAGTACGTAAGCTCCGGGAGAGAATCTCAATCGTGAGCAATGACCGGGGGGCAGATGAAGGTTTAAGCAGAGGCCTGATTGACACGTGCACGTTTGGTACGGGGAGAGCTCGTAGGAATGCGGGAGCACTTGCCTGCGTGAGGGAGATTCGTGGCAAAACCAACAGAATCAACCTGAACTCACAGAAAAACAAGAATGCCCCCGAGACACCTGCACCCCCCTCGGACCACTCTGGTATCAACACCCCCAAACCCATCCATACCAGCTAACAAGACTCAGAATCGGTGCAACCCTCCAACCTGGACCAAGAGCAGGATGGGACAAGAACCTGCACCACACTACGCACCCCTCATCCAGACCAGCAGGACAGCCAGACCACAGACAGCACCATCATGTAACCCCCCTGTTCATTCCAACAGAAAAGCCGAACTGACCCCCACCAGCATGGCGACGCTGCAGCTCTGGTCACACCAGCAGGCCCAATGGGCTCAGAGCTGGGGGACATACAGATGCAGCCATTCAAAATGCGTGGGCGATACTGCATTATTTTCCGGTACGCTGTACGCAGTCTACCGCAAGTTACCGGTAAATACCGCGAGTTACCGGTAAATACTGCTAGTTACCGTAAATTCTCCTATAATATGACAAGCAAAATAATAGTATCCGGAATTTCGGCAAGGTGGAGCTAATAAAGCTCAACCTCTCATGTTTGAGCTGTGGCCATCAAAGTCTTTAACGAAGATATTACTAATAGTATTAATAATGAATGACTTTGGACAAGCTGTAAGTGTAAACTCAAAGTATTGCCCTGGTCAACATTCTTTTTTTCATTGACCGTCTTTGTAAAAGTAACACCACAGCATTTCGCAATCACGCATTTGTTTCCAATCATGCAAAGTACAGTAATTTTTGAGAATCAATTCACCATGCCTTTCACATGCTCATAAAAGAGATTGATTTAGGAACATAAACATATTACTGTATGAAAACTGTACTGTATACAGTATGTATATGTATATTTAATGTCTTAACTGTGCCCGTTTAAGTATTGAATATTCATATCTAATTTTACCACTGAAGGGAAATCTTAGTAGCTGAGCATAAAAAGAATAGGAGCATACTGCAACGCGTGTGAAGGCCATAAACGATATTAATTTTGGAACATAAACATACAGTATATGGCTGGTCTCAGTACTTTAAAGAAAACATACACGAAACATGGTTTCATTATGACCAGAATCGGTCTTGAGATATTTTTAACTTGATTTACAGTATTTGAGAGGTATGTCTTAACACCGATACTACAGTGCTTAAGTACTGCTCACGTATATGTTTCTAGGTTTATATTATGCATTTCATACGATCAAATTACTTTTGAGCAACTAATAAGAAGCGCGAAACGGTATGCGTTTTAGTTTCGTTTTGTGCTGGGACCCGTGGATTGATTAGAGATATCAAGTAAATTCAAGTCATTTTTTAAATGTTGTAGTTCGTCTTGAAAAAATGTTACGAGTACATCATCTATCAACAATTACACAGGTTCTGTTTCCATATTGCGGATTTTGGTTACGTAATATTATTTTCTAGATTTCACGTTGTGAATATATGATTTGGGCAAACAGAGACGCAAAGAAGTACATTATTGGTTGTTGTTTTTTTTTTTGCAGTTTTATCTAGAACAAGCGATGCTTAAACCTTTGTCTGATTCTTGTGAAACTACCCACACGACAGTTACAGTACCTAGGAGTTGACTTCAGTGATGTCACTGATGGGATGTTTCTAAAAATCCATGGTCTGTGATTGAAACCTGTAAAACCGGTTTAATTCGTCACAGCCAGCACTCTTCAGGTGTGAGGGTCTTCTGCTCAGAATGAAACGCTAAAATGTTTGTGTATATTCTAATGGTAGTGGGGGCAGGGTGTGTGGGAACAGCTTTGGTTGAAATTGCATTGGAGATCTATGTTCTTCACACCTGAAACATTTTCTCTGAAAGCATTTTCTCTGAAAGCATTTTCTTCGCAGTTTAACCGATCTTGTTACAGCATGTTACAGTTTACTATTATTAACCATATTAATTTTAAGTGCTTAATGTAAAATCTTGTAAAAATATATTTTCATTGTTCAAATATACATTAAGTCTGACTATCATATAATAAGTTAAATACAAAACTAAAGAAAAAATAGGGTTAAATATAATTTTAAATATTTTGCTAACAATGTTAACTGTTTATGAATAATAAAATGTATTAACTAAGGAGTAGGATGGCACAGTTGTTAGTATGTTTTTTGTTTTGTTTCTTTTTCATAAATACAACAGTAGTACCTGATGTCTCAGTGGCTTTCAAAATTAAATTATGCATGCAAACCTGTGAACTAGAAAGATAACTAAGATATCCATCCATTTATAATGGTGGCAAAGTGGTTAGCATTGCTATCTTGCAGCACTGGGGTCCTAGGTTCAATTCCTGCCATCCTGTGTGTGTGGGGTTTACATGTTCTCTCTGGTTTTTCTCCATATGTGTGATATGACTCCCTCTCGCACTCCAAAACATACTGGTAAGTTAATTGGTTTATGGGAAAACTGGCCCTGGTGTGTGTGTGTTTGTGTCTGTCTGTCCTGTGATGGACTGGCGCTATGTCCAGGGTGTATTCTGCCTTGTGTCCGTTGCTTACTGGGATAGGCTCCAAATCCTCTGTACTGGATAAAGAGATTAGAAATGGAAGTAAAGGCACTGTGCTGATGGAACTATACACGGTGTTAGAAACCCACTATGAAATGGCAGCATCTCACTGAGAATAAAATATTTTATAGTGCTGGCTTAAGGAAACAGCCTTTCCACCTCTCTTGCACATCAGTATCCATACCTAGTTATTTAAACAAATTGCCTCTAATTATAAACATCTTAATATGCTGGCTCTGTGGATCCGCATCAGCTATGTTTGCCCATTCCTTCAATTCATGTGCATCCAACACACAGTTCAACGCTAGCAACTACACAAAATCTAAAATATGAGCTCTACTTGCCACTTACAATACCAACAGTACCAGCTAACTTTAGTAGTGACATTTTCATGGATCTTTTTAACAATAAAATTTACAACATCAGACTTCAGACACAATTAAACAGGCCTCAAAAAAGTCTGGTACAAACATTTTCAGCATGGAATAAACCGTTACTTTAATGGTATAAACCTTAAATGGATTCATATTCTCAATAAGATTTGGTGCTCAGTAACATGACTTAGAAAATGACAGAAGACATACGTATCATGCTTATCCTTCTATTTTTCATAATCGTAAACTCCTTAAGGCAGTTACATTTTCTCTGTTCTGACCTGGAGTTACAGAGAAATTTAAATTCTAATAAGAGATTTGTAATGAGGAAAGTCATATCAATCACTCATACAGTACCAGGATTTGCAATTACAATACAAATACTTTCTTTCTATATGTGTTTATTTTGCAGTTTGAGTCTATGGCATTCCTTTGGGGGTCTATACTCCAAGGCATGACTTTTTTATGGGAACATGACATTTTTTTAAACATATATTTTTGTGGTAGTAGGGCGCAAAACATCAGTATTTACTGCTATTAATCACTGTACGATTTATAGTTGAAATCTGAGCCTAGATATAAAGTTAGATATAAAGTTAAAATCTCGACAAAGCAATGTAGGAAATACAGAGAAAATAAATCCTTTCTGACATCTAAAATCAGTTTCGATCAAGGTCTCTAAAACGAACAAGAAAAAGAGGATTTTCGGAGGGCAATTACGCTGTGTTTATATAGAATAAGTGATTTATGAGCAATCTAATTTCTTGTTCGTTTAAAACAGTGAAATGTCAGCTGCAAAAGATCGCACCAGAAACAACACTCTCTCTGCCTGTCATAGACGTTCAGGAAAGGCTGAATGAAGTCATGTCAAGTACAATAATTCGGTGATCAATAATAACAGTTGTATTATATCCATGGAAATATATTCATTATATGCCAGCGAACCTCACCGTGCCAGGCCACCACTGCGTCACAACACACAGCTGCCAGTGCACCTCTACATACCCGACCACCACTGCATCACACAGCTGCCAGCGCACCTCACCGTGCCAGGCCACCACTGCGTCACATAGCTGCAAGCGCACCTCACCATGCCAGGCCACCACTGCATCATAGAGCTGCCAGGGCACCTCACCGTGTCAGGCCACCACTGCGTAACACCACATAGCTGCCAGCGCACCTCACCATGCCAGGCCATCACTGAGTCAGAGATTAAATAAAACCTCACTCGCACCAAATAAATTTATATTTCTAAATATCACAACATGATCGAATTTAAGTCATTTTAATAACAATGAATAGTCACCTAGGCGTTACAATATAAAAATTTATATTGATTTAAATAACGTTTTGATTTAAATCGCAAATGCGGGTTTAAATATATGTGTTTTTTGATTCACAATCAGACAAATGCAACATAAATTGATATCTTTGTCTTCTAAGTATCTTAATAAACTTTCAGCATAGCTTTCTCCCCGTTTAGATTTATTTTGGGATCAAACGTGGAAAGATTAGATTGTAATCGTTTTTATTTTTTAAATACATTTTAGAAAAGTGTAATCTATACTTAAAAGCTGTACACCACCTGCTATAAAGATACATATTGTAATACTTTCGGGTTCGAATAGGACAGACACAAGAACTTAGACTTGCGGAGTTAAAGCAAGTAAAGCCTTGATTTTATATATCACCTTTAAAAGTGGCATCTCAAAGCAAAGTAAATACCCAACACTGATTGTACCCATCTGTCATGCTAATAAAGCAGCTTGAATTGAATTGAGAGGGGGGGGGGGTATATTTGCTTTGTGTATAAAGTACATTGTGAATGTTTTCACAGCCTTCACTTTGTCGTTTTTATGCCATTTTTTGACCACGCACGAATATTCCTATGTCCGTATCTTCACAAGGGAATCAGTGCGAATTTTAATACTAATTAAATGACCGCGGGCACTTTCCACCCCCTCTACATTCTCAGAGTAGAACAGACTAACCTTCTAATGAAAGACGGTCCACCCCCCACGGACAGGAAAAGTGCCCACAGGCACTTAAACTTAATATGGTCAGTAACAGTAAACAGTAACATGGTCAGAAGGAGCACGTACAAACGTTTCCGAAATAACCACATGTAAGACTGATGCTTAAAATGTTTAGGGAGAAAGTGGAATACTGGTGTGTATTTTTTCTTTAAACTACCAATACCAGCCATATACAGTCTGTAACGTAGGGATTTCTATATGTCTTTATTTAGTGGTTACATTAGTGACAAAGGCTAAACTTTTAGCTTCAGTAACGTGTACATATCTCCCCTTTTTATAAAACGACATGGTTGAAAACTGTTCCAGAGCCACTGTTGTTTCATCAGTGAAAAGTACATCATGAAATGCCTCTCCCTGTTCAATCCACTGGAAAAAAGAAAAGGAGCATAAAGCTTCTGATGGTCATAAACGATATTCATTTAGGAGCAGCATCAGAGGTATGTTTTTAACTGCACTGCATTGGAGAGAATACCATAGTGTGTTTTTTTTTTTACTCCCTGGTGGAAACTGGCTTCCAGAAGAATCAGTATGGCTCAGAGATTAAATAAAACTTCACTCACACCAAACAAATGTATATTTCTAAATACCACAACATGATCGAATTTAAGTCATTTTAATAACAATGAATAGTCACCTATGCGTTACAATATAAACATTTATATTGATTTAAATCGCGTTTAAATCACCTTTATTTAAAACCCATAAATAAAGCTGATACTGTTTAGACTTTTAATTATTTAAAACTGTATTAAAGCAGCACGATACACAATGCAACGTAAATCGCTATCTTTGTCTTCTGTGTAATAATGTTCACCTCTCTGTCCAGCAAATTTACAATAGTAATAATAATGAACTTTATTGTATATGGCGCCTTTAAAGGTGGCTCCTCAAAGCGCTTTACAGGTTAAAAACAATACTGTTAGGCTGGGAAAACGTTTTTTTTTTAAGAAATACAAAATGAGATATAATGATATGTTCCGGCTTAGACATTAACGAAGAGCATAACGCGTGTACTGTATACACTGCAAGTACAACCCCCTCTCTGCAGGAGTGCTGGCGAACTGAACCGGTTTCACGGGTATTTTCAAAGTAGGAGGCGAGATTTCCAGCGAAAGACACCTCCCCCCCCTCAAAAACCCAGTAAGTACAGTACTTACTAGTTAAAGGCTAGGCTCCTCAATGAAATCGCTTTAACATGCTAATGCGTTGCTGTAACAGTCCGGGCGTGGCAAGCCTCTAATTTCAACCCGACTACGGCGAAAGGAACCCTTCTTTCATTAGAAGACAATGAACATATTTTAGCCCTGAATGAATTAATAGCAAACATGGTTTACATAAAAGACATTTTTCCAAGAAAGTTTAGCCTTTGTCACTAATGAAACCACTAAATAAAGACATAAATATAAAAATCTTAAGATTTTTAAAATACATGACTTTGCTAAAAATTTTTTGAAAATAAAAACAATTACAACCGCCAGGGGAGAGAGAGAACAGGGGAGGGATGTTGGTTTTGCATAAGGGGCGGGGCTATGGGAATTTGGTCTGTTTGGGAATGTGTAGTTACATGTTCTGGCTGTTTGTGAATTATCGTTGTTGAGTATGGAGTGTTGAGGTATTGATTTTGTGTAATGCTTTATGTTGAAAATTGAGGTGGATTTTGTTTATGATAAACAGGATAAACTGGGATGGGAGGAAGGTTTGGTTTTGCATAAGGGGCGGGATTATGATAATTTGAGGAATTTGCGAGAGTAAAATTGTTTGATATATTTGATTTTGTATTGTGGTTGTTATCTATGTTTTTGGTTGGTATTATGTTTATATGGTTGTTTTTGTTGGTTGGTTGTTATTATGGTTATTAATAATACGATCTATAGTTGAAATCTGAGCCTAAATAAAAAGAAAAAGCAAGTGATTAGGTTTATGAGCAATCTAATTACTTATTCGTTTAAAACGCTATATAAAATAAAGTTTATTATTAATTTGCTGGACAGAGCGGTGAACATTATTATGCATAAGACAAAGATAACGATCCTGATCAGTTTAGAAATCTGTGTACACTGTAAGGTTTTTACTTCTTAAACTTTTAAAATACACGTTTTGAATAGAAAGAAATCCTCTTCCTGGTACAGTATGTATAGCAAACCAGCACGTCTTTTTTTCTCCAATCAGAGGGGTGTCAGATGGTGTCAGCCAATCACCATTCTGAAGCCCTACCATAATCTCTGGTATGGGGAGACCCCAGAATTCTGTCCCATAGTTTAGACAGATGATAGATACTTTTATTGATCCCGTGAGGGAAATAAAGTAAATCATTTTCATTTTAGGAAATTATTAAACGCTCGGTTAAAAGCAAAGGAGATTGTCTGTTATAATGGACATAAAAACAAGAGTTCGCTGGCATTATATCCTGGAAGACACAGACCGGTGCCAGACCAGTAAAATGCCTGATGAACTAGGGATTGGACAGTTTCCAAGTGCTTGTACAATCGATGGAAATGTTCAAATAAATGTGCAAAAGAAAGAAACAAAATAATCATTTATTTCTTTATCATATTGGGTAGCTAATGTCCTCTCTTTGCTAGTTAGTGGCTGTGTTTCTGCGTTGGGTAGCAACGGGTGACTGTTCTCAGGCGGAAGATGTAAACAGCTTTATGTTCGTGTTAAATAATTTTTTTAAATTAAAATTCATTCCATACAGCAATCGCATATTTGGGTACCGTTTCATAAAACTTTCATGCTTAAAATGTTTAGGGAGAAATGGAAAACTGGTGTGTATTTTTTCTTTCAACTACCAAGACCAGCCATACACAGTACAGTTTACATACATACAGTAATGTTTATGTTCCTAAATTAATATCATTCATGACCTTCAGATGCGTTATGCTCCTCTTCTTTTTATGCTCAGCTACTAAAATTTCCCTTTAGTGGTAAAATCCATATAAATATTCAAAACTAAGCGGATTAAAATGTGCACAGTAAAGACATTAAATGATTAAATCTTTGCACTACCAACCAATGCACCACGAGTGCCCCTGTCGGTCATTTTGGCCAGCCAATCACTTACCGCGGTGCCCTCCGGTGCCCTGCGGTGGCTTGTGGGTAGGTTACTGTACCGCGGGTTTTTACCGCGCATTTTGAATGGCTGCATCTGTACTTAATTGGCTTTATGATTTGGTATTGATTTTGTATTGTTGTATTATTAACTTTGTGCTTTCTGTGTTTTTATCGTATTGTGGACTTATTTTTTAAACAAATGCTTACAAAGGCAGACACGGCACACATCTGTTTATACCAGCGGTGAATTGTACATTTTTATTAAGTACAATCTACTGTGCATTTTTGGGAGTATAACAGATTCGATATAAAGTGGCAAAAATCTAAAAGGGGAAAATACCCAAGACTGCGTGTAAAGCCCTTGTTGTGGCTGTTGTTTTATTTTTAGATAAAAATGGCGTAGTGTGCACGAAATGTTGCAGAAACACAATCTAATATTTTAATAACTGTTATTTTAATAATTTGATAAGTATGAGGCCCCAGATCCAAATCTTCGGTTCTGATTTTTTAAACATGATATCTTCCCTTCCTCTCGATGTGAGCAATTGTTTTTTTTTTTCACATTGCGATCCAAAGAGCCTCAGACGCACAGTCTAACAGTAACCAAACCAGAATGGATTCTGCTGGGAGCCGGACTGAGCTCATTCTCACTCCCTGTGTTGAAAACAGAATTATCTCTTCCCCGAACATCGTCTACAGATCACTTGTGTGCTTTTAACCTTCTCGCAGCTACAGGCGAGACTGAAGCTGGAGATGTGAAGGCACCCGCTGGTGCATCTTCTCCAAATTTCACTTCTCTTTTTTTTTAAAGTAGATATAGCCCTGAAAAAAGCATTAGCTTTATCAGTTTTTACATTAATCGATTTTGAAACAAATATTATATTTTTATTGCAATTTACATAATAATAATTATTATTATTATCATCATCACTTACACTTATATAGCGCTTTTCTGGATACTCCACTCAAAGTGCTTTACAGGTAATGGGGAATCCCACTACCGCCACCAATGTGCAGCCCCACCTTGATGATGCAACGGCAGCCATACTGTGCCAAAATGCTCACCACACATCAACAATCAGTGGGGAGGAGAGCAGAGTAATGAAGCCAGTCCATAGATGGGGATTATTAGGAGGCCATGACTGGTAAGGGCCATTGGAAAATTGGGCCAGGATGCTGGGGTTACACCCCTACTCTTTCAAGAGATGACCTGGGATTTTTAAAGGCCAGAGAGAGTCAGGACCTCAGTTTTACTTATCAGCCGACGGACGGCACCTGTTTACAGTTTAGTGTCCCCGTCATTATACTGGGGCATTAGGACCCACATGGACCACAGGGTGAGCGCCCAGCGACAGAAACCAGATGGTACTGTGTGTCGGGCTCGGCTGCAAGCAGGACAATGATGTCACGGGGACAAAGTAGAAAAAATCAGAACGGTTCTGTAAAAGACCTGTGTCAGCTGTCGGTTCGCAGTCTGGACTCTAAATCCATCGATCTGATTTCAAATCTCTCTAACACCTGAGCTGTGGCTTCTTTTGAGTAGTTATTCAGGAGAACATTATGTTAATCGTATAGATGAATCGTTTAATATATTCAGGTGGATAGCTACTTCAGCATGCATATCTGCAAAGAAACAAGTAATATTGTAGGTTTATTCCATGCTGAAAAGAGAAGAGAGAAAACAAACCTGAAGAAGTTTTCATAGCTGAAACGTTGTGTTTTCTCTCTTCTCTTTCAGCATGGAATAAACCTATTACTTGTTCCTTTAATATATTGTTCGGTTGAATTCAAAATGCTTTACTACTACAAGAGAGGATTATAGTGTGGAGGATGAGACAAATTTATGATTTCTTGGAAGAAAATGGTTTTACTTTGCATTCGAAATGAATCAAAACTTTTGCGTGACACACAAGCCCTTTGTCTTTTTTAAAGATATCATATTTTTAAACAGACAAGTATAGAAAAAGTTTTTTTTTTTACTTAGAAATTTTGGATGGGGGTGATGCATTACTAGTAGTGGCACTGAGGTCACTATGGTGCTGTTGAGCACCATAAGGTTAGGGCCAGTGGTGTAATGTATAATGCATCTGACTTTGGATCAGAAGATTGTAGGTTTGACTCCTGTCTGACTCATGTTGCTTTTAAACCAGTAGTAGATTTTCTTTATGTAAATTAACTGCAGCTGAAAGCTATAGAAAACACATTGGCTAAATTGCAATGAACTGTCGAACTGTTTTGCACGAAGCTGCGGACTACTTAACACGGTACTGTCTGAAGATCAGCTCCTGCTCTGAGCTCAATAGCAATGCAAAACTGTGCGTAACAAAGCTGGCGAGCAGCTGAACTTGTGCTAAATAGTCTGTTCGGTGATGAGGGTTCAGTACTGGCGTTGTTCTAATTAGCACGAACTGCACAGGCTGAATCAGACAATTTCAAATAGTCTGATCAGTGTAGGACAAGTTAATGAAGAATTATTACTTTGTCTGTCTCTTGTTTGTATATAAATGAATGTCTCTGACAACTTAATGTTAGTTTTTAATTTAGTTTTACGATGTTGGTCAGGCGTTGACATATGCACAAACACACGAAATGTCTCACTCCTGATTCAGCTCATGAAGCAATACGAGTGAAGCAATTCCTCCTGCTTCTCGTACAACCATATCAGAACAGAAGCCCGTGTCACCCCGCTCTGATTCAAGAGCGACTCACATCTTGACAGGGTGCTTGGCATGAAGGGGGGGTACTGTCACGCCCTCTGCAGCCAGAGGGCGCTCCTTCTCTGTCCTGTCCCTAGTTTCCAGCCTGCTGTCCTTCCTGTCCCTCTCTTTCCCTTGGGCTATATATTTCCGGGTCTTGCACTCTGTCGTTGCTCAGCATTGACGTTTGGATGTCCTGAGACCCGCCTAGCACCAGGGCGCCCCACGTCCGCTCCCTGAGGGCATAGGTTTCTATATGGCATTCCTGAACTCTTTGCACTAATGAGCCCGGGCCTTTTTCCCGTCTCGCCGCTACGCATATGGGTCTTTTTCCACTCTCCTACTCCCCATGGTTAGTCCCTTTGGACGTCCGTGACAGGTGCCCCTTTGGAATGGTTTTCAGAAAATGTGAGAAAAGGAAAGTTATGTACAGTAAGCTCTCACACACAGCTCTCAAACACAGCATTAGAGATTGGAATCTGATTGTAAAAAAAACTGCCCGTCTCCCCGCCATTTAACGTTGCTGTTGTTTTTATTTTACATATTGTTAGCATTTTAATGAATTGTTAAAAGATTTATACACAAATCGCTAAATACGAAACGTAAAAACCCAACTGTAAGCAATTGACCATTCATATTCCTGAATTTTAAATACCTATGTTTATCTGTCTCCAAGTGCCTGGTGCAGCTATTTTGAAAGCATACCTCAAGGAGGACTTTACACGCAGTCTGGGGTATTTTCTCCTTTTACATTTTTGCGATTTTATATCGAACCTCGTATACTCCCAAAAGTGCACAGTAGCTTGTACTGTGTGCCCTGTTTGCCTTTGTAAGCATTTGTTTAAAAAATAAGTTCACAATATGATAAAAACAGAGAAAGCACAAACTTAATAATATAACGATTCAAAATCAAAACCAAATCATAAAGAAAAAGAGTCAATTTCCACCTGCACTGATATCCCTTCAAATGTTTTATAAGAACTATTGACGTTTATAGAGTAGAAGCCTGGTCCATTTCTTCTACTAAACGAGACTATGGGAGTGAGTATTTTGATGTCGAACTGGGATTTAAATAAAGAGGAACACTACACTACATTGGGCTACGCGTGTGACAAAACGTTTATTTTAGACTTCTCGATAGCTCAGTTGCTAGCTCTTAAAACTGTAGAAAAAGCAGTGAGTATGTCTTATGTCCCTGGTCTGAATCCAGTTTGAAGGGTGGTGTTTTCTTGTTCCTTAATCAAAAAGTGAATTGCGAATTTGTCTTTCACTTTGACGTTCACCCGAAAGCTCAGTATACAAAGAAGTAGAGGCTCCTGTTCTGAATAATCCTCACGTCTGATTGTTTTGCTCAGACCTTTAAAATGTACACTGTGGACTATTTGCTCTTCCTAACACAATTAAAAAGCCGCCGGCAAACTTATCGATCGGGAGTTTAGTTCAGTGATAGCGCGCGCTTAAGTTTTCTATCGCCGGCATCTCTGTATTCTTTTTAAACGCGATATTTTTTATTCTTCGTGTGTGAATTTCAGGGAGACTCATAAACCCTTTCTCTGTTTTTAAGATACATTATTTTAAACCAGACATAATGAAAGACGTAGTAATTAGACACACGTACAAAACACATGAATCTAATTGAAGAAACTTTTGACCGGGGCGATGTATTACTAGTAGCGGCTCTGAACTCAATGTGGTGCTGTATAGGAATGCAATACAAACGCCAATGGCACAATGGATAACGTGTCTGATTACGGATCAGAAGACTTTAGATTTCTACTCCTTCCTGGTTCGTGAAGAAGCTTTTAAACCACACTACTCAACACTGACATCGAAGTGTGTGCGGTCCTACACAACCTTACTATCGACTAGATGAGTCTTCTGTTCTATCTCCGATTCTTTCCGCACATTCCTGCTATTTCACCACCGTTATTGTAGGATAACAGCCACAGACACGAGAAGATATACTATTCCGAACAAATGTCTTAAATAATCAAGTTGAAAAGGGTGACAATAAGTTTTTGTTTCTTTAACGTAACCTAACTTTTGCCTGTAAAGTTCACATTATTTTCTGTAGCCGCAAATCCCCAATATTTCTGCTTTCTCCCGAGAAACACAAGCATGGAGTCAAATCATATTAAATAACACAACACATCTATTAATTTAACACCCAGATGTGACAGAACACATGTAAGACTTACACACAGCTTTTAATATGATATAGTGAATTTGCAGGTATCCTGGGGAGGGAAGAGAACTGATATTAAGGAAATACATATTTAAAGGGGATGTAAGTCTTAAATGTGTTTTGTCACATCTGGGTGTTAACTGAATAATTTTCTAGCATTATTTATTGTGTTTTGACTCTATACTTGTGTTTCTCAGGAGAAGGCAGAAATATTGATGTTTACATTTATATTCACATTCCCGGTGATATTGACATAGGTACTCAACTATTTACTTGTAGTTTGACTAGTGTCAAAAGTTGAAAATCTCTGAAAACATCAAGATGGCTAACGACGTGCAAAGAAACTCAATCACATTTAGAGAAGGTAATGTTTAGATCGGATTAATTCGAAGTGTGTCTCTGGGTGCATTTGATCTACGAACGTTGTGTTTAACTGAAGCACACCCTGACTGAGTGTGCCATAGAAACTGACACATGTCATATTTTTCCACATTCACAGATTTTTGGCTAAAGTAAAAAAAAAATCGTTGTCATTTTCTTGCCAGCTGGCAGTAATTCTTTTGAACTGATAACAAAGACAAGCATTTTAGCTTTCGCGATGTGTGGAGTTCTTGAAAAACAAGTTGTGCCAAAAACGAAATAAACACCTCCATTAAACTTAATGCAGAAGCATGTTGTCTATAACAATAAACGATGCAAGAAGACAGGAAGAAAGGCACCGCTGGGATTTAAACCCAGGATCTCCTGTTTATTAAAGAGGCGCTTTAACCATCTAAGCCACGACACCAGCAGAACTCTCTTCTTTTACTGCCACTTGGACACACCGCTCTGAGACACCTGCGTTCAGTAAGCCCTGAGTCTGCTGGCTGAGCAAAGCTGCCTCCTTTACACGGAACAGGAGCCCCGACTGTAAGAGAAATGAAGAGAAATGGCTTTTATTGGGCACTTTTCATGTCCAATGCTCTTGACATCTCCCAAGGGCGGCAGAGTTCATTTACCACACTTTTCCTTTCTTTCTTCTTTCTGTACTCTTTGATGAAACAAAACGAGAAATCATGTAAGGGAAAATGTCTTTTTTCATGGAGAAAACATGCACAAGGAAATGTGTTTAGAAGAAGTGAGTTAACATGAAAAGTGACCTAATTTACCGGAGCAAATGCTCACCTAGCAAGATCTGCTTTACTACAAGAGAGACGTAGAGTGAAAGACGTGATCATTTCACGCCGTTGTGGAACGAAACGCTTTTGTCTTGGAATTCTAAATCAATTAGAAATTCAGAGCGACACATAAAGGCTTTGTCTGCTTAAAAATGATGATTTTTTAAAACTAAAAAAAAATGTAGAAAACACGTTTCTCACTTAGAAATTTAAGATGGGGGTGGGGTATTACTGGTAGCGGCACTGAACTCACCATGGTGCAATTAATTTACGTGACGGGCTAGTGGTTTAATGGATAACGCGTCTGATTTCGGTTTATAAGATTGTCGATTCGACTTCTACCGGGGCTGTGTGATTCAAATCAGGCTCCTCAGAAATAGATGTCTGTTATGTAAATGAAGCCAACCTGAAAGCAAACGTTGGGTCTGGGTTCCTTTCTTTCCTGCATGAAATAGCAAATCGTTACAAAAAAAAAAAAAACACCAACTAATGTCCAATAGTCCAATAGTTAGTCATTTAAGTAAACATGAATATACTGTAAGGTCTTGGTACATGGGAGTGGATTTCAACCACAATTAAAAGAAGGGCAAATTATAATTACAGGCTTCAGACACTTTTTCATACAAAAGTGACCAAACACTCCCTAACTTTCAGGTTTGCTTGAACCTGTAACAGAAAAGCGGTTTGAAACTTCCATTCTCTGATGTCACTGTCTCTAAAGTCGGACGTGATGTTTCGCGGATGTGCAGTGTGCCTTTTCTCTTGTCGTGTTCAAGATGAAATGCTGCATAAGCTCCTGACTGGGTGTTCTGTACTGTTCTGTTATTTCGTTCGGATTACCTAGGTGGTGTACAGCTAAAACCCGACTGCATGGTGTAAATTCCGAGTTCGACACCAGCAGCACCTGCAAACACATCAGCTGACCTCAACGTGATTTGAACACGCAACCTTCTGATCTGGAATCAGACGCACTACCATTGCACCACAAGGTCACTTGCGACAAGTGCTTTTAATTCACCCAAAGAGAAAAATCAGCGTCCCTGAAAAATATTGTTTTCATTCTCTCCTGTGAGGAGCGCCGCTCTTCCAACGAGGGTCTCTTCTTCCCAGACCACAGATTATTCATCCCGCCTGGCTCTCTCACAGAGAGCAGACACACCGTCTCCACTAATGTGTTTACTACATCTATAGATCTGACCCCCTACAGCCCCGATATTCCTGGACAGGATATTTACCACCAGCCTGGTGAACTTCTCATCTTGACCTCTCCCAGGAGGAGCACAATTAACACAGAATCCTCTCTCCATTTAGCAAATAACACAAAACACTGTTTACCTGTCAAGACAGAAAACCAGGCTGCTCCAGGTGAGGCTTAAACTCACAACCTTGGCATGAGTCCACTGAATATGTCATTTTACATGGCCTGAACCAGGAAAGAGGTTGGAAGTCAAGAAGTTATGGTTTTGTTTTAATACTTGCCTACTCTTTTAATTTTTTGGTCAAATCTTTTATTTGGGAGTACTTTCAGTGGATGTTAATCTTTGTCCCGATGCATGATTCTGGGCCATGGTGTGTCTTGAATAATGTTCTTATAGGCTTCAGTTTGGAAAAGTGCGGTCTTCAGAAGCTACCGAAACCGCTAATGGTTACATAACACTTAATGCAAAAGCAACGTTCGGGTTTGAAAAAAAATATTACTTGCTATGAATACAAACACTGTTACAGGAGGCGTGTTAGGGCTATTTTAGCTTAGATCATCAATTCATCTTACATTTCTTCTCCATCTATATCAACAGCGTCATCGCTACTGAGCACTAAAGGCAGGTCCTGGCAATACAATCTTCTTTAGAAAACATTTTTAAAACTATTTCCACTACCATACATAAAGTAAACGATACCGATTGCACGCAACTAATAAAATCTCTTATCCAGGGACGTTGTAGCTAGATGCAAATTCCAATCGAAAATGTATCAGCTTTAAAATTTTCTTTTGGATCCACAGGACGATCAGCATGAGTCTCAAAATATACCTGTGTTTGATTGTACAGCATAGATTGTACAGCATGTATGTTTACATTTATGTTAAAATTAAGGTAAATATATCAAAATATCAACATCCAACTTCACAGTGCTAACGTACTGTAACAGTGCTTGTCAAATTCTCAAACAAATCTGCGTTATATTTCTAAACTCTTTTAGCAGAGGACGCAACAGGAGTATAAATGATATCTCCCGCCAGCCATTCAAAGATACTTTTTCAAGGGTGAATATGGATTTCTGGGGAGTTGCGGTGTTGATCACTATTGGACTTCCCCGGTCTCAAGTGTTGTTGTTGGACACGGGCAAAAGACTCGCATTTTCTGCAAATATGAAGAGGGTTAAGGTTTCGGCTTTAGCGGAGACAGTGTTTACATTGACAATAATAAGAAGATCGTCCCTGGGTGGGTTTGAACCACCAACCTTTCAGTTAACAGCCAAACGTGCTCGCCGATTGCGCCACAGAGACTGATGAGAGAGGCTTTTCTCCATTCGCACCTTTCCGGTCAAAAAATAAACATTGCTTGCATTTTCTTGCCAGTCGGCAATATTCCTACTGCTCTGATAGCCAAGAATTACATTTCATTTTTCACAAGCTGTATGAATTTCTTGAAAAACAAGTTGTTGCAGAAAGGAAATGCATTCATGCTTTAAACTAAATCAAGCCCTATGCGGTTGTCCAAGATGGTAGTTTCTGCACAAAAAGACAGGAAGAAAGGCACAGCTGGGATGTGGAGCCAGGATCTCCAGTTAACGAGACAGGTACTTAAACCGACTCAGCTACGGTGCCGGCAGAATTCTCCTCTTTTATAGCCGCTTGGACACACCGCTCTGAGCCATCTGCATTCACGAAGCCCTGAGTCTGCCGGCTGAGCAAGCTGCCTCCTTTACACGGAACAGGAGCCCTGACCATAAGAGAAACGAAGAGAAATGGCTTTTATTGGGCACTTTTCATGCCCAATGCGCTTGACATCTCCCAAGGGGGACAGAGTTCATTAACGACACTTTTCCTTTCTTTCTTCTTTCTGTACACTTTGATGAAACAAAACGAGAAATCATGTAAGGGAAAATGTCTTTTTTCATGGAGAAAACATGCACCGGGAAATGTTGTGTTTAGAAGAAGTGAGTTAACATGAAAAGTGACCTAATTTACTGGAGGAAATGCTCACCAAGCAAGATCTGCTTTACTACTAGAGAGAAGTAGAGTGAAAGACGTGATCATTTCACGCCGCTGTGGAACGAAACGCTTTTGTCTTGGAATTCTAAATCAATTAGAAATTCAGAGCGATACATAAAGGCTTTGTCTGCTTAAAAGTGATGATTTTTTAAAACTAAAAAAAAATGTAGAAAACACGTTTCTCACTTAGAAATTTAAGATGGGGGTGGGGTATTACTAGTAGCGGCACTGAACTCACCATGGTGCAATTAATTTACGTGACGGGCTAGTGGTTTAATGGATAACGCGTCTGATTTCGGTTTATAAGATTGTCGATTCGACTTCTACCGGGGGTTGTGTGATTCAAATCAGGCTCCTCAGAAATAGATGTCCGTTATGTAAATGAACCCCACCTGAAAGCAAACGTTGGGTCTGGGTTCCTTTCTTTCCTGCATGAAATAGCAAATCGTTACAAAAAAAAAAACACCAACTAATGTCCAATAGTCCAATAGTTAGTCATTTAAGTAAACATGAATATAATGTAAGGTCTTGGTACATGGGAGTGGATTTCAACCACAATTAAAAAAGGGCAAATTATAATTACAGGCTTCAGACACTTTTTCATACAAAAGTGACCAAACACTTTCTAACTTTCAGGTTTGCTTGAACCTGTAAAAAAAAACAAGGTCTGAAACTTCCATTCTCTGATATCACTGTCTCTAAAGTCGGACATGATGTCGCTACCGTTGCACCACGAGGTCACTCGCCACATGTGCTTTTAATTCCCCCAAAGAGAATAACAGTAATGCTAGAATAACAGTAGTATTAAAACTACTACTACTACTGTTAATTCTCTAACAGTAACACTATAATTATATTTAATATTAACATGAATATGAACATTAAAACTAAAACTATCAGTAGCGCTATCATCATTAATACTCACATGAACACTAGCATTAAAACAACCAGTTGTACTCTCATTAATATTAATATGAATACACTAGTATTAGTATTTGTTGCTACCCATGACGTCACATCACTCTTTGTGACGAACGCGATACACCTAGACGCGCACAGTGACATGGCGCCTGTCCCCGTGGTTACCATACTTATGATTTATAAACACTGGAAAAAATACATGTAAACTGTTACTTACATACATTTATCAACTTGGAATATATTTTTTTAGCTCTAGGATACAGTTACCTAAATAATAATAAGAATAATCATTGTTTAATTTCGGTTTGAACATTTTTTACACTAAACGCACTACAGTAATTGATCGATACAGTCTTTATTGACTGTTTTCTAGATATTTAGAACAGGATCAAAACCAGAAAAAGAATCAGTACTCACCAATCGGTGAAGCTAATTGTTTATTCTACGGTTTTTTAATTGAATTAATTGGTTTTCGATAGATAAGTGATCAATAACTCTCCTCCGTGCGCACCCTGTGCCTCCCGCGGTCTTGCTCTCTGATCCAGGCGCTCAGGCTGGTGTCTGTGATGTCACAGCGCTCTTTGTAACAGAGCAGAGCGCGTCTCCGCTGGAGGAGACTCCTGTCCGGAGCCTGGGGGGCTTTTCTTACAGATATAACATCCCCCCCAAAAAAGAACACACCGGGCTGTGAAGAGAAGCGAATCATAACAGTTGTAAACGGAGAGCGACAAACCAAGGAATGAAATTCATTAAACAGGAAAAAAAATAGTTTACTTCACAGATTAATGTGTTACAAGGCGTACCCGTGTGGAGCAGTAGAGAACGAGCACAAGTCCCTGTAATAAGTGCTTTTAAATGTTTTAAACGAATCATCAGAGTATAGAAGCCAGGAGGTTTTATTTCCAGCCTGCTCTCAGTTCCATAGGTAGTCTGATTACCTGTTACAATAATTCATCTAATTGTAAATTTATAAGACTGTGAGACACCTGTGAGAGACATATGAGAGCTGGTGATTCCCTGGGCTGGTGTGGAATCACACACAGACAGGCCTTCTTCTGTGTGATCTGAGTCCCACTGCTGAGAGCTACAGACTGGTCAACTGGTCACTACTGTAGACACGACCATCGGCCCATTGGCTACTAATAATCAATATACAGTGTACTGACCAAAGTGTCACTACTTGTGTTTATTACATAAAAAGATAATTCCACACTCACGTGTGTTATAAAACATTTATAAAACATGTTTGGAGACTGACATACAGTAAAGAAAGTAATACTGAAGGGCTGGAGGTCTTGGAAAGGGTTAATAGAAGCTTCTTGCTTCTGACCTGGAACAGAGTCCACAGCTGACAGATCAGTGAGTCTTGAGCCCAGTTCACAGAGAGGAGAACCAGGAGCTCTTCTCTGTCTCTAAGTGGCTGTGAGGAAGGAGAAAATGGGGAGATGTAACCTGAGTCCAGGCTGTTCTGCCTGATATTATTCATGTAACAGCACTGATTGTCTGAATGTCCTCTGGTTCTGGATTGACGGATAAAAAGAAGTATGGAGCTTCTGTCCGATTGTCTCTGAGCTGTGAATCTGACTGAGAAGAGAATAATGATTTTTTATTCTGCCTCTGATAATTTTTCTGTTTGCCAAGTGGTGTTACATCCCCTTCAGAAACTCTGCACAGACTGTCAGAGTGAAAGAAAAGTAGAGAGATGGACAGATAAGAGCACACGCAGCGAGAGATACATACGTCTTGATTTACTTTGAACCAAGTGTTCATTTCCTTTGTGGAACAAGTTGTTTCTGAACTTCAAGAAATTCATACAACTTATATAAAATATAAGTCTTGCAAATCAGGACAGAAGAAATACCGCAAGAAAATGTCAGTGATTTTTCTCCTTTTAACGAAAAGTGGAGAAAAACAACGGCAGTGCATCTCCGTCGGCTTGATTTAGCTTAATACAAGTATTCACTTCATTTTCTGTGGATTACAGACTGCGAAAGATTAAATAAAGTTATTGGTTATTCATGGTCAGTGCAGAAGAAATACTGCCGGCTGGCAGGAAAATGTCAGTATTTTATAATTCTTTAACTACAAACGTGTGAACAGCAAAAAGCAACGGGAGTGTGTCTCTGTGCAGCTGTTAAATGAAGGGCTGGTGGTTCAAACCCACTAAGGGACGAGCTTCAGACTGTTCCGCTGTAACCATAATCTCTGCTAAAGCTTGATGGGATTTCTTCGCAAGCCCTCTTGAAATTTGCAGGAAATATCTATTTTACTCATGTGGAACTACAAGTAAACAATTAAGTACCTGTCAATGTCCAAGAAAACCATTTTCACGTGTGGAATTTTATCTTCAACTGGCTGTCAGGAGAATTCATTTATACACCCGTTGTATCCTTAGCAAAGTATCTTTTTTACATAACACGCTTTCGAGAAACAAACTGTGTATCTAGCTTTGTTAAATTAAAATCGGCACATCCCAGTTGGCAAAAGAAGTAGAATATACGACTATTAAACGCATACTTTAGACGTATAAATGTGCTCCGTAACTGGTCTACAATGAAATTCTAGTATACGTATATTGTTATATGTCAATTAGACATCTATGATTATATATAAATGGTTGGAGTTCTATTATACGGATAAATTTAGAGGACTAATATACATATATAGTTAAAGGTCTATTATACATCAAATAAATATTTTATAGGTGTAGAAACTAGTAAATAAAGCCAATGATTTGTTTTAGAAATTTATTCTTAAAATATACAATTATTCACACCTGAAAAATATGTAGTTCAAATTATACATTATATACAATATTGTAATCAACAAATGGCTAATCATCATAAAAACACAACTAGTAAATTTCAGTTACAAATTCTAGTAAAATGGCAATATATATTGTAATGACAAACAAACTAATCACATGATCCCGCTAATATTTAACTCAAAACCACATTTCGATTCAAATATAAATTTTAACATTTACAACTTCTATATTTCCACGAAAATATAATTAATGTAGCACAAACGCTACTTTCTAAAAAAGACAGAATGAAACTGTTTGTTTTGTGTTTCATGGTGATCCTCCTCTCGATACTAATGCAATGTTTAATATGATCCCTCGAGAAACAAAAAGGAGTCCATTTCCGCCTGGAATGATTGATGCCCCATCAAACATTTTGTAATATCCCCGGAAGTTTATACAGTAGAATCCTGGTTCGTGGCTTAAATTCAAGGTAAACAAGACTAAGGAAACGAGTTGGAAACTTGATGTCGAACTGGGATTTAAATCACCCGGAACATTTCACTACATTGGGCAGTATGTGCCAAGGAGCATTTGACAACCCTTTGATAGCTCAGTTGGTAGCGCGGAGGACTGTAGTGGAGTCAGCAGGGAATCCTTAGGTCGCTGGTTCGGTTCCGGCTCGAAGGAAGGTGCTTTTTGTGTACTTTAATCAAAGAGTAAAAAGAGCGAATCTTTTTCTCTCAGACATTGATCAAAAGCTCAATAAACGACGAAGCAGAGGCTCCTGTTCCAAAGTCAGCCCACGTCTGATTGTCTTGTTTTGGCCAATATCTGATCTTTGAATTAAGGGAATACTCTGTTTGCTTTGTAATTAAAAAAAAAACATACAGTACAAATGTCAATTTCATTTTGGTTTCAAGATCGCAATTTAGTGTGAAACATAAAAGCCAGCTGGATAAGCTTTATTAATTTCCCTCACGGGATCAATAAAGTATCTATCTATCTACGTCATTTACAATGGCCTTTCAACTAATAGCCCGTGCAGGGATCAAACCCTAGCTGTTGGTACACTACGAGTTGCGTAAGGCTCTGTAACGCGCAGATGAGAAACTAACTTCTGCTTCTTCATTATATACACAGTGAGCTATATATATGCGAGCTTACTGCCTCCTACGGGCTCTGTATTTGTTAGCGATACAAGACCGGCCGTGGAGAAATGAAGTGAGGAGGGTGTGTACGTTAAAAGGCTCGTAGCGTCCCTGGAAGGGCTCAAACCACCACCCTTTTGGTTAACAACTGAGCCACAAAGACGCATGTACAGCTTAACACTTCTCGGTCTCAGTGAAAGTGATACACTCCGTAAAATTTCCAGAGATTAATTTATTTTAAAAGGAAAATCACCAACAGCGGCCGAGATCTACTGGAGTTTTTTCATTCTATACTGCGATTTCTGAAGGGTACCCTGTGAAAATACGAGTTTTGACGAGAAGGGATGGACATATAAGGTCAAAAGGCTTGGGGAATTGAACTTTAAGGTGAAGACTGCGGGTTCAGTAGCAGCAGAACCTGATCAGTATCAGTTGACTCCGATATACTTTGAAAATGAACTTGGGGATTTAGAGTCAGACGTGCTACCGTTGCACCATGGGGTACTTAATTTAAAAAAATAGAAAAAACAATCAGTGTTCCTGGATCTGTAATTGAGAACAACACCTGCACAAGAGCTGCGCAGGAAGAATAAAATGTGGTCTGGGAAGAAAAGACTCTCTTCGGAAGAGCTGCGCACTTCACATGAGATTTTTTTTTTGTGAAGCTGATTTGTCTCCTTTGGGGAATTCAAAGGCACAGACAGCCGTGACTTTGTGGCGCAACGGTAGCGCGTCTGACTCCAGATCAGAAGGCTGCGTGTTCAAATCACGTCGAGGTCAGCTGTTACTTTTTCAGGTTCTGCTGGTCCTGAACACGGAATTCACACCATGCAGTTGAGTTCTATCTGTACACCACATAGATTAGTACATAGAGCAGTACAGGACACGCAGTGTGGAGCTCACAGAGGCTTACAGTCTCCAGCATTGGAGTGAAGGGGAAAAAAAGAACTTTGTATTTTTTTAAGAGAAAAGGCACAGTTCACATCTGCTTAACATCACGTCCAACTTTAGAGACAGCTACATCAGATAATGGAATCCCGGAAGTTTCAGATAACTTTTTTTAATACAGGTTCAAGCAAACCTGAAAGTTAATGAGTTTCCGGACACTTTTGTTTTATTAAAAAGTGTCTGAAGCCTGAAAATGTAATTTGAAAAAAAAAACCGCTATTGGACATTAGCAGGTGCTTTTTGTAACGATTTGCTATTTCATGCTGGAAAACAAAGGAAACAGACCCAACGTTTGCTTTCAGGTGCGGTTCATTACATAATATACATCTATTACTGAGGAGCTTGAATAAAATTTACACAAGCCAGGTAGAAGTCGAACCTACAATCCTATGATCCGAAATCAGACGCGTTGTTTATTAAACCGCTGGGATTTCACATACCCTGAATTTCCCCATAGTGTGCTCAGCGCCGCTACTAGTAATGCACCGCTCCGTCTAAAATTTCAAAGTGAGAAACATGTGTTTTCTGATTTTTTATGAGTTTTAAAATATAATCTCTTTAAATCAGACAAGGGGTTTATGTTTCGCACTGAAATTCCGATTGACTGAGAATTCAAAGAAATACTGTTTTCTTTCACAACACCGTATAATTATCACATCCACCAGACTCTCCAACCTCTCCAGACCTTGCTGGTTGAGCAATTGCTCCGATAAATTAGGTCACGTATCATGTTAAATCATTTCTTCTCAACACAACATTTCCTGGTGCACGTTTTCTCTATGAAAAAAAGACATTTTTCCCTTGCACGATTTCTCGTTTTTTTATCAAAGCTAGTGTCGCAAAAGAACTCTGTCGCCCTTGGGAGATATCAAACGCATTGGGCATGAAAATGCCAGATAAAAGCCAGTTCTCTTCGTTTCTCAGTGTCGGGGCTGCTATGTAAAAGAGGCAATTTGTTCTGAGCGCAGGTTCAGCGCTTACTGAACGCAGATGTCTCAGAGCGGTGTGTCCAAGCGGCTGTAAAAGGGGATGGTTGTCCTGTCACCGTAGCCTAGTTGGTTAAAGCGCTTCTCTGTTAAACAAAAGAACCGAGATTCAAATCCCAGCCATGTCTTTCTTCCTATCTTGTAGTACAGAACGTATCATTTCGGGCAATCACAAAGGGCTTGATTTCGTTAAATGCATGTGTTCATTTCCTTTCTGGAAAACTTGTTTTTGATTAAATTCACACAGCTTGCGAAAACTGAAATTCAATTCTTGGTTATCAGTGCAGAAGAAATATTACCGTCTGGCAAAATAAACGGTAAGAGAGCTTTTTTTTTTAACCGAAAACTTGGCGCAATCGGTTAGCGCATTTGGCTTTTAACTGAAAGGTTGGTGGTTCGAGTCCACCCAGGGATGGGATTCTTCTGCAGTATAAACGTTGTCTTAAGTCAATTGGATTTCTCAGCGAAACCATAACCATTTTAATATATGCAGGAAATGCGAGTGTTTAACACGTGTCAGGGTCACCGGGAAATGTCCAATAATGCCCAACATTGCAACTCCCCAGAAAAAATTATCGTCGAATCTTCATTTATACTCCAGTTGAATCCTCTGCTGAAATATTTTAAAAATACAATGCAGGTTTGTTTGATAACTTGACAAGCATTGTTACGATAGCACTGTGCAGTTGGATTTTGATATTTTGACATATTTACCTTAATTTTAAACATACATACTATACAGTCTATTGTAATTTTAAAATAAGTTAGCTGAGGATGTAAAGGGGTGAAAGGGAAAGGTCAGAGGGTATAGTAAAAACAAGGATTAGGTTAGGATTGGTGGAGGTGGTAGGGGTGTTGATGGTTTTTCTCTGTAGAGGATGATTGAGTTTTTTATCCTTCTCTGAAGTGAGAAATTGGAAGAGTTGGGAGTTGAGGGATCTGATGAGGTTAGTTATAAAAGGAAGTTGATGTGGAGCTGTTAGCCGTAAAACTTCCTAAAGTCTTTAAACTGCAGTAAGCAAAGATAAAGGAAATTATCTTTGCTTACAGCCCTGTCTTTCTCACACCTGAAGAAGGCTCCACGGCCAACACGTTATGTTTCCTTTCTTCTCTTTTCAGCATGGAATAATCCTTTACTTTTTCCTATGCAGCCTACGCATGCTGACACAGCTACCCACCTGATATATAACATTCCTATAATCACAACTATGAATGTCCACTGTGGGTATTTTTTCCATTATTATTTATTTTGGCATTGAAGCATATTTTATGTAATACTGAAGTGTCATAATCACTGAAAAACATATTTTTTCATTTAGAAAGAATTAAAAAAATATAAATCACTATGAATTACATTTAACCTGTTCTGATCTAGGTTTTCTATATACTTTAACATGCCATGTTCAGAATGTCACAACGCAGAAATGCAACAGTGAAGTTTTGTAATTACAAATGTTCGTGATGAGTGATTTTGTCTCTCTTACCTTAGTGTCAGAATACTAAGATGTTTTGGTAACGAGGAAGGAGGGAAAAAGTAATTCAGCAGAAGGGGTGCTATTTTGTTGACTATAAATCCTCACATGCCATGTTCAGAGGGTCATATTAAAAAAATGGTACAGTAAATTTTCTTATGCTTCATGATTTTCATAATTTGTTACATTGTGTCTCACACCTTTGTGTCAGAATTCTGAGATGTTTTTTTCTAAACAGGGGCCATCACAATACAACAGAAAGAGCAATTAGCTTTTCCCTATAAATTCTCTCATGCCACATTCAGAGGGTCATATTTTAAAAATGGTACAGCAACATTTCCTGAAGTTCAGGATTTTGAGAGTCTGTTACACTGTGTCTCACACCTCAGTGGCAGAATTATGAGACGATTTTATAATCAGGAGGGAGGGTCATAGCAATAAGCAGAAAGTGTCATCACCCTTTGCTCATCCTCCGTTAACCATATATTCTCATATGCCATGTTCTAAATGTCCCATTTTAAACTGCTATAATAACATTTCTTGCAAAATGCAAGATTTTGAGACTTTGAGAATTCACGTTTTGCCTTTGTCTTATTTACTTGTTGTCTAACATGCCAGTTTGTGTTATTGTGAGTTTTGAAAATTGGTTTTCGATTTTCTGAAATGTGTTTCATACAAAAATGCAATTTGGATAATCATTACTTACATATTCCCCTTTACTGGGGATATGTGCAGTAATCAACTCGGATTAGTATTTTTAAAAATGACTATAGAGAGCCATCTACAGGCGAAAGGCGGCATAACATCACAGCAGCAGCACTTAAGGTGGAACGAAAAACGCGAATAAGAAGCTGGCGAATAAGCAGCCAACTTCAGCCTCGTTAATGCAGCAGGATTGGGTGAGGTAGAAAAATATTTCTTCCTCTGAATCCTAACATTTTTGTAGGTGTTCTAGGACTTCTCGCCTCAGATAAAGCTGCCAATACATCACTTTTTTCTACTCCATCAATATCAGCAGTGTTATCAGTACTGAGCCCTAAGTGTAGGTCCTGTCATCATATAAAAACTTGAACGTATCGACTGCATTCACCTGAAAAAATCTGATAAAATTGAAAAATACATTGGAAACAAATTTGCACTGTTTTTTTTTTTTCAGATCCAGAAGAGAATCATCATGAGACTCAAAACAGACCTGTTTTTAATTCTTTCCAGGAGGAAAGATTATTCAGATGCAAACATGGGTCCAAAATCAATGTACTCACCTATCGCTGTTGCTTCTTCAAATCCTTCAACTGAACGTCGATATTGAGGGATGATTTCATACAAATTTTGGTTTTCTTTTAAAGCAAATTTTATTAAAATATGAGCCTCTATTATAGTTGTCTTGGATGTTTCGCAAGGTATAATAGACCCCCTTGTGCCCTCTGCTAAAATATTATAAAATACAACAATCTTTATATATATATAGAACAGCATTTATGGTTACATCTATATTAAAATTAAGATAAATATACAAAAGTATTGAAATACAAATGTACAGTCCTAACATAATCATGCTGTCCAACTGTCTTTTTTGCTTTTCAAGTTCTCCAACAAATCTGTGTTGTAATTTTAAATATTTTAACTAAGGGTGCAACGAGAGTATAAATGAATTCTCCCGCCAACCATTTGAAGGTCAAAGTCCGTGACTGAATACGATTCCCTTGAATGTTGGCCATGACTGGTCATTCCCAGTGATAATGACTAATGTACTCACTTGTTTACTTGTTGTAGTTCGTCACACAAAAAAACTGCATTTCCTGCAAATATCAAGTGGGTTAAGGTTTTACTAAGAAATCCAATTAAGTAGAATAATGAGAAATGGGCTCGAACCACTAACCTTTCAATTAACAGCTCCCAGAGACTCACGTGCATCCCTTTTCTCCATTTGCAAGCTTTTTGTAAAAAAAAATACTTTATTCTTGCCGGCCTGTGATATTTGTTTTGCACTGATAAGCAAGATCTGTGTTTCATCTTTCGCAAGCTGTATGAATTTCATGAAAAGCAAGTTGTTCTAGAAAGAAAATGAAAACTTGCATTTAACAAAATCAAGCCGCACGTGATCATCCATAGTGATACATTCTATAAGACAAGACAGGAAGAAAGACACCACTGGGATTTGAACTCAAGATCTCCTGTTTAATAGGAAAACGCATTAACCAAATCAGCCAAAGTGCTGTCAGAGTATTAACATCATGTCTGATGTCAGTGATTGCAGCTGACTATTGCTGGAGGACAGTTCACTGTGAACAACTCAGCCTGCATAATGAGGGAAAGAGACCGGCCTCTGTGATGCACTATAGAGTTACACTAACCTTCTGCCCTACTGTTCTCTGCTGCATTCTACCCTAGCAGATAAATATTGGTTTCCATGCGTGTAAGGTTTCTTTTTTTTTGTCAAATATTTTCAAGCATATTTTTGCTGTTGAAAATAAGTGGTTTGTGGTTTTGAGTGTTGTGTTCCTCTTCCCTTAGTGTCACCCAAAGTGATACATTGTGCTTTGGCAATTCTTCAGGCTATAGTGTTAAGAGGAGCTCAGTTGAATTAGTTTGCATAGATAAAGTATTTATTTTCCTTTTAATCCTTTAAAGCATATTACATTGTCAATACATTGTATCTTTCTTCTTACTAATTGTCATCATTTTTTTTCTGGCTTGATCTCGTAATCAGATATTTCAGAATCTTCCTTAAAAACTAGTAAAAGAAGTGGGACAGATTCATGCACATTAAAAAATATGAAAGGGTAGCAGGACACAGTAACCACCAAACATCTCATAGATTATGATTGTGCCTAAAATATTTCAGTACTTTAGAGGGTTCTGCCAGTTTAGATGTTGTACTGTGCCTGTCTGATTTATCAAATGTGTCATTTAAATCTCCCGTCATTTCTATATCAGTCTCGCAGTAAAGATTGCAATTCATCCCAAAATGCCAAGTTTCCCACTGATGATACGTACAAAGAAATTAATGTACATTTTCCCCTAAAATCAACCAATTTAAAATCAAATGCATCCCTCCTCATCTGCTGTTGGAGAGAAAAATGTCAGAATAAATACAGATTTTAGAAGTCAGGAGCATTGATAGTCCTATTTTAAAATTATGCTAAAATGCTCAATATATTAAAAAAGTTCTATAAAATGCAAAAAAAATTAAAACATATTAAAACAAGGTAAAAAGAAATGATACACAGTTATAAAGATCAGGAATTATCAATTTGAAGTTACAATCCACTTACAATATGCCAAAAATGGCAAGGATATGTAAAACAGGTGTATACATTTTTTTTTAAATAAAACAAGTTAAAAATAAATACTAAATACTTTTAAAATTCAGGAATGTGATTGGTCAGATGCTTATGATGAGTGTTGTTGGTGTTTCGTGTGATTTAGCGAAATGAAAAAATATTCAATTTTAAAACGGCAAGAGCTCGTATGAAAAAAATAGTTCGTAAGTATCTTTGTTGTAACAGCTGCGCCAGAACTAGTGTATTCATATACATCAGAAAAGTACCTGAACTTGACTGGTTTATATTCAGTTATGTGCATTGGGAACAAAAGGGAGACTTACATGGATTTTATTAGGTTTTAGGAATCAGAAAATGTATTTTTACACGTTTATGCCTACGAGCAGAAATAACTTCCTGCTTTCAGCGCTTTAATTGTTTCCGCTTGTAATCTCGAACAGAGAAACCCAGTACTGACTCAGTTCCTGGGATTTAAGAGGGATGTATGAAGACAGTAAAGGGGAGTTTTTTTTCCCGCTGTAGAAGGCGGTGTGACGAGTCTGGAGGGAGGAGACGCGCATTCCGCACGGGGAGCGCAGAGCAATGAGTTTCACCTGCAGCTCGCCGAGTCCTGTCCTATATAACCGCTGACACACACAGCGTCTTCAGCCAGTGTTGGGGATGCACTATATCAATAGTTTTTTTTTTATGCAGAAGCTGGGATTCTTTTGCTTTTATAATAATAATAATAATAATTAGTGGATTATTGGAGTTAGTGGTTACTATGCTAAACTGGCGCGAATGGCGCTTCTATTTCTTCTGTCTGCTCAAACACTGCTGGGCAAAGTTTAAATTAAAACCCTTTTTCTGAAACATTGAGTGTGAGGGGTAACAGGTGGAGTTTAAAGCCAAATAAAGGGCTGTATTGGATTAGGTAGTAGATTGCGTGAGTGACGAGTAACGAGCTCGATCAGACCCAAACTCCATACGTGCGGTAAAGAGAAGAGTACAGATGCAGCCATTCAAAATGGGTGGGGTATTCCGCAGCATACCCCGGTAGGCGTGTCGCGGTGTCACGCAGTATCACGCGGTTAATCGCGTCATTTGATGCCATGCCGGAAACTATCCGCGTCACCTTGTAAAACCGCCGGGGGGAGCTTAACCTCTCATGTACAGCATTTGAGCTTTTAATTTTGAACTGTGTATTACAGCATGTTAATCATCAGTCATTAAAATGTTCGTATATTTTATTAAAGCAAGATTGCTCAGTTGGACAAAAATACACAACCTACCTTTATCAGAAATATTTATGCATCAAAGCCTTTACCGAAGATGTTACTAATAGTATTAATAATGAATGATTTTGGACAAGCTGTATACTCAAAGTATAATTTCTTTAGCACATTTGTACAAGCACTTGGAATCTGTCCAAGCCATACTTTGTCAGGCATTTTGTTTTACTTCAACGGGCATAAAAACTCCCTTGCTTTTAACAGGGCGTTTCATAATTTCTAACTACGAAAATGATTTAAAATGCGACACCTATCATTCAACTAGAGCTCAAAATATCACAAGGATCCTCAAGAGCACAGCAAAGACTGTATTAAAAGATACTTGTATGTATCAACGCTTTCTTTTCCGTATACCAGATTTTATGGAATCACTTCAGAAGGGTGTCAGCCAGTCAGATTCCAGGAATCGGTACTTTAAAGGAAAAATACACACTGGTATTCCATTTCTCCCTAACGATTTTAAGCATCCAAGTATTTAACTAGCATGTGAAATAGCATGTGAAAAAGTGGTAGTTTTAAGCTTTTCTGCTAATATAATATGGAATCGCGTATCAAAAAAATTGAATAACGATATGATTATATTCGTGTACTGCGACAGGGCTGTGTAGGGCTGTTTCGCCTCTCTCTTCATGTGACTTCCCTTGTAGCCTACTGGTCTACGTGCCCGATTACCAACTCACGGGTTGTGTGTTCAAATCCAGCTGGTGCTGGACTTTTCTCTTAACAAACATTACTTCAAAAAAATAGAATAGCGATAGTATGGACAGTCAATTGACTTTTTTTTTATTTCAAAATATCACAACATGATCGATTCTAAGTCATTTTTGATAACAATGAATAGTCACCTTCTTGCCTTCTGACAACGGTCCCTGCTTCTGCTTCCTGCTTCTATTGTGTGTGTGTGTAATAGAGTAAATTTTTATAGAGAAATGGAGGCTGGACAGTATGCGTTACAATATAAACATTTATATTGATTTAAATCGCAAACGTGTGTTTAATTGTGTTTTTTTTATCATAATCAGGCTAATGCAACATAAATTGATACAGTATCTTTGTCTTCTAAGTATCTTAATAAACTTTCAGCATAACTTTCTACCCATTTAGATTTATATCTCTTGGGATTTTGGGATCAAACGTGGAAGGATTAGATTGTAATCATTTTTATTTTTCAAGTACGTTTTAGAAAAGTGTAATCTATACCTGCCCAGACTGAACGCCTTCCTATACCCCGCCTTTCATTCCTGTAATGCTCTTCCCCACGCACCCCAGCCGGGCGCTCTTCGGCCTCTGCCTGGGGCGAATGTATATTTTGATATTTACACCCGGCGCGGCACCGAGGGAGCGTCTGCATTTAAAACTTAGTTTTTAAAATTAGTCAAGCAATATGAAGCATCTCCTTTTACTTTTAAGTCCCTTAAATACATTGAGCACAGCTTTCTCACCACTTAAGATTGCTTTTTGATACCATCCTTACACAAAGCAGAAACTTTCCGATGACATACAGTACAAGTGGAAAGATTACAGATTTTAATCGTCTTTAATTTTGTTACGTTATACGTTTCATCTAAACAAACACCACAAAACTATTCTCGATTGTACGTCTGAATGTTATGTTACACCTACAGTAGTTCACTGCTTTAAATACATCGAATTAAGAAAGTTATGTGTAGCACTTTAGATCTTTTTTTCTGAACCAGGGAAAATCTGATCATGTTTCTCTATAACAATAATAAACTTTATTTAACATTTCACCTTTAAAAGTGGCATCTCAAAGCAATAAAGTAGATGGAAAAACAGTTAAAAGGGACCAAAGTAAATACCAGACAAACGCAAATGCGTTTTTAATAAAATGCTTTTATTCATTCAGCAGAGAGTGAGAGGGACATCCAGCAGAGAGAGACACACACACACCGGTTTTCATTGACAAAAAGTAATTGTTTTTTTTACATTTTTTTTACATGTTTTGTTTGTGGACAGACTGTCCACAAATGTGAGACTCTTTCTCAGACTTACATTCCCGAATGTCCTCCGCCCTGGTCAACAATCCTAGGAAGAACACGAAACAGCCTGTTAATGAAATTGTTACAATTTTGTTCGGTCAGTTCTTCCTCACAGAATTTATAGATCGCATCGATCAGTTCCTGCTTTGTGACGGGCTTAGCAGTTTTCCGAACGTAGTCTTTCAACGAATGCCAAACCATCTCTATCGGATTTAGATCTGGTGATTCGGCTGGAGTTTTCACCCAGTTCACTCCTTCTGCTATAAGCCTCGCCCTTGCTGCTGTGTGTTTCGGATCGTTGTCTTGAAAGAGACGGTGCCTTGATCCAAACTGCTCCCTGATATATGGGGCGGCATGGTGTGTGACCACGACTTCCTCGAAGAATACACGGTCCATAATTCCTTCGAAAATAAGTGGTCCCGGGCCTCTTCTAGATATACCCCCCCAGACGTGAACCTTCAGTGGATGTTTGGGCTTTGGCTTGTCCACATGTCTCCCCTTTTTGCAAAATGCCATTGTTGAAAACTGTTCCAGAGCCACTGTTGTTTCGTCGGTAAAAAGTACATCCTGAAATGCCTCCCCCTGTTCAATCCATTGGAGCGCTTGCTTGAGTCTTTCCTCTTTGTTTTTTAGTCTTATCATGGGGCATGTGTTGGTTTTTCTGTATCTCCATCCAAGCCTCCTGCGTACTCTTCTTATCGATGTCGGGCTAATGGTCGCACCGAGGTCAGCCCAGAGCCGTCTTTGGACTTGCATCGCCGGTAGCTCATCATTTTCATCAGTCAGTTTGTCGATAGCTCGCACAATAGGACTTGAAAAAAAAGAGATCAACAGTTAGTTTTAAAAATAATGTGCGTAGTTGTATTTACATGCAAGAAAGGTATTTTTAGAAATGTATTTACCTTTGAATCGTCCTCGGTTTAGATTCTCTTTGCCTCCTCTCCCCTTTATAATGCCTTCTCACTGTGCTTTCAGAAACGAAGATGTCCATCAAAGCCAACTGCTGTACAATGTCCCGTGTTGACTTCCCGTTTCTTTTCATCTTCATTATTTGGTGTGAGAGAGTCTTCGTGATTTTGGTCATTGTCCATCTCCTTACCAAAGCGATACAGTGGTGCAGCTTGAATTCTGTACCTATATACTGTATGATATGGTACAGATAAAACTTACACTATACCGATGAGCTAATGCCAGGGAAAGACACTCCTATTTTATTTAAAACACAATACGCCAGGAAATGTGTCTGATGCATTAGCAAGTTAAAACAATTGGGTCGAAAACCTGGGCGTAACACCATTTCCTTTTTCTGATCACTCGCTTTCTGGATACACATCTCACCTGTCCTGTTCTTTGTTTTCCTGGTTTGCTGATTAAGCCTGCTGCGGTCCACTCCTACCCTCACACCTAAAGAATACTATTTTAAATTTCTTGGCGCAGTTCATTAACCATTGTATGTGCTGTCTGTGCCCAAAATGCAATTTTAAAAAAAGTCAAAAACCGCGCTCAAAATGCAATTTAGAGCTCTCTGGCAAGAGGAGACACCCAAATCAATGTAACATGCCACAGTTTGTGCATGAACAGGGTTATACTGCCTATTCCCTTTGATACCCGATTTAAAAAAATAAAATAAAAAATGTTTTGAATCCCCGGCAGAACCAGGCATCCATATGAATCAAGTAACAGGTTTATTCCATGCTGAAAAAAAGAAGAAAGGAAACACATTCCATAAGAATTGACTGAGCTCCTATTTTTTTTATGCTCAGCTACTAAGATTTCCCTTCAGTGGTAAAATTCAATATCTACAACGGGCACAGTAAAGACGTTTACTGTACTGTAAGTCTTTCTACGACAGACCAACGGACTACGAGTGCCCCTGTCGGTCAACCAATCACATACCGCGGTACCCCGCATCATCATGCGTCACGATGCGCGACGCCGTAGCCAATTACTTCCGGTACGTGTCTGTACCGCGCACTTTGAATGGCTGCATCTGTACCTCCTTGTGATGCATCAAGAATACACAAAACTACGGAAGCCCGTTTCCGCCAGGAAGTGGAAAAAAAACGCGCTATGGTATCTCATATTTGCGATTTCGAAATTAACCCCATTTAATTCTGTCCTTTTGTTATTGTAATGGATTCAGGTTCTAGGGCTTGTGCACTTGCCGCTCCCGCCCTAGTTCGTGCCTCACTGTATAGGCTTGAACCCAGGTCTTGCCAACTAAGTTACGGCAGCGTGGGGAGTCTGGTGAGGGCCACAACTTCCCGGGGTGTGAGCGCCAGCCGCGGCCGGGTATCAGACTGGTTGTCCGGCCAGCTGGCTTATATTCTACACAAGCCAGCACGTGTGAGCTTTAAGAGAAGCAGGACGCTGGTACCTGAAATGGACTGGCAGTGGCAGGCCGACTTGGTGAACATGAGAGACTACAGTGAGTTCAACGATGGTTTCTGTTACATCTCCTCACATATAGACATGTTATAAGTCTGGAGGTGTCGTGACAAGTGATTTCCGAAATATATTTCAAGAGGGTCGTACTCCTAAAATGCTACAAACTGATGACAGAAAAGAATTTCTTAACAGGACCTTCCAAAATTTTCTCAAATGTGAGAATATTGAACAATTCATTATGGCCAGTGATGTGAAGGTTAGTGTAATAGAGAGGTTTAACAGAACTTTTTCCACAGCACGTTTTATTTCATGTATGAGCTGATCGATATTGCAGTAGTACCCTCTAGGTAAGGTACATGTTCATCAGCGATTAGACTATATGGACAGAAAATCTTCATCTTGATCAAACGTGTTTAGCGTATGCGGATAGTGCAGCTCGACCAGACCCACTTCCCAGCCCCTGTCCAGGTCAATCGCCTTTGCCAGATGCTCTGTGAAGCACGCGCTGGTGTTCTTTGGAAACATCTTTGAGGATGAATTACTGGCCAGCGTAACCTAGAAGACATTGGGGTTCATTTTTCAGCACCTCTATATTTCTTTGACCTCGGAAGCCTTTACCCAACTATTGAATTTATCGCTCTATCTGCGCCACTTTACCAAAATCTGTTTGTTTTTTTCATGCCCCCTGGCTGCTTTAATCTTTTGGATGCGAAAGACGCTCTCAGAATTGGGGTTTATCTTCTGTAGCTGTTCTGTGTAGAAAGAGCCCTTAATGTCATCGCCTGCGTAGTCCTGCAGTTTGTAATAGAGTCTCAGAGCCGTGGTCCGCTCTTTGACAATGAAAATTTCATCTGTGAAGGTCTGTTCATACCCCTTCTCAAACATTCCCTTTTATTTTGGACACCCGCACATGATCACCTACATTAAATGAAAACTTTGACGGTTTTCGCTTAAAGTGTTCGCCATAGACGGTTCTCCACATCTCAAGGGAGTTATCAGTCGTAACAGAAGCCGTGGGTCGTTTAATAGTCATGTGGTAACTATGATTATAAAAGTAAATAAGATCAGACAGATCGATATATCGAAAGGTGTTTTTGTGTGTCAGGTACCTCCACATTTTTGTTTTAATAGTTTGGTTAAACCTCTCTATCACACTACTGCTCTGTGGGGGAAGGAGGGACATCCACCCTATAACAACACCATTGGTTGAAAAGGGGGTGGGACATGGGGTTTTAAAGTTTTGACAGACGCTGCACACCACAGTGGGGCAGACTTGAGTTTTAGTAGCTCTCAGTTACCAGCATTGGCTAGCAAGGTGCCCGGTACGTTGATTTCGGCCATTGCCCCTGTGAACACATCCCAATCTTTTAGCTTCTTACCGGCCTCAACTGATTGCTGTTGTGTGAGAGCCCTGACAAGATCAATCATGTGAGAGCCCTCAACGGGTGCCCCCTTGTACACAAATTTTCTTTAATTCCCGGCTATTAACGGTTTATTGTGTGCCACAGTCTTTAACAATATCTCGGCATTTCTCTGGAACCACTGAGATGCACTGTCTAAAATATACCCAAAGTCAGCGTCGGTCGATGACGGCTGTTGTGGTAATGCGTGTGATAGATCGGCGGGTGCATTTTCGGGTCGTACAACAGTTAAAGTCCCCTCTTCAGAAACTTCCTGGCATACTAATGTCAAATACCGTTGTAACAGCTGATTATATAATTTCACGTTTTCATATTCAGGCAGATGCGAGTTCTAAAAAATGTCTCTCATTTCGTCATCCAACCTGCGGGTTGTTATTTTTCTCACATCGGTTTCTTTGCCGGACCAGTCTAGGAGTCGATCGAGCTGTTTTTGAGGTACAAGGTACATTTTTTTTCATTGTGGTCCATTATCGGTGTTGTAGAAGCTCCGTAATCAATGGTACTACAATACTCAACAGTGTCCCGATAAAACTGCCGGACTGGTTCACCAAGAGTCTCTTTCTTTTAAGAAAAAGACCCCTTTGACTCAAAGTCTTTAAAAGCTTATGCTTTCTCTTCAGGGTCCCAAACTGCTTAGCAGGCTTAGCTATTCCCTGTACAAGATCATCTGAAGCCCCACAGAGAATAGCTTTCCGGTGACTGGGGCTGGCTTTTACCAGAAAATGTAAGTGTCAGGTTTCTCCGAATGCGTGAAGACATGACGACGGCCCGAACGTGTTTTTTTGACTGAGTCTGTGGTTGCGAGATCACCGACTTTTAGATTCTTTAAATACATAAGCCACGGGTACATCTGGGGGGAAAAGACCTGTTCACAAGCGATAGTCATCTGGGGTGTCGGCATTTAAATCCACCAACAAGTAACCGAAAGGTTTTTTAGTAGCGTCATCAAACGCTTCCAAAAAAATCGGGCTTTACCGGGATACATATGCCGTGACAGGGTTGGAATCTGTAGTTTATCTCTAGGGTTTTTAAACAGCACCATGTACTTTGTATTTAACGCTATGGTTCTACTTTTCCGGCCTTGACAAAACACATTTTGGACGATATACATGATGCTGAGGTTTCGGTGGTGTACGTATTTTGTAAAAGCTTTTTCTATCTCATTATTTTCACACGCAGACTCCATCAAATCATCAACTATAATCAAATTTACTCTATCCGGTGGCAGTAGCTGGTCGTCGGAAAACGACGTCGGTAGCCCTTCTATAAACTGAATGTATGGAAATTTCACAAGCAACTCAGCGTATAGAGGTTGCCAGCAGCTGTAACACCAGACTATGTTTTCGGGTTTACGAGTCATAACGGTATCACTGTTCTCCAAGAGCTGTTTTATAAAATAACTTTTACCGCAATTCGAGGGTCAGGACAAAATGCATGAAAAAGGGTGTTTTAACCTGACATCCATCGTGTTAATATCCGTAGGGCAACAATGTCAAATTTTCTTGCAGCACCCGCTTGTCGTACACCACCTTCTGGGTTTTCTTTAAGGTCCGGGTCTCACTGCGCCAATCCTTTTTAACACGCACGATCATCGGCTGTTGAATAGAAATGTGTTTAAATTCCCGGCACTCTGCATAAGGGTTAACGCCATAGTCAAAAACCAAGTCCCGCAGACTCTCAAAGTTAACTTTTTCACAATTGTTCACATTGAGCGTAATGCCTTTCACCTTTAAACAGGCTTTCCCACCAGACAGCTTGTACCCGTACGACTTGGGTCCTGTTGATACAAACTCGGTGATGTGTTGTCCAGCATCGATTTCGCTGGTCAGCTCACCCAAATAGTCACCCAGCCCCGGATTCCACTCACCCTCCCGGCTCACAAAGATAACGGAATCTGTGTCGTGGTACAGACAGCGGCCTTGCAAAGCATTTAGCAGATTGTATAACTCCCAGCGGGCAAAGGCGGTTGTAAAGCTAGCGATGAAAATGTTAGTGTTTGAATGGCCTATATAGTGGTGTTTAGTGTTTAGTGTGTTTCCACATAACACAGGCTGTGTTTTCATTGATAAACTTGCAGGCTGACACCTCAAGATATGGCGTAAATAAGTACCTGAACAATTCATCGGGGTTTCTCACAATGGTGGTCTGTGGTAAATTGTCTCTTTGTCCATACTTCCCCCACAAACTGTTCAAGGCAATTTTTGAAAGCTGTCTTTTGGCCGGATTCTTTTTAATGTTGCTGGGGTCCAGCCGGACACCCTCTTTTTCATAATATTCGCTGATATATCTTTGTTGTTTCGCGACATCTGTACACCCCTCTGGAAACCCCGAAGCTTCCTGTTTCCCTTTCAGATGCAGTTTGATGTAGTCTGTAAAAAGATCGTGTGAGGCCTTTTCGAAATGCCTAATTTCATAAATTTTACCCACTCTATACCCCAGATCTAAGGCCATAATTCAGGGGCGCACCAGACACCAGTCAAGGCGCGATCTTCATCACCGTGCTCACAGGGGGTGGTCTGTTTTGTTTCACCACATGTACGACAGTGTTGACAGTTTTTTTGTCAATTTTGGTTGGAAGAACTGGAAAGTACAAACATCTGGGTGGGTAAACTTTCACCTTTGCTAAACCGAAATATTGTTTTAAATAATTTAAGTTTTTATAAATTATTCGGGGGTGCCCCAGTGGGTATTTTTTAGTTTTGTTCACAAATGGATACAGACTGGTGAAATCATAGTAATGGATTTTTTCACCGGGCTGCGCTGTGTAATGCAAACAAATCTCATTTGTTCTCCCCCCCAAAAAGCGACTCGCGCGGTTGCAGAGGCCTCTGGTAACTGCGCAGCTGTTAGAAATTTACCCAAGTCTCCATTTTCAACAAGCATGTCTCTGAACTCGTGCTCCCACAAAACACGCACGTTAAAACCTCTCATTTTGAGAAAATTAATTTTCACCATCGTCTTTCTGTACAACCAACCAAAAGTAGTGTTTGTCAGCGGATTAAAATCGTTTTTACAATAACAAACGCTACAACCGTGAAAAAAGCAACCGTTGAACTCAAAGGCTGTCGGCACTCCGTCAATTACAGCATAACCATCCAGAAAATATGGGCCAACCTTGAACTCACCGGCCGTGGTTAACGCGTGTTGGATTTTAATGGGCTCTGTGTGTTCGATGTACATAAGCCATTGAATGCTGGGTGTAGAAAATCGTTTTTGCTGGCGGTGGTAATTTTCATGGGGTAGCAACGCAATCGTCTCTTCCTGTAAAAACATAAGTCTGAACATGGCCATGCAGACACTAGCGATGGTCACAAACTGAAAGGGGTCGATGCAGACAACGCAGGCGGCCCCTGACTCAGTCACGCGTGTCTGTCTGGTCATATTCATGACCTCGTCCCGAAACCTGATACAGCCTTCTCTTAGAATTGCCACATCCAACTGGCAGTAACGTTTCAACTCTCTCTGTAAGTTAAATACACTTCCCCTGCATTCTTCTTACCAAACCAAAAACTCGGCTTTCTTGCTCGGCAGCACGTAGTTAACGCCGTAAAGTTCTGGCGGCGGCATCGGTCCGACATAATTTTGGTTTTCTGAAGTGTTCATCAAGTGTGGAAAATTCCCCTTAGCCCCAGGGAACCCCATGGCGGCCGGCAGTTTGCTTAATTTCATAGGTAGAACGTTTAAAGAATCGATAAATCTGATGTTCAGAGCTTTTACAGTCATACACATTATCTTGCCACCCTGATTAATTAGTTCAACGTCCATCTTTTCAGCTAACAACTGTCTGATCACTAGGTAATTGTCATATCCCTTGCCATTGTGCGATATGAACGTATGGTTTTTAAAACGTCTATCGATAAATTTACACACAAAATCCTTTAGACAAGTTTCACCATAAAATTCCCAGCTTCGTTTGTCAATATGAAGGGCATGGACGTAATTTGGTATGTGTGTCCCTGTTTCTTGCATGCATTCAAAGTCGAAAAAAATGTACTTGTTTGAAATTTTGGGGTTGTCCAAAGGCGGTATGTAGCACAAATCTGTGTCTGGGGTGTCGATCACGTTGTTACAACGCGAGCAGTTTCTCTTTACATTTGTGACTTGCGAGGTTATAAACCCGACATTTCTCACAAAAGACCCTGCGCTCACACTTACTCACACCCGTCGCTGCATTCCGCAAGTGTCTTGCCAACCCCTGAGAGCTACGACAAAAGATCTTACAGGCCGGGCAATTCTGAATTTCGGCATCAATTTTGCAACACTGGGGATCTAAACAGGTTTTACAAGCTTTAACACAGGCGTGTGCGTTCTTGTGGCTATACGCCACATGGCAGTTAGTGCAAAAATACGCCGCCCCCACAAAAGCTTTAATATTTAAAACCCCATAAAAATGCTCTTCATGCAGTAGAACAAAAAGTATTTTAGAAATTTGGTGGTGTGGGTCCCGTTGTAAAATATTTCCAATCACCCTGGTCGTGGTACAAAATTTTAATGACCACCTTTAAATGTTTTTCAAAAGCGGTAATGTCTGACAAACTAATTTTCCGATTCTCTGGAAAACCCAACTCTTTGTGCATTCGTTTAGCGGGCACCCCCCTGCATATTCCTAACTATCGTCACCACTAAGCGGTGGCTGTCATTGGTGAGAACCTCTGTGTGGCTCTGTAAGAGGTCCGAGATGTGGCTTAAAAAATCGGCAGCATTTAATTCTCCGGGGTGTCTCCTGCGTGAGAACAAGGGCTTGTTAAAACCACCCGCAGTCAAACGCAGCTGTACAAAATCATTCGCCCCGATGTTTGGAGAAAGTTCATCCAATATTCTCTGGACTGCACCATGCACAGCGTCTATAGCCTGTACATACGAGGTTATTCTGTCGAGATTAACAAAACGAAATTCTTCATGGTGCTCTGTTGCTCTAAAATTATTATAAGACCTGTTATAACTACGTATACGGTCCAGGAAAACTAAGGGGTCTCTATTCGCCCCTGCACCGCTACCAACCTGATTCAGATCGTTCAGTACAACCGGTTCTCGGTTACCGACATCCTGTTCTGCTACAACAACCTCGGGCCTTAAGTTATTTTCTACCACGGCATTCTCATTGCGTGGTTCGGGCGGCCCTTGGGAAATCTGATGCCTCTCTCTGAATCTTTGACGACGCAACAAACATGCTTTTGCCAGTTTAATTCTTTTATTTATGTACAAACGCTTGCTGTTGGCAAGCGCTCGGTCTTTTAAACACTTTTTAGACCGCATGTTTAGTCATTTATCACCGGGGTTTTGCACCAATGAAGCATGAAATATCATCATCATGGTCTGAAATCCTGAGCTTAGAGCTGCATCTTCTGTAGAAATTATATCTAAGAGGTTAGCGGTGAAAACCTGGATCTGTTTTGGAAACAAGGTTTGTACACCGGCTAAAACCGCTCTTAGATGCTCTAAAGCTCGTTTTTTGGCCACCTCATTACTGATCGCCGTTGATAGTGACTGTGTAATACCGCGCACTGAATCTAGCACATCACCCAACACTAAGTCTTTAGGGGCGTTATGATTTCTCTCCGCAGGCTTGACACGTCTGGCTTTGGTCAGGGTCTTAACAGCCGTCTCCGATGCAGTCACCACCTTAGGGTCCGACGTTTCCGCCACATTTGTTTCGCCGCTCGTCGATACAGCGGCTGTGTGAAAAAAAAAGACTTTTTATTACCACGCCAATGCTCCACATCTCAAAATCAGAAAACTACACGGTGTTAAAAATAAAAGACTTTTCAACACAACAATCAATGAAATCTAAACTGTCAAAATCAGAAAACTACGATAACTATGATAAAAACGCCACACATGTGGCGCATCCTTACACACAGGGCTGCAGGTGAATGGAACAAGTTACACGGACATGTTGTTACACCGGTTTCCTTTACGGCTGTGGTGGCGCTACTGGGTCAAGCGGCGTGGTTAACGGCCTATAGACCCACGCACAGACCAGTCGCTTTTAACTTTAAAAGCTAAGCAGTTTTAAAATAAGGTTTTTTAACACTCCCAAACAGAAAAAACACTGGGGGGTTCTACAGTGTGTATTCCAAAATACAGCGTCTTTTGCTCAGAACCTGTGGTAACACCATCCCGCTGATTACGCAGGCAAATTTTTTTGCCCTGCTAGATCAGATCGCCCAGTGTGGTTCGCATGGCTTTAGACACGGGGAGCGGAAGGGGTTTATGAATGCTTTTTCAGATGCCGCAAAGTTTCTCAGCAATGTTGGGGTGGTGGTTACGTGTACCGAACTAATTTTCCGCACCAACATTTAATTGTTGAATGCAAACAGGAGCCAGTAACGCGTGTGTGCTGCGTTGTTTCTGTGTTTGAAAACCCCCTGTTGAAATAAAGCGGTTCACATTTCACATGGTGTTTGTCCTGCGAATTCTTTCCGTGAGACTTTACGCAGTCAGTGTGTGTGTGTGTGCTTGCACCCCTGCTGCTTTTGAGACTCAGCTTGTGCAGCGTATAAGCAGCCTGGCCGGACAACCACTCGGCCACCCGGCCACGGCTAGCGCCGCTCACACCCCGGGATCTCGCGGCCCGCACCAGACTCCCTGCGCCGCCGTAACTACCCGATTTCCTAGGGTTATAATAGAGCGCACTCAACCCCACGGCAGACATGGTCCCCTTACAAACCAATACACACTTTCACACACCTAAAGCGAGGGATGCACTGCCTTGGGGCTTTGGGACCCTGAGGCTCCGGACCGACCGGCTGGGGGGGAGGCGGGAGTTCCAACAACGACACACCATTGGCTCCTGAGGGGGTGGGACATGCACAAATAACAACACGCCATTGGCTGGCAAGGGGGCGGGACAGCCAACCACCGCAGACTACCATTGGCTGGAAAAGGGGGCGTGGTACCTGTCAAAAGTTTGACGAAAGGTGTCGCTTTATACTACTAACAGGTCTGTTTTGAGTCTCATGATGATTCTCTTCTGGATCTGAAAAAAAAAACAGTGCAAATTTGTTTCCGATGTATTTTTCAATTTTATCAGATTTTTTCAGGTGAATGCAGTCGATACATTCAAGTTTTTATATGATGACAGGACCTACACTTAGGGCTCAGTACTGATAACACTGCTGATATTGATAGAGTCGAAATAAGTGATGTATTGGCAGCTTTATCTGAGGCGAGAAGTCCTAGAACACCTACAAAAATGTTAGGATTCAGAGGAAGAAATATTTTTCTACCTCACCCAATCCTATTGCATTAACGAGGCTGAAGTTGGCTGCTTATTCGCCAGCTTCTTATTCGCGTTTTTTGTTCCACCTTAAATGCTGCTGCTGTGATGTTATGCCGCCTTTCGCCTGTAGATGGCTCTCTATAGTAATTTTTAAAAATACTAATCCGAGTTGATTACTGCACATATCCCCAGTAAAGGGGAATATGTAAGTAATGATTATCCAAATTGCATTTTTGTATGAAACACATTTCAGAAAATCGAAAACCAATTTTCAAAACTCACAATAACACAAACTGGCATGTTAGACAACAAGTAAATAAGACAAAGGCAAAACGTGAAGTCTCAAAATCTTGCATTTTGCAAGAAATGTTATTATAGCAGTTTACAATGGGACATTTAGAACATGGCATATGTGAATATATGGTTAACGGAGGATGAGCAAAGGGTGATGACACTTTCTGCTTATTGCTATGACCCTCCCTCCTGATTATAAAATCGTCTCACAATTCTGCCACTGAGGTGTGAGACACAATGTAACAGACTCTCAAAATCCTGAACTTCAGGAAATGTTGCTGTACCATTTTTAAAATATGACCCTCTGAATATGGCATGAGAGAATTCATAGGGAAAAGCTAATTGCTCTTTCTGTTGTATTGCGATGGCCCCTGTTTAGAAAAAAACATCTCAGAATTCTGACACAAAGGTGTGAGACACAATGTAACAAATTATGAAAATCATGAAGTATAAGAAAATTTACTGTACCATTTTTTTAATATGACCCTCTGAACATGGCATGTGAGGATTTATAGTCAACAAAATAGCACCTTTTCTGCTGATTTACTTTTTCCCTCCTTCCTCGTTACCAAAACATCTTAGTATTCTGACACTTTGGTAAGAGACACAAAATTACAAATCACAAATCACAAATCCATGTGAGGATTTATAGTCAATAAAATAGCACCCCTTCTGCTGAATTACTTTTTCCCTCCTTCCTCGTTACCAAAACATCTTAGTATTCTGACACTAAGGTAAGAGAAGATTTGTAATTACAAAACTTCTCTGTTGCATTTCTGCGTTGTGACATTCTGAACATGGCATGTTAAAGTATATAGAAAACCTAGATCAGAACAGGTTAAATGTAATTCATAGTGATTTATATTTTTTTAATTCTTTCTAAATGAAAAAAATATGTTTTTCAGTGATTATGACACTTCGCTATTACATAAAATATGCTTCAATGCCAAAATAAATAATAATGGAAAAAATACCCACAGTGGACATTCATAGTTGCGATTATAGGAATGTTATATATCAGGTGAGTAGCTGTGTCAGCATGCGTAGGCTGCAAAGGAAAAAGTAAAGGATTATTCCATGCTGAAAAGAGAAGAAAGGAAACATAACATGTTGGCTGTGGAGCCTTCTTCAGGTGTGAGAAAGACAGGTCAGTAAGCAAAGATAATTTTCTTTATCTTTGCTTGCTGCAGTTTATCTTTGATGACAACATCAAAGATGTTAGGAAGTTTTACAGCTAACAGCTCCACATCAACTTCCTTTTATAACTAACCTCATCAGATCCCTCAACTCCCAACTCTTCCAATTTCTCACTTCAGAGAAGGATAAAAAACTCAATCATCCTCTACAGAGAAAAACCATCAACACCCCTGCCACCTCCACCAATCCTAACCTTGTTTTTACTATACCCTCTGACCTTTCCCTTTCACCCCTTTGCATCCTCAGCTAACATATTTGAAAATTACAATAGACTGTATAGTATTTATGTTTAAAATTAAGGTAAATATGTCAAAATATCAAAATCCAACTGCACAGTGCTATCTTAACAATGCTTGTCAAGTCTCAAACAAACCTGCACAGTATTTTTAAAATATTTCAGCAGAGGATTCAACTGGAGTATAAATGAAGATTCGACGATAATTTGTTTTGGGTGAATATGGTTTTCTGGGGAGTTGCAATGTTGGGCATTATTGGACATTTCTCGGTGACCCTGACACGTGTTACACACTCGCATTTCCTGCAAATATTAAAATGGTTATGGTTTCGCTGAAAAATCCAATCGACTAAAGACAACGTTTACATCGCAAAAGAATCCCATCCCTGGGTGGACTCGAACCACCAACCTTTCGGTTAACAGCCGAACGCGCTAACCGATTGCGCCACAGAGACTGGTGTGTTCTTTTCTCGAATCAGAGGTTTTCGGTTAAAACAAAATCTCTTACCGTTTATTTTGGTAATATATGGTAATATTTCTTCTGCACTGTTAACCAATAATTGAATTTCATTTTTCGCAAGCTGTGTGAATTTCATCAAAAACAAGTTTTCCAGAAAGGAAATGAACACATGCATTTAACGAAATCAAGCCCTTTGTGATTGCCCGAAATGGTACGTTCTGTACTACAAGATAGGAAGAAAGACACGGCTGGGATTTGAATCTCGGTTCTTTTGTTTAATAGAGAAGCGCTTTAACCAACTAGGCTACGGTGACAGGACACCCATCACCTTTTACAGCCGCTTGGACACACCGCTCTGAGACATCTGCGTTCAGTAAGCGTTTAACCTGAGCTCAGAGCAAATTGCCTCTTTTACATAGCAGCCCCGACACTGAGAAACGAAGAGAACTGGCTTTTATCTGGCATTTCCATGTCCAATGCGTTTGACATCTCCCAAGGGCGACAGAGTTCTTTTGCCACACTATTTCTTCTTCTTTTTTATTTCTGTACGCTTTGATAAAAAACGAGAAATCATGCAAGGGAAAAATGTCTTTTTTTTCATAGAGAAAACGTGCACCAGGAAATGTTGTGTTGAGAAGAAATGATTTAACATGATACGTGACCTAATTTATCGGAGCAATTGCTCAACCAGCAAGGTCTGGAGAGGTTGGAGAGTCTGGTGGATGTGATAATTATACGGTGTTGTGAAAGAAAACAGTCTTTCTTTGAATTCTCAGTCAATCGGAATTTCAGTGCGAAACATAAACCCCTTGTCTGATTTAAAGAGATTATATTTTAAAACTCATAAAAAATCAGAAAACACGTTTCTCACTTTGAAATTTTAGACGGAGCGGTGCATTACTAGTAGCGATGCTGAGCATCCTATGGGGGAATTCAGGTCATGTGAAATGCCAGCGGTTTAATAAACAACGCGTCTGGTTTCGGATCATAAGATTGTAGGTTCGACTTCTACCTGGCTCGTGTAAATTTTTTTCAAGCTCCTCAGTAATAATGTATATTATGTAATGAACCGCACCTGAAAGCAAACGTTGGGTCTGTTTCCTTTGTTTTCCAGCATGAAATAGCAAATCGTTACAAAAAGCAGCTGCTAATGTCCAATAGCGGTTTTTTTTTTTCAAATTACATTTTCAGGCTTCAGACACTTTTTAATAAAACAAAAGTGTCCGGAAACACATTAACTTTCAGGTTTGCTTGAACCTGTATTAAAAAAAGTTATCTGAAACTTCCGGGATTCCATTATCTGATGTAGCTGTCTCTAAAGTTGGACGTGATGTTAAGCAGATGTGAACTGTGCCTTTTCACTTAAAAAAAAAAAACAAAGTTCTTTTTTTCCCCTTCACTCCAATGCTGGAGACTGTAAGCCTGTGTGAGCTCCACACTGCGTGTCCTGTACTGCTCTATTTTGTTTAGATTATCTATGTGGTGTACAGATAGAACTCAACTGCATGGTGTGAATTCCGTGTTCAGGACCAGCAGAACCTGAAAAAGTAACAGCTGACCTCGACATGATTTGAACACACAGCCTCCTGATCTGGCGTCAGACACGCTACCATTGGGCCATGAAGTCACGGCTGTCTGTGCCTTTGAATTCCCCAAAGGAGACAAATGAGCTTCACAAAGAAAAATCTGTGAAGAGCGCAGCTCTTCCGAAGAGAGTCTTTTCTTCCCAGACCACATTTTATTCTTCCTGCGCAGCTCTTGTGTAGGTGTTGTTCTCAATTACAGATCCAGGAACACTGATTGTTTTTTCTATTTTTTTAAATTAAGAACCCCATGGTGCAACGGTAGCACGTCTGACTCTAAATCCCCAAGTTCATTTTCAAAGTATATCGGAGTCAACTGATACTGATCAGGTTCTGCTGCTACTGAACCCGCAGTCTTCACCTTAAAGTTCAATTCCCCAAGCCTTTTGACCTTATATGTCCATCCCTTCTCGTCAAAACTCGTATTTTCACAGGGTACCCTTCAGAAATCGCAGTATAGAATGAAAAAACTCCAGTAGATCTCGGCCGCTGTTGGTGATTTTCCTTTTAAAATAAATGAATCTCTGGAAATTTTACGGAGTGTATCACTTTCACTGAGACCGAGAAGTATTAAGCTGTACATGCGTCTTTGTGGCTCAGTTGTTAACAAAAAGGGTGGTGGTTTGAGCCCCTCCAGGGACGCTATGAGCCTTTTAATGTACACACCCTCCTCACTTCATTTCTCCACGGCCGGTCTTGTATCGCTAACAAATACAGAGCCCGTAGGAGGCAGTAAGCTCGCATATTTTTTTTCTTATAAAATATACTTTATTCCGAAAAAAACACATCTCAAAAAGAAAACATCTCACACATGTCCATTCTGCCCCACACCGCCTTGGCGAAGGGGCAGCTCCAGCTCCAGAACACGTGCTCCTGAGTCTCCTCGACGAAACACGTGTCCCGGGGGCAATGCGGGTTCCTGGTAAGCGAGTGTCTGTAGAGGACCTCTCTGGTAGCCAGTCTCTTGTGTACGGCCATCCAGTTGAGGTCCTTCAGTTCGTTGTCCAGTTCTTTAGGCTGCGTCCTTTCCCAGACTTGTCTGGGAACTTGCAGCCTTTCGTCGGCGACCAGATGCCCCCTCACCTCTTTGTACAGAGCTCTGTGGTTGGTGCAGAGCTCTGGCCGTCTCGTGGCCTCGTACCTCCTGCTCCACTTGACAGCGTGGGTGTAGAACTTTGGTCGCCTCTCTGCCTTGGGCCCAGTGTTTGACCACTGGACCAAGTGCCTCATCGGGATGGAGAGCCACAGCCTGACAAAGTACTGGTACTTGTGGCCGATGGGCTCCCGCAGCGCCCGACAGAGGTTGCAGTAAAAGATGCAGTCGAGTTTCAGGGGGAAATGTGGGACATCTCGACCCCCTTCCTCGACCGGCTGACACATCCGGTTTCTCGTGATGTACTCGTACCTGCCGCCCCAGACGAAGTCGAAGATCATCCCTTGCAGCGCTCGTCTGAGTCTAGCCGGCAGCGGGTACACCACCGCCAGGTAAACCAAAGCCGGCAGGACGTCTGCTTTCAACACCATCACTTTCTCTGTGTAGGACAGCGACCGCGTTTTCCACAGACCCAGCTTGGCGTTCACCCTGGAGATCCTCTCGGTCCAGTTGTTGGTCTCGTTGTCCCGGCTCTGGAAGGAAACCCCCAGTATTCTGAGGGGCTCCGTGCAGAGCTCGAGACCCTCCGGCACCATCGTCCTGTGCTTCCAGGGCCCGAAGAACTTCAGTTTGCTCTTTCGGCGGTAGAGCTTCGACACCGAGGCTCTGGAGTATTGCTCCATGACCTGCAGGGCCCTCCTCAACCCCCTGTCTGACATCAGGAACAGCGTTGTGTCGTCGGCGTACTGGGAGATCTTCAGGGTTTCCCCCGCGCCTCCCGGTATCTCCAGGCCGTCGATGATGGGGTCCCGTTTCACCGCCTCTGCTAAGGGCTCTGTGAAGAGAACATAGAGAAGGGGTGAAAGGGGGCAGCCCTGTCGTACTCTGGATTCCTGGGGAATGAAATCCCCCAGGATTCCGTTCACGTTCACTCTGCTGCCCACGTCAGAGTACAGAATCTGAATCCAGCGGCTGAAACTCTCTCCGAAACCGAAGCGTTCCAGCACCCTGAACAGATAGCTGTGGTTCACTCTGTCGAAGGCTTTCTCCTGGTCCAGGCTGACCACCATCATGGGCACGTTCCGGTCCTCGGCCCAGGCGATGGCGTCTCTGGTCAGCTGGAGGTTCCAGCTGACGGATCGCCCCTCCACACGTCTGGTCGCTGTGGATGATGTGGGGGAGGGTGGTTCTCAGTCTGCCGGTCAGGAGCTTGGACAGGATCTTTACGTCCACGCAGAGCATCGTGATCGGCCTCCAGTTTTTGAGGTCGGCGGCGTCTCCTCCCTTGAAGAGCAGGGAGATGATGCCCTCCCTCATGGTGTCTCCGAGTTTCCCTCGGCGGAAGATCTCCTGCACCACTTCCACCAGATCTGCCGCCAGGGTGTCCCAGAAGCAGGTGTAGAATTCCTTGGGGAGTCCGTCCGGCCCCGGCACCTTGCCATTCTCCATGGACAAGCACGCCGCCTTCAGCTCCTCGGCCGTTATCGGACCCTCCAAGTCCTCCCTCACCTCCTCCGGTACTCGTGCCTTCAGCCCCTCCAGAAAAGCATCGCCTGCCTCCACCTCCGTCTGCTTTTCTGAAAAGAGCTCCGTGTAGAAAGCGGTGGCTGCTTCTACTTTGTCGCTCTCGTCCAGCACTTCCTCTCCATCTCCCCGTCTCAGGCTGTGGATCACCCTCTTTTTCTGGGCTCCCCGGACCTGGTTGAAGAAATAGGAGGAACAGGTTTCATTATTTTCATAATGCTCCCTTTGTGCCTTGACCAGGAAAGCCTTGGCTTTCTCGGTGTGCAGTTTGCGTAGCCTCTCCTTCAGGTCCCGTGCCCGGGCTGAATTGAAGGCTCCTCCCCCGTTAGCCGAGCTGTACTCCTCCTCGAGTTGCCTCTGGAGACGTGCAGCTTCAGTCCTCTCCCTGGCCGCCTTCCGTCTGCAGTACGTCTACGCCAGGGTTCGGGTCCCGTCCTTCACCGACTCCCACCATTCCACCACGGAGCTGTAGCCGTCTCTCAGATCAACCCAGCTCGCGTAGTCTTTCCGGAACAGTGCCCTGAAGTCGTCTTCCTCCAGTATCTCCCAGTTCAGCTTCCAGTACCCACGACCGAATGCCGGCAGGCTGGTGTTAGCCACCACCGTCAAGCGACCGTGGTCGGAATACCACGCCGGGGACACCGTCGCCGATTCCAGGGAGCAGGTCGTGTGCAGGAAGATGTAGTCCAGGCGGGTGCACACTCCCAGGGAGTTTTTCCAGGTCGTTCCGGCGTCGTTAGGGCGGCACCGTCTGAAGCCGTCTACCAGGGAGAACTGCTTGAGTAGCGACTCCAGCTCTGCCGAGCTAGCGTCGCTCCCCTTCTCCCGGTCGACGTTGAAGTCCCCGCCGAGCACCATCTGTCTGTTGGTGGTGCAGCAGCTGGCCAGGTCAGCAAACACTTCCTTCAGGATAGAGGGTTCTGTTGGAGCATAGACGTTAATTGCTCTCAACTTCTGCCCCCTCCAGTCGATGTCTGCGACCAGGATCTGGCCCTGCACCACCGAGAAGGAGGAAACCAGCGTCATCTCTGGGTTTCCGAGGAGAATTCCCACTCCGGAAGAGTGGACCCCTCCTACGCTCCAGCATGATTCTCCCTTCGTCCATTCCCTGGTGAATGTCAGCTTGTCGCTTTCATCCTTCAGGTGGACCTCCTGTAAGAAACAAACTGAGAAAGACTTTGAGGCCAGATCATGAAAGACTCCCCGTCTTTTCACGGGGTCTCTCAGCCCTCTCACGTTAGTTGTTAGGAAGGTTAGTTTCACAGTCATGGTTAAACTAGTGAAAGTTAAACCTCCTCTCTGTACTTACAGTTGAAACTTGGGAGTCTACATCTGGGCACTGTTTAGCCTAGATGTAACTCCTCTCGTTCGGGTCCTGGGGGGAATATGCTGGGCTCCCTCCAGGTCTCGCTGGGGACTGAAATGTAAACATGCTGGACAGGTCCAGCCCTACCATCAGTCCCGGCTCCAGGGCAGCTTCAAAGTAGTCCTCGTCTTCCTTGAGGATACTCTCCACCACCTTGTGGCACCGATGCGGCTGGGGGTGTGGCCTCGGCAGTTTCGGTTCTCAGCGGGGGAGGTGCGGGTTCTTTGTTCTCAGCCCTCTCCCTTTGTCTGGAGACCGGTTTCTGCCTGCCGGCTTCCACCACCTGCGCAAACGAAGGTTTGCTTACCTTACATTGGCGAAGGAGGTGTCCCTCGGCGCCGCATCCGTCGCACTTTTTGGCTGCCCGGCAGGTTTTTGCCAGGTGCCCGTCCTCATTGCAGTTGTGACATCTGACGATGTCACATGTGTTTGTCTTGTGGCCGGACTGTCTGCACTTGCTGCAAAAATCCGGCATCTTGGGGTAGTAGAGGTACCCCCTGTCGGCTCCGATGTTGAAGCGAGCCGGGGGGTGCTGGAAACCGTCAACGCCCTCTGGGTCCTCCTTCAGGAGGACTCGGTACTGGCGTTTGCCGTACCAGACGCCTTTGTCCCTGATCTCTGTCGGTTTTCCCACCACGGTTACATACCTCCCTAGGTACGCTGTTACCCGTTCCGCTGGTACGTAGGGATTGTATGTGCAAACCGTGATGGTCCTCTGATTCGTCTTCCTCATCGGCTCCGGCCTGTAATCAGAGAAACCAGGGTGCTTACCTTTCTCCCTGATCAGTCTCGTTGCCTTTTCGTACGATGCATCCGTAGCCATTTAGGCCTCCATGTATCTCTCTGCCTTGTTGTCCTGGAGGCAGTAGAGATCTCCGGCCACCAACTGCAAGATTCCTCGCAGGAAGGTCATAAAGAAGGCCTTTGCAGTCGGCATCGGCTCCGTCTTCTTTGTCCAGTGGAACCGGATCAATGTCCTCTTGTCTGCCATCTTTGAGGGAGAAAAAAAAAAGGAGGGAAAGAGAGAGAGCAAAGGGAGCAGCGAGGGAGCCCTGGCCTTTGTCCTTGTGGGCAAAGCCCAGCTAGGTGCAGGCGCAGGAGGAGAGAGAGAGAGGAGAGCGGAAAGTGCTTCCGGGTCTCAAGGAAGAAAGCAAGCACCGCGGGCAGGCCACGTGTACCTGCTCCCAGCCAAGAGGCCAAGGAGGCAGAGAGAGAGAGAGCGAGAGAGAGAGGGAGCGGATAGCGCTTCCGAGCCTCGAGGTGGAAAGCAAGCACCGCGGGCAGGCCACGTGTACCTGCTCCCAGCCAAGAGGCCAAGGAGGCAGAGAGAGAGAGAGCGAGAGAGAGAGGGAGCGGATAGCGCTTCCGAGCCTCGAGGTGGAAAGCAAGCACCGCGGGCAGGCCACGTGTACCTACTCCCAGCCAAGAGGCCAAGGAGGCAGAGAGAGAGGCAGAGAGAGAGGGAGAGAGAGAGACCGAGAGAGAGAGGGAGCGGATAGCGCTTCCGAGTCTCGAGGAAGAAAGCAAGCACCGCGGGCAGGCCACGTGTACCCACTTCCAGGCAAGAGGCCAAGGAGGCGGAGCAAGAGAAAGGGGGAGGGGAGAGGAGAGGAGAGAGCAGAGAGAGAGAACGTTGATGCCGGATTCCACCCAGCTCAGCTGCTGCTTGGCCTTAACCCCCTAGGCTCAACCTAGAGCGATACCAGCTCAAGCACTCTTCAGAATCTTCGATCGCCTTCTAGACCTTTGGAAAGACAAGAACTGCGGGCATGCCACTTGAACTTGATCTTAGCCAAAAGGCCGAGAAGGCATAGGTTTCTTTACGGCATTCCTGAACTCTTTGCACTAATGAGCCCGGGCCTTTTTCCCGTCTCGCCGCTACGCATATGGGTCTTTTTCCGCTCTCCTACTCCCCATGGCTAGTCCCTTTGGACGTCCGTGACAGGTGCCCCTTTGGAATAGTTTTCAGAAAATGTGAGAAAAGGAAAGTTATGTACAGTAAGCTCTCACACACAGCTCTCAAACACAGCATTAGAGATTGGAATCTGATTGTAAAAAAAAACTGCCCGTCTCCCTGGCATTTAACGTTGCTGTTGTTTTTAGTTTACATATTGTTAGCATTTTAATGAATTGTTAAAAGATTTATACACAAATCGCTAAATACAAAACGAAAAAAACCCAACTGTATGCAATTGACCATTCATATTCCTGAATTTTAAATCCCTGTGTTTATCTGTGTCCAAGTGCCTGGTGCAGCTATTTTGAAAGCATACCTCAAGGAGGACTTTACACGCAGTCTGGGGTATTTAGCTTGTACTGTGTGCCCTGTTTGCCTTTGTAAGCATTTGTTTAAAAAATAAGTTCACAATACGATAAAAACAGAGAAAGCACAAACTTAATAATATAACGATTCAAAATCAAAACCAAATCATATGAAGAAAAATCATATGACCAAATCATAAAGAAAAAGAGTCAATTTCCGCCTGCACTGATATCCCTTCAAATGTTTTAGAAGAACTCTTGACGTTAATAGAGTAGAAGCCTGCATTTCTTCTACTAAACGAGACTATGGGGAGTGAGTATTTTGATGTCGAACTGGGATTTAAATAAAGAGGAACACTACACTACATTGGGCTACGCGTGTGACAAAACGTTTATTTTAGACCTCTCGATAGCTCAGTTGCTAGCTCTTAAAACTGTAGAAAAAACAGCGAGTATGTCTTATGTCCCTGGTCTGAATCCAGTTTGAAGGATGGTGTTTTCTTGTTCCTTAATCAAAAAGTGAAAATTGCGAATTTGTCTTTCACTTTGACGTTCACCCGAAAGCTCAGTATACAAAGAAGTAGAGGCTCCTGTTCTGAATAATTCCGCTCTGAGACACCTGCGTTAGGTTAGCGCTGAGTCGGCTGGCTGAGCATGTTGCCTCCTTTACATTCAATAGGAGCCCCGACACTAAGAGAAACGTACAGAAATGGGTTTTATCGGGAACTTTTCATGTCCAATGCACTTGACATCTCCCACGGGCGACAAAGTTCATTTAGGACACCTTTCTTTCTTTCTTCTTTCAGCAGGAGTACAATAATGGCAACAACATGTTTGGAGTTCGGCATTTCATTTAGTCTGCGGAAACATCGTATCGGAATGAACTACCTGAGATAAAAGAGTAATTGCGGCTTCAGATCGTTTTTACAGAGCATTGCGTTGTTCTGTTCATGCTGACTACACGCTTTAGATATGTCATTTACTGCAAGCGTTGCTTTTCCAGGTTTTTCTGAAATTCCTCGCATTTGAGCCAGCACTAAAATATTTCATTCCCGTCGCTGAATACATCGTGGAAACGGTATTTGCAACGGAATGCTGTCACACATGAAACCTTTTTGTTATTCGGTTCTGAAGTTTGAAAATGAAAATAAAACGGGGGTCACCTCATAGGCTTGAAAGAAGTCCAAGCAGCATAAAAACCCATGAATTCTCACAAATTGCATTGTGCTGCAACTTTCTTCTGCTGCTGTTATAAATCAGCCTTAAACATTTGAATGCATACCTTACTGCTGCTAATCACATTCACATGTTTATGAAGCTTTTTTCTGTCCGTTATGTTTATGCTAAGCAGTTTCTCCGTTTTCCTCGTACTGTGATTGTCAGCGAGCACAACAAGACTGAAACAGTGTAAAAGCAGGCAAAAAAGACAGGGTAAAACGCCTGACTGTCGGGAGTGGGATTTGAACCCCTGCCTCTATTTGGAGAGTGAAACACAAAGCTTAAAAGACACGAAGCTGTGAATTTGCTGTTTTAAACTGCTCGACTATCCTGAAAAAATGTGTGCTGATTGCACCAGTCGCATCCAATTTTCTGTAACTTTAGGATGATTGATACGACTGGACAAACACAATTTGTGGCGTTTAGCATGACATGGAAAACGGTACCAGAGCATTCGGGTCCGGACTACCAGACTCAGAAACAGTTTTTACCCCGCACTATCAAACTATTAAACTCCCAGCCTCTCTCACTCTCTCCTCACTTCTCACCTATGATCTGAACCTCACGGTGCCTTCTTTCTTACCAAAAACCCAAACACACATTGAAAATCTACCTCTACCATACATGTCAAAAGCTCACTCCCCATCATTTCTATCCCTTTATTTCATTCTTTTGATGCATGTTTTTGCACATAACCTGTTACCTTTTTGTTGTTTTGCACGCTGCCTGTTGTTTTTTGCACATCGGCTGTTGTCTCTGTCTTTCTTTTGTTATACAATTGTATTGTTGTTGTGTTTTCTTCTTTGTACTACTTATGTCCGAGAGCTTGCTAAATAGCATTTCGTTATACCATATACCTGTGTATGAGTATAATGAAAATAAACTTGAACTTGAACTTTAAACTTGAACTTGAACTTGACATAGTCTTGCAGGCAGTATATTATTTTATCGTTTACTCGTTTAAAAAAACACGGTCTTCTCGTTTCTAAGTCAGATTTTTAGTGCTTTCGAACGTTCCTTCCAACCTGGACTGACAGCTCACCCGATCTGTTTGTGATCAGACCATGGAGTCGGGGGCTGTACAAAGCGCACGTTCCTTCCCAATGCTGAGGCGATCATTCAGAAGATGGGTGTGAAGAGAAACAAGCTTTGTCGACTAAAAAACAAGGCAGGATATGCAAGAATACTAATCACTGGCGAAAGTTATGTTCTCTTACTATTGAGATCCCTACATTGCGAGTTTTTTTAAGACTTTGAAACTAAAGAAAAGCGGTGACAAATGAAACAGGCACGGGTGGGGTTTGAACCCACGCTCTTTGGTTTACGAGACCGACGCCTTACCACTTGGCCACCGCGCCTTCGAGTAAGCATGGGAATAAGGTTGTTCAAATTATTTTTTTCTGAATCTGGTTTACATCGCCAAATGTAAACCGGAGGCAGCAACAACAATAAAAAGGATACTTGTCCTTAAACTTGGACGTGATGTTCTGCAGACATGTGCACAATGTCCTGTTTTCTTGCAGTGTAGACATTTTGCTGTTCACGATCCGCATTCATCTGCTTTGTGCGTTGTTAGTCCGCACCTGTAACATGTAATGTCAGCCGTCCCCTGTTCTTCTATTTCTCTAGCATGACTGTGTCCTGCTGCTCGGCTTTTGTTTGTAAAGTTTGAGCGAGTGCCCCGTTCAGTGTCACTTTGTCACTGTGGTCAGAAAGCATTCTTGATTCTGCTTGAGCTGCTTCATGAATTCTAGCGACTGTAAGAGCTCTTTTTAAAGTCAGCCCTTCCTCCTGCAGCAATTTATAGTCTCTTATGTGCACATTTTTCCACAAGTTGATCTCTTAACATGTCAGTTTCCAATACTCCAAAGTCACAAATTTAGCCAGTTCTCTTAGTGCAGTCACAAAAGCATCAACAGATTCGTCCTGAGACTAAGTTCTCTGCCTAAATTTATGCCATTCCAAAACCACATTTCTCCGCGGTGTAAAGGAAGCGTCTAAGGCAGCTACAGTCTTTTTCTCCAGGGAGGTTGGCAAAAATCCGCTGCACGGAAGCCCCGATACAGTGCAGTAATGTAGCACGTCTCACGGCATCCTCAGCTTCTGTAGATCCACCGGCTATTTAAAAAAAATCTGTACGACTCCATCCATATCTTGTATTCCGTATACAAATCCGGAGCTCCGAGGTTCAGTAGAAGCGGTGGAAAAAGCCGGGCATAAGCAAAGCTTCTCGGCGCGGCGGCCATATCTTCCAATGCGCAAGCTAAACGAAAAGTCCGAAAATTCAGAAGTTCGTTTCTACCAGCAAGAGAACTAAAATCTGCAGTGTTCTGCTCGCTTTGAGTCCGTCAAGCACTCATCTCTCGTCGCCATAAATGTTGTGTATCTTAATAAAGAGATGTTTTTATATTATTTTAACTATTTTGTTAACTACACAGATCACGCCCTTACACCATATATTCCCGCCTTCTACTCTCTCGTTCTGTTGTCTCGCGATGTCTACTCACTATACTACATTTAGCATGACTTCTTGTTGCAGTTGAGCTCAAAGCTGGAGATGATCTCCATATTTTACCGCAGTAACTAGTCCGAAACGTAGTACACAGTACACACTTTTTAAGTGAACTCAGGTTGTTAAAAAATTAAACCAGTGCCCTGTCACAGAAACGTACCCCAGTCTCCCGCGCAACAAGCGGGGGTACTCAGCACTATACTAACGAGGAGCGCTTGTCTGCAGCTGAGCATCAGCTCGGTTTACTGTCAGCAGTCATTTCCTCATTTCCAAATACTTTTTCACCTGCTCTCAGCTTTTAAAGACGGTCATAAACGCTCAAGAAGTAATTCATGTCAGTTTGAAGTCTGTTTCTGTTGTCTCAGCTCTTGATAAAGAAAAGCCGTGCGTGGGAGACTCCCTCTCTGAAGAAGTTTGCCGTCACCCTGCGAGGGAGAAGAGCCATCAATCACCGAGGCAACCACTGAGACAGTTAACATTAAACACGTGAAATGCGAGATGTTGTGATTTTTTTTCCAGCTTAAGGCTTCTATCGTTTCTACTCTAACGAGAAAGACCTCTTTATTAGAAGTGAGATTTTAACAAACGTCTCCAGGGTTAACTGCGACCTGAACGCAACGCCTTAGACCACCAGCCATCTTGCCTGTGGTACTTAGAGCAGCGCTCATTAAAAATGATCAGAAACCGAAAGCGCTTCTTATGCGGATCAGTATATTCCGATACCACTGGTTCTGCAGAAGAAATAAGAAAAGCCGAACTCAAAGCAGTGTGTTGCCATTACGGGTATTCTGTCTGCAGCTGCTTTAAGATCTACTCACACCGTGTTGCCATTAAGGCTACCTAGTTAAAAAAAAAACTTATCGTCATCTTTTTGAACGTGATTATTAGACACCCGTTAAATCTCCACCGAGGTTTCTTGAGAGATCGTTCAGCGAGCGAGTATTAAAACACTACGTCGCTTCCAACCTCTGCTGTCACTGTAAACTCGGACGTGATGTTCTGCAGATGTGCAGTGTGCCTTTCCTCTTGTCGTATTCAAGAGTACTCACTGTGTGAGTTCCTCACTGCGTGTTCTGTGCTCTACTGTGATTTAATTTAGATGATTACGTGGAGTAGAGTGACAAGATCTACTTGAACATTTTCGGTTTGTGAAATGAAACACTAAATACACTACTGTAAATACAAGTAATGGACATTTAAAATAACCACAGTAAAGCTAGAAGAGTGAAAGATAAAAGACTATTCAGAATGACATTCACAATAGAATTAAAAACGGCACAGCCGCCCGAACAGGGACTTGAACCCTGGGCCCTCAGATTAAAAGTCTGATGCTCTACCGACTGAGCTATCCGGGCTCTGAAAAGACGCCGACACTGTCGGGATCCTCGGAAGTCACGTGTCTCTTGTGCCGAAGAGCAGTCATACCTGACCCGTCTGGAATGACCACTGACAGACTTTATCATGAAGCGACGGCACCACTCCCAGTAGAATGAGTGAGAAATACAGCATGACATGGGTAGTTAAGGGGCTCCCACAATCCATCTTTCCTCACATTACTGATTTTTTTCAATAGCATTTTGACCTTTTTTCACATTCAGATTTTTTTCACATTTAATAAAATCTTTTAATCAACAACATTAAAAAGAAAACAAATGGAACATTTTTTGGAACAATAATTAAAAAAAAAACTTTCAATGCCTTGGTTGTATACGTTTATAAAGGGAGTTGCAACATTGCTGAAATGTAAAGAGCATTTCTGTAGAGAAAACAGCATTTTTTCTGCCTTGATGTTAAGCTTAGGGAGCCTGTCTTTTGGAAATTCTATTTTATAACACCTTGCACAGCCTCCCGGCAGACTAACAAATATTTTTTTGGAGAAATTGGCTCACACACCGGAAGACACTAACGTTTATTTACGTTAGAGTATGTAAAACTCAGGCTTTAACAGATGTTCATGATGTTTCACACGGGGTGTTACCTGTTGTAGTGTTTCAAAAGATGTGTTAGCGGACCACAAATTATCTTGAAAAGATTTGGGTTTGTACTGGCTGGGATTCAAACCCGACTCAATTATTTGGAAGGCGCCTGTACCACCAACGCACTTCCGAGAAGCACCTGCAAATTATCACAATCCTCTCTCTCACCTACAAAGTTATGGAGACACAACTAATGAAAACTAATTTTATTCACTCAAGGCTCCACTTTTGTTGTGATGTCATTTTAATTAATATTAGCTTTGATAAGGTGTCGTTTTTGCCTCTTAAAGTTAAAGTCTGCTCCTTTCTTCCTGGTATAGAAATAACATGTTCCATCTTTGTTTAAAAACACCACTAAAAGTAAATTATTCAGCTCTAACGCCTGTGTGCATTGACAAGACATCTCAAAAGGACTTATCAAATAAGAACACGATCCTTCCCGTTACCATTCCTGTGGCTGGGGCATTGTTTCACCCTTTTATTTTCTTCTACATTACTTGCAGACAGGGCTTTATCACTTGAGTTGTACAGAACAAGTGTGCATCGGTCCATGAAAATCATCCGTAGTGCTGTTTTTCTATGCATAGTTTAATCAAGAGCACTTAAAAGATGCAAAAAGCTTTCAAATAAAACAGAATTGAAAGACAGTCGAGTAAGGAGGTAGAAAAAAAGCACTTCTGGGAATTAACCACCGTCGCACGTGTGACTGGATACAAAAATAATAGATTAATTTGTTCCCAGTCTCTTGAAGCTTTAATGCGATTATTTTTCCTTCCTTATTTCTTCATTCCCATGAATTTACTCTGTAGTAGAGGAAACGCGAAAGTGGGAAACTGCAGGCATTCTTCGTGAGTGGTGGATTGTGATCAGTGAGCATCTGGACAAGTCTGTTCCATTACCTTTTCCATCGGGGATGTAGCTCAGTGGTAGAGCGCATGCTTCGCATGTACAGATGCAGCCATTCAAAATGCGCGGGGGATACTGCATTATTTTGCGGTACGCTGTACGCAGTCTACCGCAAGCTACTGGTAAATACCACGAGTTACCGTAAATTCTCCTATAATATGACAAGCAAAATAATAGTATCCGGAATTTCGGCAAGGTGGAGCTAATAAAGCTCAACCTCTCATGTTTGAGCTGTGGCGATTAAAGTCTTTAAAGAAGATATTACTAATAGTATTAATAATGAATGACCTTGGACAAGCTGTAAGTGTAAACTCAAAGTATTGCCCTGGTCAACGTTCTTTTTTTCATTGACCGTCTTGTTAAAAGTAACACCACAGCATTTCGCAATCACGCATTTGTTTCCAATCATGCAAAGTACAGTAATTTTTGAGAATCTCCGATTCACCATGCCTTTCACATGCTCATAAAAGAGATTGATTTAGGAACGTAAACATATTACAGTATGAAAACTGTACTGTATACAGTATGTATATGTATATTTAATGTCTTAACTGTGGCCGTTTAAGTATTGAATATTCATATCTAATTTTACCACTGAAGGGAAATCTTAGTAGCTGAGCATAAAAAGAATAGGAGCATACTGCAACGCGTGTGAAGGCCATAAACGATATTAATTTTGGAACATAAACATACAGTACATGGCTGGTCTCGGTACTTTAAAGAAAACATTCACGAAACATGGTTTCATTATGACCAGAATCGGTCTTGAGATATTTTTAACTTGATTTACAGTATTTGAGAGGTATGTCTTAACACCGATACTACAGTGCGTAAATACTGCTCACGTATATGTTTCTAGGTTTATATTATGTATTTCATACGGTCAAATTACTTTTGAGCAACTAATAAGAAGCGCAAAACGGTATGCATTTTAGTTTCATTTTGTGCTGGGACTCTGCTTTTAACAATGTCACCGTGCATTGATTAGAGATATCAAGTACATACAAGTCATTTTTTAAATGTTGTAGTTCGTCTTGTAAAAATGTTACGAGTACATCATCTATCAACAATTACACAGGTTCTGTTTCCATATTGCGGATTTTGCGGATTTTAGATTTCACGTTGTGAATATATGATTTGGGCAAACAGAGCCGCAAAGAAGTACATTATGGGTTGTTGGTTTTTTTTTTGCAGTTTTATCTAGAACAAGCGATGCTTAAACCTTTGTCTGATTCTTGTGAAACTATCCACACGACAGTTACAGTACCTAGGAGTTGACTTCAGTGATGTCACTGATGGGATGTTTCTAAAAATCCATCCTCTGTAAAGCGTCTTCTCTAGTTGTCCTGCATATGTATTCGCTAATGAAGCTGTGTGTTCTGAGCCTGGATCTCTACATTTCTGTATGAACCAGCTTAGAGGGCTAAAGACAGCTTGTGTTTAAATTGAGTGTAAGGCAATTTATGCTTCTGAAGTCATGGTCAGCATTTATTATTGTACTGTGCTGTAAACTTGTTTTGTGCCTAGTCACATTATTTTATAGTGTTTTTATAGCGTTATTAAATCCGGTGGTGCTGTGTGTTAGTTTCCTGACTCCCATGTCACATGGTCTGTGATTGAATCCCTTGGAACTATGACTTTATTTTTTAACAAACATTTCTTTGAAAAAATGAAACGTTTACCTTGGTCAGAGATTAAGGTCGCTGCCTTTCATCTAAAACCCTACTTGAATCCTTCTAAACTAAAAATCAGTGTTAGTGAGTTAAATAAAGAGGTATCCAGGTAACAGTGAAACGGGCAGACAGTCTGGGGAGATCGCCCGTTTTCCATGTAAATAGTTCCCTGGTTCTGCACCCCTTGGTGTTTCTCTTGCTCTCTCTCGGGTCACCTGATCATTAGCTCGAAAGATTTGAGTGCTTTGTGTATATTCTAATGGTAGTGGGGGCAGGGTGTGTGGGAACAGGTTTGGTTGAAATTGCATTGGAGATCTATGTTCTTCACACCTGAAACATTTTCTCTGAAAGCATTTTCTTCGCAGTTTAGCCGATCTTGTTACAGCATGTTACAGTTTACTATTATTAACCATATTAATTTTAAGTGCTTAATGCCATTTTTTGACCAGGCACGAATATTCTTAAGTCCATATCTTTGCAAGGGAATCAGTGCGAATTGCAATACTAATTAAATGACCGCAGGCACTTTCCACCCCCTCTGCCAGCAGGAACATTCCTATTCTTAGCTCAGCAGCTCATTACAAACCGGGTTTTTTTACACAGCAATACAGCTTTGCGTTGTGAATCTGTTTTTCCAAAGAAAGTGGAATACAGTGATACTACCTGCTATACAGATACATATGTTTAGATATTTAGACCCTTAAATTAATATCATTATTAATAATAATGATTATAATGATAATAATGATAATCGGCCAGTGAAAGCTCTCTTGTCCTTCACATCAATGCCTGAAACATTTTTTTCATAATGTCGACATACACAGTCGTGTAACTGACAGTTTGAGGTAGCCTATCGTGTAAATTTCGCTTTGTTGCTGATAGGTTAAGATTTCGAAACTCTGCCCCAAAGTCATGTGACTGATTTTTCGCCCTGTTTCGTTGGTCAAACGCAATGATCACAAGCACCACCATGGTAACTGGGATGTATAGTTTTTAATTCCGTTTGAATTATAACTGTACGTACTGTCTTCATATTTGGCCAGGGCTTTAAAGAGAAGGCGCGCCAAAAAATTTTGGTGCCGTCGTCTCCGCTTTAAAGGTACCCCCTTGCTGGAAGAATTTGACCTCGGAACGTTTGCCCAGCGTAGTTATAGTGGACATAAAAACAAGAGTTTGCTGGCATTATATAATTATGCGAATTACACAAATATAATTATATCTTATTAATTTCTTGAGATACGCGATTCTTTTAATACAGTCTTTGCTGTGCTCTAGAGGATCCTTGTGATAGTCGAGCTCTAGTTGAATGATAAGTGTCGCAGTTTAAATAAATTTTGTAGTTGGCAATTATGAAACACTCTGTTAAAACCAAGGGAGTTTTTATGTCCGTTGCAGTTCTTTTGAAACTGAACTTGTTTGAATTGACTGAGCTCCGTGCTGTACCACACAATGTCTGTTTTTTTTGTGCTGTCCTACTGTACTTCCTACTTTGAAAATACCTGTGAAACCGGTTTAATTCATCACAGCCAGCCCTCCCGCAGAGATGGGGGTTGTACTTGTTAATGTCTTAGCACAAAGCAGAAACTTCTTGGAAAGATTACAGATTTTAATCGTCTTTTTTCTGAACCAGGGAAAATCTGATCATGTTTCTCTATAACAATAATAAAAAACTTTATTTTACATATCACCTTTAAAAGTGGCATCTCAAAATAATACAGTAGATGTAAACCACAGATTACAAAGTAAATACCCAGACAAAAGCAAACACGTTTTTAATAAGATGCTTTTATTTGTTCATAATCCGACGATCTCAGGAAGACTAATGGGGGTCTGGCTTTTTTTCTGGAAAACCATAACTCTGGTCTTGTCCAGATTGACTGTCAGCGCCCAGGTCTGACAGTGCTGCTCCAGCCTCTGTTCTGTGGGCGACAGCAGGACCAGTTCCTCTGCAAAGAGGAGGAACTCGATTTCTGTAATTAATGCCGATCAGTAAATCAGGGGACGACAAAACAGTTATTGCGCCCGGCTCCTCAATGGGCTTTGACGTGCTAATGCGTTGGTTTAACAGTCCGGGTGTGGCAATGTTTTTTTATTATTGTTATAGAGAAACATGATCAGATTTTCCCCGGTTCAGAAAAAAAGATCTGAAGTACTGTACTGTATACTAGTTTGTCACTCTTCTCATCCCCTCTTTGCTAAATGGCTTTTGAATCGAGTCACATGAAGACAGAGGTGAAACAGCCCTGTCGCAGTACACAAATATAATTATATCTTATTAATTTCTTGAGATACGTGATTCTTTTGATACAGTCTTTGCTGTGCTCTAGAGGATCCTTGTGATATTTCGAGCTCTTGGTGAATGATAAGTGTCGCAGTTTAAATCATTTTCGTAATTAGAAATTATGGAACGCTCTGTTAAAAGCAAGGGAGTTTTTATGTCCGCTGCAGTTTTTTTGCAACATGAATATAATTATATCGTTATTAATTTCTTGAGATACGCGATTCCATATTATATTCCCTTTTAATCAAATTCTAAAAGTATGCTTGTTGTCTCCGGTATCACGTTAGTTAAAGTCTTCGATGCTTAAAATGTTTAGGGAGAAATGGAATACTGGTGTGTATGTCTTCTTTAAAGTACCGAGACCAGCCATATACTGTATGTTTAAGTTCCAAAATTAATATCGTTTATGGACTTCACACGCGTTGCAATATGCTCCTATTCTTTTTATGCTCAGGCACTAAGATTTCCCTTCAGAGGTAAAATTCCATATAAATATTAAATACTACAATGGACACAGTAAAGACGTTTACTGTAAATCTTTCTACGACAGACCAACGGACCACGAGTGCCCCTGTCAGTCAACCAATCACATACCGCGGTACCCCGCGTCATCTTGTGTCACGATGCGCGACGCCGTAGCCAATTACCTCCAGTACGTGTCTGTACCGCGCACTTTGAATGGCTGCATCTGTAGATGAATATTTTTGGCACAGCTGTTACAACAAACAGGCAAATAAACTTTTTTTATTATTCCATTCGAGCTGTAGTTTTGAAAATGTTTTTTTCCATTCATTAAATAATACAAAACACAAACCCACCATAAACGTCTGACCATTGTTATTCCTGAATTATAAGCTCGTACCCACGTACTGCGAAATTCGTGCAAGAGTCACAGCTGGTAGGCAGTTCAACGAATATGATGCTTTTCAGGGGCCGAGTATTAGACACGTGTTATCGTGCGGAGCTTAGTCTTCCTCTAACGCAGTCTTTGCCTCGGACCACCCCTCTTGGCACATTAGCCCTTTAATTTTCGATTTTCTGTATAGAACACCGAATATCTTGAGGAAGTCTGTCAAGCAATGACTGCTGGATAATTGAGGTGAAAACATTGGTTCAAAATCAACATCCTCTGCTATTGCCGTTGATTCTTTGAGAGTTTCTTCAAGTTCTTCATTTGACCTTCAATATTGAGGGATATTGAGCATAATACCGTACTATTTGTAGCTTTCTTTTGATCGCCCGTTTTATTAAAATGCCAGCCTCTTTTACAATTATTTAGATGTTTGGCAAGGTGTAATAGCCCCCCTCGCATCCTCAGCTAAAATATTTCAAAAGTACAACAAAATTACATTATATTGAACAGCATTTATGTTAACATTTATATTCAAATTAAAGTAAATATACGAAAATATTAAAATACAACTTCGGCGATCTGTCGTTTTTGCTTGTCAAGTTCTCAAACAATTTTGCGTTGTATTTTAAATTACTTTAGCTGAAGATGCAACGGGAGCATAAGTGAATTCTCCCGCCACCCACTGGAACATATAATTCCATGGGTGAATACTAACTTTCTCGCAAGTTGCCAATATCGGAAATTATTGGAAATTCCCGGTAATGTTGACTCTGGTACTCAATTGTTTACTACTACAAATATCAAAATAGTTCAGGTTTTGCGGAACAATTAAATTTTTGCGGTGATGATGTTTACTATAGGAAGAAGTGCGTCCCTGGGTGGGATCAAAAAACCCACCTTGGGGTTAATAGCTAAACACGCTAACCGATTGCACCACAGAAATGCTTACACCTTGATTTTTTTCATTTACATACTTTTGGTGAACAAAAAAATTCACTCGCATTTCATCTTTCGCAAGCTATATGATTTAAAAAAAACAAGTTGTTCTTCAAAGGAAATGAATAAACGCATTAAACCAAATCAAGACCTCTTTGAGTGTCCCAAATTACATGTTCTGTAAAACAAGACAGGAAAAAAAAGGTACCGCTGGAATTCGGATCCAGGATCTCCTCTTTATGAAATAGGTGTTTTAACCAGCTTTACCACAGCACCGGCAGAACACTATTCTTATACAGGTGGGTACCCACCCTCAAACCTTTGTTCTCCCGCTACTTTACCTTTGAATACTGCCCTGTCTCTCTCACACCTGAAGAAGGCTCCACGGCCGAAACGTTGTGTTCTCTTTCTTCTTTTTTTCAGCATGGAATAAACCTATTACCTATTCTTATACAGCCGCTTGGACACACCGCTCTGAGACATCTGAGGTCGATGTGCTGAGCCTGGTCGCCGAGCAAAATCATGCCCGGGGGGGGCAGCTTTCATGATGTGGTTGCCGAGTGGTTAAGGTGATGGACTGCTAATCCGTTGTGCTTTGTACGCGTGGGTTCGAATCCCATCCTTGTCGGTTTATGTCTTCGACTTGTGATCTGTTTCTAAGTTGTACTTGCTTTCTTTAGCTACTGTAGTAGAGCAGTAATATTTCTAGCATTGGCTGAACATGGCTTACAGCTGTTAGGAATCCCTGGTGGGAAGATACACGGATCCTGTGCAGACGCAGGCACGGGTGATAGATGAGGCAGGCGAACAAACCAAAACGAGAGGCAAGGTCGTAGTCAAAAGGCGAAAGGCAAGTCGTAATCCAGGAAGTTCTCCGGTAGCAGGCAGTCCGAGGCGAGAGGCGAGGTGCAAAGTCGAAAAGGCAGAAGGGGAATCCAAAATCCAGAATAAACGAGGTACGGGGAAAAACGCCAGGTAGAGCTCTCAAGGAGTAGACTCAATACCGAGCAGAGGGAAGCAGGTGAAGATGGTTTAAATAGCAGTGCGCACCGCACAGTGAGTGTGCGCAGGTGGTTTAACTCATACGGCGGTGTTTGTTAATAATCACCCGCTGCTGGGGCTGATTAGCTCGCTTACGCTTTGGTCTTGACTGCCTGGTGGTCGTGATAACAGCAGTAGCTGACAGATATAGTCTCTTAATATTTAGGTTAAATTTATGCTTTGTACTGCTTTCACCTGATATTAATAGTAGTCCTGATGAACGATTTAGGGACATGGCGCATCTTGAAAATGTTCTTGTTAATTTCAGTTTGGAAAAAATGCACTCACCAGAACCAGAAACTGGTCGTATCTGCAAAATGCGCAATGCAATAGCATGTCCTGTCTTGCTATGAGTCCTTATCTGTTACAGGAGGCGTTGTAGGACTTTTTAAGCTCAGAAAAAGCTATCAATTCATCTTACATTTCTACTCCATCAATATTAGCAATGTTATCTTTACTAAGCTCTAAATAAATGCAAATTTTAAAATACATTTTAAAATAAATGCTATTCCATATATTGTAACTTTTTGGTATTTAGAATTTTTATCTGAGGATGCAAGGGAAAGTATTATACAAATGTGAAAGAGGGTTGTATTTTAATACAATTTTCCATCAAAAGAAAACCAAAATCCGTATGATATTACCGTCAATATCCCTCGATACATTATTTTAAACCAGACATAATGAAAGACGTAGTAACTAGACACACCTACAAAACATGAATAGTAGCGGCTCTGAACTCAATGTGGTGCTGGATGGGAATGCAATACAAACGCCAATGGCACAATGGATAATGTGTCTGATTACGGATCAGAAGACTGTAGGTTTGTACTCCTTCCTGGTTCGTGAAAAAGCTTTTAAACCACACTACTCAACACTGACATCGTAGGGTGTGCGGTCCTACACAACCTTACTATCGACTGGATGAGTCTTCTGTTCAATCTCCGATTCTTTCCGCACATTCCTGCTATTTTACCACCGTTATTGTAGGACAACAGCCACAGACACGAGAAGATACACTATTCCGAACAAATGTCTTAAAAAATCACGTTGACAATACGTTTTTTGTTTCTTTAAGGTAACCTAACTTTTGCCTGTAAAGTTCACATTATTTTCTGTAGCCGCAAATCCCCAATATTTCTGCTGTCTCCTGAGAAACACAAGCATGGAGTCAAATCATATTAAATAACACAACACATCTATTAATTTAATACCCAGATGTGACAGAACACATGTAAGACTTACACACAGCCTTTATTTTGCGATAGTGAATTTGCAGGTATCCTGGGGAGGGAAGAGAACTGATATTAAGGAAATACATATTTAAAGGGGATATACGTCTTAAATGTGTTTTGTCACATCTGGGTGTTAACTGAATATTTTTTTAGCATTATTTGTTGTGTTTTGACTCTATACTTGTGTTTCTCAGGAGACAGCAGAAATATTGATGTTTACATTTATATTCACATTCCCGTTGATATTGACTTAGGTACTCAACTATTTACTTGTAGTTTGACTCGTGTCAAAAGTTGAAAATCTCTGCAAACATCAAGATGGCTAAGGACGTGCAAAGAAACTCAATCACATTTAGAGAAGGTAATGTTTAGATCGGATTAATTCGAAGTGTGTCTCTGGGTGCGTTTGATCTACGAACGATGTGTTTAACTGAAGCACACCCTGACTGAGTGTGCCATAGAAACTGACACATGTCGTATTTTTCTACATTCACAGATTTTTGGCTAAAGTAAAAAAAAATCGTTGTCATTTTCTTCCCAGCTGGCAGTAATTCTTTTGCACTGATAACAAAGATAAGCATTTTAGCTTTCGCAATGTGTGGAGTTCTTGAAAAACAAGTTGTGCCAAAAACGAAATAAACACCTCCATTAAACTTAATGCAGAAGCATGTTGTCTATAACAGTAAACGATGCAAGAAGACAGGAAGAAAGGCACCGCTGGGATTTAAACCCAGGATCTCGTGTTTATTAAAGAGGCGCTTTAACCATCTAAGCCACGACACCGGCAGAACTCTCTTCTTTTACTGCCACTTGGACACACCGCTCTGAGACACCTGCGTTTAGTAAGCACTGAGTCCGCCGGCTGAGCAAGCTGCCTCCTTTACACGGAACAGGAGCCCTGACCGTAAGAGAAATGAAGAGAAATGGCTTTTATCGGGCACTTTTCATGTCCAATGCACTTGACATCTCCCAAGGGGGACAGAGTTCATTAACGACACTTTTCCTTTCTTTCTTCTTTCTGTACACTTTGATGAAACAAAACGAGAAATCATGTAAGGGAAAATGTCTTTTTTCATGGAGAAAACATGCACCGGGAAATGTTGTGTTTAGAAGAAGTGAGTTAACATGAAAAGTGACCTAATTTACCAGAGCAAATGCTCACCAAGCAAGATCTGCTTTACTACTAGAGAGAAGTAGAGTGAAAGACGTGATCATTTCACGCCGCTGTGGAACGAAACGCTTTTGTCTTGGAATTCTAAATCAATTAGAAATTCAGAGCGACACATAAAGGCTTTGTCTGCTTAAAAGTGATGATTTTTTAAAACTAAAAAAAATGTAGAAAACACGTTTCTCACTTAGAAATTTAAGATGGGGGTGGGGTATTACTAGTAACGGCACTGAACTCACCATGGTGCAATTAATTTACGTGACGGGCTAGTGGTTTAATGGATAACGCGTCTGATTTCGGTTTATAAGATTGTCGATTCGACTTCTACCGGGGTTGTGTGATTCAAATCAGGCTCCTCAGAAATAGATGTCTGTTATGTAAATGAACCCCACCTGAAAGCAAACGTTGGGTCTGGGTTCCTTTCTTTCCTGCATGAAATAGCAAATCGTTACAAAAACAAAAACACCAACTAATGTCCAATAGTCCAATAGTTAGTCATTTAAGTAAACATGAATATACTGTAAGGTCTTGGTACATGGGAGTGGATTTCAACCACAATTAAAAAAGGGCAAATTATAATTACAGGCTTCAGACACTTTTTCATACAAAAGTGACCAAACACTCCCTAACTTTCAGGTTTGCTTGAACCTGTAACAGAAAAGCGGTTTGAAACTTCCATTCTCTGATGTCACTGTCTCTAAAGTCGGACGTGATGTTTCGCGGATGTGCAGTGTGCCTTTTCTCTTGTCGTGTTCAAGATGAAATGCTGCATAAGCTCCTGACTGGGTGTTCTGTACTGTTCAGATTACCTAGGTGGTGTACAGCTAAAACCCAACTGCATGGTGTGAATTCCAGGTTTGGCACCAGCAGCACCTGCAAACACATCAGCTGACCTCGACATGATTTGAACACGCGACCTTCTGATCTGGAGTCAGACGCGCTACCGTTGCGCCACGAGGTCACTTGCGACACGTGCTTTTAATTCACCCAAAGAGAAATATCAGCGTCCCTGAAAAAGATTGTTTTCATTCTCTCCTGTGAGGAGCGCCGCTCTTCCAACGAGGGTCTCTTCATCCCAGACCACAGATTATTCCTCCCGCCCGGCTCTCTCACGGAGAGCAGACACACTGTCTCCACTAATGTGTTTACTACATCTATAGATCTGACCCCCTACAGCCCCGATATTCCTGGACAGGATATTTACCACCAGCCTGGTGAACTTCTCATCTTGACCTCTCCCAGGAGGAGCACAATTAACACAGAATCCTCTCTCCATTTAGCAAATAACACAAAAAACTGTTTACCTGTCAAGACAGAAAACCAGGCTGCTCCAGGTGAGGCTTAAACTCACAACCTCGGCATGAGTCCACTGAATATGTCATTTTACATGGCCTGAACCAGGAAAGAGATTGGAAGTCAAGAAGTTATGGTTTTGTTTTAATACTTGCCTACTCTTTTAATTTTTCGGTCAAATCTTTTATTTGGGAGTACTTTAAATGGATGTTAATCTTTGTCCCAATGCACGATTCTGGGCCATGGTGTATCTTGAATAATGTTCTTATAGGCTTCAGTTTGGAAAAGTGCGGTCTTCAGAAGCTACTGAAACCGCTAATGGTTTCATAACACTTAATGCAAAAGCAACGTTCGGGTTTGAAAAATAATATTTCTTGCTATGAATACAAACACTGTTACAGGAGGCGTGTTAGGGCTATTTTAGCTTAGATCATCAATTCATCTTACATTTCTTCTCCATCTATATCAACAGCGTCATCGCTACTGAGCGCTAAAGGCAGGTCCTGGCAATACAATCTTCTTTAGAAAACATTTTTAAAACTATTTCCACTACCATACATAAAGTAAAAGATACCGATTGCACACAACTCATAAAATCTCTTTTCCAGGGACGTTGTAGCTAGATGCAAATTCCAATCGAAAATGTATCAGCTTTAAAATTTTCTTTTGGATCCACAGGACGATCAGCATGAGACTCAAAATATACCTGTGTTTGATTGTACAGCATAGATTGTACAGCATTTATGTTTACATTTATGTTACAATTAAGGTAAATATATCAAAATATCAACATCCAACTTCACAGTGCTAAGGTACTGTAACAGTGCTTGTCAAATTCTCAAACAAATCTGCGTTGTATTTCTAAACTCTTTTAGCAGAGGACGCAACAGGAGTATAAATGATATCTCCTGCAAGCCATTCAAAGATACTTTTCCAAGAGTGAATATGGATTTCTGGGGAGTTGCGGTGTTGATCACTATTGGACTTCCCCGGTCTCAAGTGTTGTTGTTGGACACGGGCAAAAGACTCGCATTTTCTGCAAATATAAAGAGGGTTAAGGTTTCAGCTTTAGCGGAGACAGTGTTTACATTGACAATAATAAGAAGATCGTCCCTGGGTGGGTTTAAACCACCAACCTTTCAGTTAACAGCCGAACGCGCTCGCCAATTGCGCCACAGAGACTGATGAGAGAAGCTTTTCTCCATTCGCACCTTTCCGGTCAAAAAATAAACATTGCTTGCATTTTCTTGCCAGTTGGCAATATTCCTACTGCTCTGATAGCAAAGAATTACATTTCATTTTTCACAAGCTGTATGAATTTCTTGAAAAACAAGTTGTTGCAGAAAGGAAATAAATTCATGCTTTAAACTAAATCAAGCCCTATGTGGTTGTCCAAGATGGTAGTTTCTGCACAAAAAGACAGGAAGAAAGGCACAGCTGGGATGTGGAGCTAGGATCTCCAGTCAACGAGACAGGTACTTAAACCAACTCAGCTACGGTGCCGGCAGAATTCTCCTCTTTTATAGCCGCTTGGACACACCGCTCTGAGCCATCTGCATTCAGTAAGCCCTGAGTCTGCTGGCTGAGCAAGCTGCCTCCTTTACACGGAACAGGAGTCCTGACCGTAAGAGAAATGAAGAGAAATGGCTTTTATTGGGCACTTTTCATGTCCAATGCGCTTGACATCTTCCAAGGAGGACAGAGTTCATTAACGACACTTTTCCTTTCTTTCTTCTTTCTGTACACTTTGATGAAACAAAACGAGAAATCATGTAAGGAAAAATGTCTTTTTTCATGGAGAAAACATGCACCGGGAAATGTTGTGTTTAGAAGAAGTGAGTTAACATGAAAAATGACCTAAGTTACTGGAGCAAATGCTCACCTAGCAAGATCTGCTTTACCACTAGAGAGAAGTAGAGTGAAAGACGTGATCATTTCATGCCGTTGTGGAACGAAACGCTTTTGTCTTGGAATTCTAAATCAATTAGAAATTCAGAGCGACACATAAAGGCTTTGTCTGCTTAAAAGTGATGATTTTTTAAAACTAAAAAAAAAATGTAGAAAACACGTTTCTCACTTAGAAATTTAAGATGGGGGTGGGGTATTACTAGTAGCGGAACTGAACTCACCATGGTGCAATTAATTTACGTGATGGGCTAGTGGTTTAATGGATAACGCGTCTGATTTCGGTTTATAAGATTGTCGATTCGACTTCTACCGTGGTTTTGTGATTCAAATCAGGCTCCTCAGAAATAGATGTACGTTATGTAAATGAACCGCACCTGAAAGCAAACGTTGGGTCTGGGTTCCTTTCTTTCCTGCATGAAATAGCAAATCGTTACAAAAAAAAAACACCAACTAATGTCCAATAGTCCAAAAGTTAGTCATTTAAGTAAACATGAATATACTGTAAGGTCTTGGTACATGGGAGTGGATTTCAACCACAATTAAAAAAGGGCAAATTATAATTACAGGCTTCAGACACTTTGTCATACAAAAGTGACCAAACACTCCCTAACTTTCAGGTTTGCTTGAACCTGTAACAAAAAAGCAGTCTGAAACTTCCATTCTCTGATGTTACTGTCTCTAAAGCCAGACGTGATGTTTCACAGATGTGCAGTGTACCTTTTCTCTTGTCGTGTTCAAGATGACCTGCTGCATAAGCTCCTATCTGGGTGTTCTGTACTGCACTGTTATTTCATTCAGATTACCTATGTGGTGTACAGAGAAAACCTGACTGCATGGTATAATTTCCAGGTTCAGCACCAGCAGCACCTGCAAACACACCAGCTGACCTCGATGTGATTTGAACACACAACCTTCTGATCTGGAGTCAGACGCGCTACCGTTGCGCCACGCGGTCACTCGTGACAAGTCCTTTTAATTCCCCCAAAGAGAATAACAGTAATGCTAGAATAACTAGTATTAAAACTAATAATACTACTGTTAATTCTCTAACAGTAACACTATAATTATAAATAATATTTACATGAATATTAACATTAAAACTAAAACTATCAGTAGCGCTATCATCATTAATACTCACATGAACACTAGCATTAAAACAACCAGTTGTACTCTCATTAATATTGATATGAATACACTAGTATTAGTATTTGTTGCTACCCATGACGTTACATCGCTCTTTGTGATGAACGAGATACACCTAGACGCGCACAGTGACGTGGCGCCTGTCCCCGTGGTTACCATACTTATGATTTATAAACACGGGAAAAAATACATGTAAACTGTTACTTACAGTGCCTTGCGAAAGTATTCGGCCCTCTTGAACTTTTTAACCTTTTGCCACATTTCAGGCTTCAAACATAAAGATATAAATTTTTTATTTTATGTGAAGAATCACCAACAAGTGGGACACAATTGTGAAGTGGAACGAAATCTATTGGATTTTTGAAACTTTTTTAACTAATAAAAAAATGAAAAGTGGGGCGTGCAAAATTATTCAGCCCCCTTGCGTTAATACTTTGTAGAGCCACCTTTTGCTGCGATTACAGCTGCAAGTCGCTTGGGGTATGTCTCTATCAGTTTTGCACATCGAGAGACTGAAATTCTTGCCCATTCTTCCTTGCAAAACAGCTCGAGCTCAGTGAGGTTGGATGGAGAGCGTTTGTGAACAGCAGTTTTCAGCTCTTTCCACAGATTCTCGATTGGATTCAGGTCTGGACTTTGACTTGGCCATTCAAACACCTGGATACGTTTATTTGTGAACCATTCCTTTGTAGATTTTGCTGTATGTTTGGGATCATTGTCTTGTTGGAAGATAAATCTCCGTCCCAGTTTCAGGTCTTTTGCAGACTCCAACAGGTTTTCATTCAGAATGGTCCTGTATTTGGCTGCATCCATCTTCCCCTCAATTTTAACCATCTTCCCTGTCCCTGCTGAAGAAAAGCAGGCCCAAACCATGATGCTGCCACCACCATGTTTGACAGTGGGGATGGTGTATTGAGGGTGATGAGCTGTGTTGCTTTTACGCCAAACAAATCGTTTTGCATTGTGGCCAAAAAGTTCGATTTTGGTTTCATCTGACCAGAGCACCTTCTTCCACATGTTTGGGGTGTCTCCCAGGTGGCTTGTGGCAAACTTTAGACGAGACTTTTTATGGATATCTTTGAGAAATGGCTTTCTTCTTGCCACTCTTCCATAAAGGCCAGATTTGTGCAGTGTAAGACTGATTGTTGTCCTATGGACAGACTCTCCCACCTCAGCTGTAGTTCTCTGCAGTTCATCCAGAGTGATCATGGGCCTCTTGGCTGCATCTCTGATCAGTCTTCTCCTTGTCTGAGCTGAAAGTTTAGAGGGACGGCCAGGTCTTGGTAGATTTGCAGTGGTCTGATACTCCTTCCATTTCAAGATGATCGCTTGCACAGTGCTCCTTGGGATGTTTGAAGCTTGGGAAATCTTTTTGTATCCAAATCCGGCATTAAACTTCTCCACAACAGTATTACGGACCTGCCTGGTGTGTTCCTTGGTCTTCATGATGCTCTCTGCGCTTTCAACAGAACCTTGAGACTATCACAGAGCAGGTGCATTTATACAGAGACTTGATTACACACAGGTGGATTCTATTTATCACCATCAGTCATTTAGGAAAACATTGGATCATTCAGAGATCCTCGCTGAACTTCTGGAGTGAGTTTGCTGCACTGAAAGTAAAGGGGCCGAATAATTTTGCACGCCCCACTTTTCATTTTTTTATTAGTTAAAAAAGTTTCAAAAATCCAATAGATTTCGTTCCACTTCACAATTGTGTCCCACTTGTTGGTGATTCTTCACATAAAATAAAAAATTTATATCTTTATGTTTGAAGCTTGAAATGTGGCAAAAGGTTGAAAAGTTCAAGGGGGCCGAATACTTTCGCAAGGCACTGTACATACATTTATCAACTTGGAATATATTTTTTTAGCTCTAGGATACAGTTACCTAAATAATAATAAGAATAATCATTGTTTAATTTCGGTTTGAACATTTTTTACACTAAACGCACTGTGGTAATTGATCGATACAGTCTTTATTGACTGTTTTCTAGATATTTAAAACAGGATCAAAAACAGAAAAAGAACCAGTACTCACCAATCGGTGAAGTTAATCGTTTATTCTACGGTTTTTCAATTGAATTAATTGGTTTTCGATAGATAAATGATCAATAACTCTCCTCCGTGCACACCCTCCCGCGGTCTTGCTCTCTGATCCAGGTGCTCAGGCTGGTGTCTGTGACATTACAGCGCTCTTTCTAACAGAGCAGAGCGCGTCTCCGCTGGAGGAGACTCCTGTCCGGAGCCTGGGGGGCTTTTCTTACAGATATAACATCCCCCCCAAAAAAGAATACACCGGGCTGTGAAGAGAAGCAAATCATAACAGTTGTAAAAGGAGAGTGACAAACCAAGGAATGAAATTCATTAAACAGGAAAAAAAATAGTTTACTTCGCAGATGAATGTGTTACAAGGCGTACCTGTGTGGAGCAGTAGAGAACGAGTACAAGTCCCTGTAATAAGTGCATTTAAATGTTTTAAACGAATCATCAGAGTATAGAAGCCAGGAGGATCAGGAACCTGATCCTGGAGGTTAAAATGTGTATCCTGGTTTTATTTCCAGCCTGCTCTCAGTTCCATAGGTAGTCTGATTATTTAAATTAAATGTATAACTGTTACAATAATTCATCTAATTGTAAATTTATAAGACTGTGAGACACCTGTGAGAGACATATGAGAGCTGGTGATTCCCTGGGCTGGTGTGGAATCACACACAGACAGGTCTTCTTCTGTGTGATCTGAGTCCCACTGCTGAGAGCTACAGACTGGTCAACTGGTCACTACTGTAGACACGGTCATTGGCCCATCGGCTACTAATAATCAATATACAGTGTACTGACCAGAGTGTCACTACTTGTGTTTATTACATTAAAAGATAATTCCACACTCACGTGTGTTAGAAAACATTTATAAAACATGTTTGGAGATTGACATACAGTAAAGAAAGTAATACTGAAGGGCTGGAGGTCCTGGAAAGGGTTAATAGAAGCTTCTTGCTTCTGACCTGGAACAGAGTCCACAGCTGACAGATCAGTGAGTCTTGAGCCCAGTTCACAGAGAGGAGAACCAGGAGCTCTTCTCTGTCTCTAAGTGGCTGTGAGGAAGGAGAAAATGGGGAGATGTGACCTGAGTCCAGGCTGTTCCAGGATTGTCTGAACGTCCTCTGGTTCTGGATTGACGGATAAAAAGAAGTATGGAGCTTCTGTCCGATTGTCTCTGAGCTGTGAATCAGACTGAGAAGAGAATAATGATTTATTATTCTGCCTCTGATAATTTTTCTCTTTGCCAAGTGGTGTTACATCCCCTTCAGAAACTCTGCACAGACTGTCAGAGTGAGAGAAAAGTAGAGAGATGGACAGATAAGAGCACACGCGGTGAGAGATACATATGTCTTGATTTACTTTGAACCAAGTGTTCATTTCCTTTGTGGAACAAGTTGTTTCTGAACTTCAAGAAATTCATACAACTTCTGAAAGATAAAATATAAGTCTTGCTAATCAGGACAGAAGAAATACCGCAAGAAAATATCAGTGATTTTTCTCCTTTTAACGAAAAGTGGAGAAAAACAACGGCAGTGCATCTCCGTCATCTTAATTTAGCTTAATACAAGTATTCACTTCCTTTTCTGTGGATTACAGACTGCGAAAGATGAAATAAAGTTATTGGTTATTCATGGTCAGTGCAGAAGATATACTGCCGGCTGGCAGGAAAATGTCAGTATTTTATAATTCTTTAATTACAAACGTGTGACTGGCAAAAAGCAACGGGAGTGTGTCTCTCTGCAGCTATTAAATGAAGGGCTGGTGGTTCAAACCCACTAAGGGACGAGCTTCAGACTGTTCCGCTGTAACCATAACCTCTGCTAAAACTTGATGGGATTTCTTCGCAAGCCCTCCTGAAATTTGCAGGAAATATGGATTTTACTCGTGTGGAACTACAAGTAAACAATTAAGTACCTGTCAATGTCCAAGAAAACCATTTTCACATGTGGAATTTTATCTTCAACTGGCTGTCAGGAGAATTCATTTATACACCCGTTGTATCCTTAGCAAAAATATTTTAAAATTAGAACACAGATTTGTTGGAGAACTTGACAATCCTTGACAATCATTATTAAATGAGCATTATACAATTGTGTGTTGATATTTTGTATATGTACCTTAATTGTAATAAAATTAAACATAATTGCTTTGATATGGATGTTCATTTGAAGGATTTGAGGAAACTATCAAGGATCTCAGAACAACCAAAGATACATTTGGGCATCTGCTATTGGTAAAGATTAAAGAGTACTGTAAGTGTGAAGCTTGCACACACACGAGAGAAAAATCAGTTTTAATGTACTTCATTAAACTGATGGTGTGCTTATCAATCGTGCATAAAATGTACATAGCTGAGGATGGTTTCAATCAGTCGATTTCTGGATTAAGGGCCCAGCACGGTTCCGCTGCACCACTCTGCTAACAGATGTCTTAGTGTGATTCAACACAACTACTCTATCTTTGCTTTCTAAAAGTGTGCCCGAGATGGAAAAGTCTAAATGGTAAACGCAGACGTCACTTTGAGCACTTGGTCTTTTATAGTACAAATCATCACACGCTGCCTTACATGGCGTGTCTTCAAGATCCTTGTGAACCAAACCTTCTGCCAAACTGAATCTTTCGTCGTTAATTCCCAAATCTTCAATGAGAATCAGTGAAACGAAAACCAAGCCCATGTACACACTCGCGTCCTAGCGTGAAAGAAAAATGATGTAAGCATTTGAGAAATAACGAGAGTAGTCTGAACATCTCCAGCCTGTCAACTGCTCTACAAAGAGATCGCTCCCTCTACACCCACTTTATAACGCTGAAAATGATTCAGGAAGCACAGCAAAGTTCTAGAACCAGCGAATGCATCTGCATACATAAAATGTCAATTTTTCAAAAGTAAAATCTTCAGCTTTGAAAGATTGTCATCTAAATATTTTCGTTTTTCTCTTTTTTACATAACACGCCTTCGAGAAACAAACTGTCTTGTAATGAAGGCTGCATTAGAAAATGTGTATCTAGCTTTGTTAAATTAAAATCGGCACATCCCAGTGGACAAAAGATGTAGAATATATGGCTATTAAACGCATACTTTAGACATATAAATGTGCTCTGTAACTGGTCTAGAATGAAATTCAAATATACATATATCATTATACGTCAATTAGACATCTATGATTATATGTTTATTATACATAAATGGCTGGAGTTATATTATACGGATAAATTTAGAGGACTAATATACATATATAGTTAAAGGCCTATTATACATCAAATAAATATTTTATAGGTGTAGAAACTAGTAAATAAAGCCAATGATTTGTTTTAGAAATGTATTCTTAAAATATACAATTATTCACACCTGAAAAATATGTAGTTCAAATTATACATTATATACAATATTGTAATCAACAAATGGCTAATCATCATAAAAACACAACTAGTAAACTTCAGTTACAAATTCTAGTAACATGGCAATATATATAGTAATGACAAACAAACTAATCACATGATCCCGCTAAAATTTAACTCAAAACCACATTTCGATTCAAATATAAATTTTAACATTTACAACTTCTATATTTCCACGAAAATATAATTAATGCAGCACAAACGCTACTTTCTAAAAAAGACAGAATGAAACTGTTTGTTTTTGTGTTTCATGGTGATCCTCCTCTCGATACTAATGAAATGTTTAATATGATCCCTCGAGAAACAAAAAGGAGTCCATTTCCGCCTGGAATGATTGATGCCCCGTGGTACACTACGAGTTGCGTAAGGCTCTGTAACGCGCAGATGAGAAACTAACCTCTGCTTCTTCATTATATACACAGAGAGCTATATATGCGAGCTTACTGCCTCCTACGGGCTCTGTATTTGTTAGCGGTACAAGACCGGACGTGGAGAAATGAAGTGAGGAGGGTGTGTACATTAAAAGGCTCATATCGTCCCTGGAAGGGCTCAAACCACCACCCTTTTGGTTAACAACCAAACCACAAAGACGCATGTACAGCTTAACACTTCTCGGTCTCAGTGAAAGTGATACTCCGTAAAATTTCCAGAGATTCATTTATTTTTAAAGGAAAATCACCAACAGCGGCCGAGATCTACTGGAGTTTTTTCATTCTATACTGCGATTTATGAAGGGTACCCTGTGAAAATACGAGTTTTGACGAGACGGGATGGACATATAAGGTCAAAAAGCTTGGGGAATTGAACTTTAAGGTGAAGACTGCGGGTTCAGTAGCAGCAGAACCTGATCAGTATCAGTTGACTCCGATATACTTTGAAAATGAACTTGGGGATTTAGAGTCAGACGTGCTACCGTTGCACCTTGGGGTACTTAATTTAAAAAAATAGAAAAAACAATCAGTGTTCCTGGATCTGTAATTGAGAACAACACCTGCACAAGAGCTGCGCAGGAAGAATAAAATGTGGTCTGGGAAGAAGAGACTCTCTTTGGAAGAGCTGCGCTCTTCATAGGAGATTTTTTTTTTTTGTGAAGCTGATTTCCTTTGGGGAATTCAAAGGTATGGACAGCCGTGACTTCGTGGCGCAACGGTAGCGCGTCTGACTCCAGATCAGAAGGCTGCGTGTTCAAATCACGTCGAGGTCAGCTGTTACTTTTTCAGGTTCTGCTGGTCCTGAACACGGAATTCACACAATGCAGTTGAGTTCTATCTGTACACCACATAGATAATCTAAACAAAATAGAGCAGTACAGGACACGCAGTGTGGAGCTCACACAGGCTTACAGTCCCCAGCATTGGAGTGAGGAGGAAAAAAAGAACTTTGTTTTTTTTTTAAGAGAAAAGGCACAGTTCACATCTGCTTAACATCACGTCCAACTTTAGAGACAGCTACATCAGATAATGGAATCACAGAAGTTTCAGATAACTTTTTTTTTTAATACAGGTTCAAGCAAACCTGAAAGTTAATGAGTTTCCGGACACTTTTGTTTTATTAAAAAGTGTCTGAAGCCTGAAAATGTAATTTGAAAAAAAAAAACCGCTGTTGGACATTAGCAGGTGCTTTTTGTAACGATTTGCTATTTCATGCTGGAAAACAAAGGAAACAGACCCAACGTTTGCTTTCAGGTGCGGTTCATTACATAATATACATCTATTACTGAGGCGCTATAATAAAATTTACACGAGCCAGGTAGAAGTCGAACCTATAATCTTATGATCCGAAATCAGACGCGTTGTTTATTAAACCGCTGGCATTTCACATGACTTGAATTTCCCCATAGTGTGCTCAGCGCCTCTACTAGTAATGCACCGCTCCGTCTAAAATTTCAAAGTGAGAAACATGTGTTTTCTGATTTTTTATGAGTTTTAAAATATAATCTCTTTAAATCAGACAAGGGGTTTATGTTTCGCACTGAAATTCCGATTGACTGAGAATTCAAAGAAAGACTGTTTTCTTCCACAACACCGTATAATTATCACATCCACCAGACTCCCCAACCTCTCCAGACCTTGCTGGGTGAGCAATTGCTCTGATAAATTAGGTCACGTATCATGTTAAATCATTTCTTCTCAACACAACATTTCCTGGTGCACGTTTTCTCTATGAAAAAAAAAAGACATTTTTCCCTTGCACGATTTCTCGTTTTTTATCAAAGCGTACAGAAATAAAAAAGAAGAAGAAATAGTGTCGCAAAAGAACTCTGTCGCCCTTGGGAGATGTCAAACGCATTGGACATGAAAATGCCAGATAAAAGCCAGTTCTCTTCGTTTCTCAGTGTCGGGGCTGCTATGTAAAAGAGGCAATTTGCTCTGAGCGCAGGTTCAGCGCTTACTGAACGCAGATGTCTCAGAGCGGTGTGTCCAAGTGGCTGTAAAAGGTGATGGTTGTCCTGTCACCGTAGCCTAGTTGGATAAAGCGCTTCTCTATTAACCAAAAGAACCGAGATTCAAATCCCAGCCGTGTCTTTCTTCCTATCTTGTAGTACAGAACGTATCATTTCGGGCAATCACAAAGGGCTTAATTTCGTTAAATGCAGGTGTTCATTTTCTTTCTGGAAAACTTTTTTTCCGTTTTTGATGAAATTCACACAGCTTGCGAAAAATGAAATTCAATTCTTGGTTATCAGTGCAGAAGAAATATTACCGGCTGGCAAAATAAACGGTAAGATTATTATTTTTTAACCGAAAACTTGTGATTCGATAGAAGAATCCGCCAGTCAGTCTCTGTGGCGCAATCGGTTAGCGCGTTCGGCTGTTAACTGTAAGGTTGGTGGTTCGAGTCCACCCAGCGATGGGATTCTTCTGCAATGTAAATGTTGTCTGAAATCAATTGGATTTCTCGGCGAAACCATAACCATTTTAATATTTGCAGGAAATGCGAGTGTTTAACACGTGTCAGGGTCACCGGGAAATGTCCAATAATGCCCAACATTGCAACTCCCCAGAAAACCATATTCACTCAAAAAAAATTATCGTTGAATCTTCATTTATACTCCAGTTGAATCCTCTGCTGAAATATTTTAAAAATACAATGCAGGTTTGTTTGAGAACTTGACAAGCATTGTTACGATAGCACTGTGCAGTTGGATTTTGATATTTTGACATATTTACCTTAATTTTAAACATAAATACTATACAGTCTATTGTAATTTTAAAATAAGTTAGCCGAGGATGCAAAGGGGTGAAAGGGAAAGGTCAGAAGGTATAGTAAAAACAAGGTTAGGATTGGTGGAGGTGGTAGGGGTGTTGATGGTTTTTCTCTGTAGAGGATGATTGAGTTTTTTATCCTTCTCTGAAGTGAGAAATTGGAAGAGTTGGGAGTTGAGGGATCTGATGAGGTTAGTTATAAAAGGAAGTTGATGTGGAGCTGTTAGCCGTAAAACTTCCTAACGTCTTTAAACTGCAGTAAGCAAAGATAAAGGAAATTATCTTTGCTTACTGCCCTGTCTTTCTCACACCTGAAGAAGGCTCTACGGCCAACACGTTATGTTTCCTTTCTTCTCTTTTCAGCATGGAATAATCCTTTACTTTTTCCTTTGCAGCCTACGCATGCTGACACAGCTACCCACCTGATATATAACATTCCTATAATCACAACTATGAATGTCCAATGTGGGTATTTTTTCCATTATTATTTATTTTGGCATTGAAGCATATTTTATGTAATACAGAAGTGTCATAATCACTGAAAAACATATTTTTTCATTTAGAAAGAATTAAAAAAATATAAATCACTATGAATTACATTTAGCCTGTTCTGATCTAGGTTTTCTATATACTTTAACATGCCATGTTCAGAATGTCACAACGCAGAAATGCAACAGTGAAGTTTTGTCATTACAAATGTTCGTGGTGAGTGATTTTGTCTCTCTTACCTTAGTGTCAGTGTTTTGGTAATGAGGAAGGAGGGAAAAAGTAATTCAGCAGAAGGGGTGCTATTTTGTTGACAATAAATCCTCACATGCCATGTTCAGAGGGTCATATTAAAAAAAGGTACAGTAAATTTTCTTATAGTTCATGATTTTCATAATTTGTTACATTGTGTCTCACACCTTTGTGTCAGAATTCTGAGATGTTTTTTTTTTAAACAGGGGCCATCGCAATACAACAGAAAGAGCAATTAGCTTTTCCCTATGAATTCTCTCATGCCATATTCAGAAGGTCATATCTTAAAAATGGTACAGCAACATTTCCTGAAGTTCAGGATTTTGAGAGTCTGTTACATTGTGTCTCACACCTCATTGGCAGAATTGTGAGACAATTTTATAATCAGGAGGGAGGGTCATAGCAATACGCAGAAAGTGTCATCACCCTTTGCTCATCCTCCGTTAACCATATATTCTCATATGCCATGTTCTAAATGTCCCATTGTAAACTGCTATAATAACATTTCTTGCAAAATGCAAGATTTTAAGACTTTGAGAATTCACGTTTTGCCTTTGTCTTATTTACTTGTTGTCTAACATGCCAGTTTGTGTTATTGTGAGTTTTGAAAATTGGTTTTCGATTTTCTGAAATGTGTTTCATACAAAAATGCAATTTGGATAATCATTACTTACATATTCCCCTTTACTGAGGATATGTGCAGTAATCCACTCGGATTAGTATTTTTAAAAATGACTATAGAGAGCCATCTAAAGGCGAAAGGCGGCATAACATCACAGCAGCAGCACTGGAACGAAAAACGCGAATAAGAAGCTGGCGAATAAGCAGCCAACTTCAGCCTCGTTAATACAATAGGATTGGGTGAGGTAGAAAAATATTTCTTCCTCTGAATCCTAACATTTTTGTAGGTGTTCTAGGACTTCTCGTTTCAGATAAAGCTGCCAATACATCACTTATTTCTACTCCATCAATATCAGCAGTGTTATCAGTACTGAGCCCTAAGTGTGGGTCCTGTCATCATAGAAAAACTTGAACGTATCAACTGCATTCACCTGAAAAAATCTGATAAAATTGAAAAATACATCGGAAACAAATTTACACTGTTTTTTTCAGATCCAGAAGAGACTCATCATGAGACTCAAAACAGACCTGTTTTTAATTCTTTCCAGGAGGAAAGATTATTCAGATGCAAACATGGGTCCAAAATCAATGTACTCACCTATCTGTGTTGCTTCTTCAAATCCTTCAACTGAACGTCGGTATTAAGGGATGATATCATACAAATTTTAGTTTTCTTTTAAAGCACTTTTTAAAAAAAATATGAGCCTCTATTATAGTTGTCTTGGATGTTTCGCAAGGTATAATAGACCCCCTTGTGTCCTCTGCTAAAATATTATAAAATACAACAATCTTTATATATATATAGAACAGCATTTATGGTTACATCTATATTAAAATTAAGATAAATATACAAAAGTATTGAAATACAAATGTACAGTCCTAACATAATCATGCTGTCCAACTGTCTTTTTTGCTTTTCAAGTTCTCCAACAAATCTGTATTGTAATTTTAAATATTTTAACTAAGGGTGCAACGAGAGTATAAATGAATTCTCCCGCCAGCCATTTGAAGGTCAAAGTCCATGGCTGAATATGATTCCCTTGAATGCTGGCCATGACTGGTCATTCCCAGTGATAATGACTAATGTACTCACTTGTTTACTTGTTGTAGTTTGACACACAAAACAACTGCATTTCCTGCAAATATCAAGTGGGTTAAGGTTTTACTAAGGAATCCAATTAAGTAGAATAATGAGAAATGGGCTCGAACCACTAACCTTTCAATTAACAGCTCCCAGAGACTCACGTGCAACCCTTTTCTCCATTTGCAAGCTTTTGGTAAAAAAAAAAGACTTTATTCTTGCCGGCCTGTAATATTTGTTTTGCACTGATAAGCAAGATCTGTGTTTCATTTTTCGCAAGCTGTATGAATTTCATGAAAAGCAAGTTGTTCTAGAAAGAAAATGAAAACTTGCATTTAACAAAATCAAGCCGCACGTGATCATCCATAGTGATACATTCTATAAGACAAGACAGGAAGAGAGGCACCACTGGGATTTGAACTCAAGATCTCCTGTTTAATAGGAAAACGCATTAACTAAATCAGCCAAAGTGCTGTCAGAGTATTAACATCATGTCTGATGTCAGTGATTGCAGCTGACGAGGAGGATCGCTGGAGGACAGTTCACTGTGAACAAGTCAGCCTGCATAATGAGGGGAAGAGACCAGCCTCTGTGATGCACTATAGAGTTACACTAACCTTCTGCCCTACTGTTCTCTGCTGCATTCTACCCTAGCAGATAAATATTGGTTTCCATGCGTGTAAGGTTTCTTTTTTTTGTCAAATATTTTCAAGCATATTTTTGCTGTTGAAAATAAGATGTTTGTGGTTTTGAGTGTTGTGTTCCTCTTCCTTTAGTGTCACCCAAAGTGATACATTGTGCTTCGGCAATTCTTCGGGCTATAGTGTTTAGAGGAGTTCAGTTGAATTAGTTTGCATAGATAAAGTATTTATTTTCCTTTTAATCCTTTAAAGCATATTACATTGTCAATACATTGTATCTTTCTTCCTACTAATTGTCATCATTTTTTTTCTGGCTTGATCTCGTAATCAGATATTTCAGAATCTTCCTTAAAAACTAGTAAAAGAAGTGGGACACATTCATGCACACTAAAAAATATGAAAGGGTAGCAGGACACAGTAACCACAAAACATCTTGTAGATTATGAATGTGCCTAAAATATTTCAGTACTTTAGAGGGTTCTGCCATTTTAGATGTTGTACTGTGCCTGTCTGATTTATCAAACGTGTCATTTAAATCTCACATCATTTCTATATCAGTCTCAGGGCCTTGCAGTAAAGATTGCAATTCATCCCAAAATGCCAAGTTTCCCACTGTTGATACGTACAAAGAAATTAATGTACATTTTCCCCCAAAATCAACCAATTTAAAAATCAAATGCATCCCTCCTCATCTGCAGTTGGAGAGAATAATGTCAGAATAAATACAGGTTTAAAAGTCAGGAGCATTGATAGTCCTATTTAAAAATTTTGCTAAAATGCTCACAATATATTAAAAAGTTCTATAAAATGCAAAAATAATTAAAACATATTAAAACAAGGTAAAAAGAAATGATACAGTTATAAAGATCAGGAATTATCAATTTGAAGTTACAAACCACTTACAATATGCCAAAAATGGCAAGAATATGTAAAACAGGTGTATATTTTTTAAAAAAACAAGTTAAAATAAATACTAAATACTTTTAAAATTCAGGAATGTGATTGGTCAGATGCTTACGATGAGTGTTGTTGGTGTTTCGTGTGATTTAGCGAATTGAAAAAATATTCCATTTAAAAACGGCAGTAGCTCGTATGAAAAAAATAGTTCGTAAGTATCTTTGTTGTAACAGCTGCGCCAGAACTAGTGTATTCATATTCAGCAGAAAAATACCTGAACTTGACTGGTTTATATTCAGTTATGTGCGTTGGGAACAAAAGGGAGACTTACTGTACGTGGATTTTATTAGGTTTTAGGAATCAGAAAATGTATTTTTACACGTTTATGCCTACGAGCAAAAATAACTTCCTGCTTTCAGCACTTTTATTGTTTCTGCTTGTAACCTCGAACAGAGAAACCCAGTACTGACTCTGGGATTTAAGAGGCATGTATGAAGACAGTAAAGGTGAGTTTGTTGTTTTTTTTCCCCTGCTGAAGAGTATGAAGGCGGTGTGACGAGTCTGGAGGGAGGAGACGCGCATTCCGCACGGGGAGCGCAGAGCAATGAGTTTCACCTGCAGCTCGCCGAGTCCTGTCCTATATAACCGCTGAGCCCGGACACACAGAGTCTCCAGCCAGTGTTGGAGACGCACTATGTTAATAGTTTTTTTTAAGAAGAAGTCGGTGTTCTTTCGCTATTATTAGTATTATAATTGTTATTATTATTATTGAATTATTTGAGTTAGTGGTTACTGTGCTAGACCGGCGCGAATACCGCTTCTGTTTCTTTTCTCTGCTCAAACACTGTTGGGCAAAGCTTAAATTAAAACCCTTTTTCTGAAACATTGAGTGTGAGGGGTAACAGGTGGAGGTAGTCCGTATCGAGGTCACCGGGGGAGGTACTCCTGTCTCCCCAGGTGACACTTTTTATATTTGAGATAACGTTTGTTTGAAACCGCTCTACAAATTTTCTCACATGCACGTATTCTCCAATATCACCACAACAAAACCATAAAGTTTGTTTCCACAGACATGACACTACTATGCAATAAACCAATAAATTAATGAACTAGCAGAATCCCAATAAAAACACCTGGCCAGCCCAGCGTGTCAGTATCAGTTTCTTATCAGTGCTCCTTTTTTTCCACACCAGAAGTTAACTGAGGTTTTGTTTTCATTGCATAACAGCAGATAAAGGCTCTCTAGCAGTGTCTAAAGGTTTTTATAGCAATTGCAATGGTTTTTATTCTTATTTTCATGATTTTGTATTAATTTATTAATGTCATTCCAGGTCCAGTCTTCACAAAACATGATGTAGAATTTTTTCTAATTGATCAATTTGTCCCAGATTTTTATCCAATCTAGTAGTTACCTAGAACAAGGTTTTCAAATCATTCCCAGGCCCTTGACATGCATATAGTTGAAAAATATGACCTCTGAAGACCAAAAAAACATGTTCACCAGCTGTTTTTTTTTCATATGTTTGTCTGCTGAGTGGGCACATTAAGAAATTTGACTATTCACACTCAAAGCCAAGGGGGCTAGCTTCAATTTAAGACCTGAACCAGGCTCCTGCTATGTTCTGCTGCAGAGATATAACAAATGTTTAAGGGGGAGGAAATTCCAGGCAGACATTGTCTAAATATGTCAATGTTGTTAAGTGTTTGAAGCCCAAATAAAGGGCTGTTTTGGATGAAAGCAGTAGATTGGGTCTGATCAAGCTCGTTACTGACCTCACTCACGCAAACTCCATACACGGTATTCGGGACTACGTGCGGTAAAGAGAAGAGTGCCCCCTTCTGATATATCAAGAATACACATAACTATGGAAGCCCGTCTCACCAGGGAGTGAAAAAAACCGTGCTATGGTATCTCATATTTGCAACTTCGAAATTATCCCCATTTAACTGTCTGCCCTTCTCTTATTGTAAGGGATTTGGTTTCTAGGGCTTGTACCCCTGCCACTCCCACCCTAGTTCATGCCTCACTGTATAGGCTCGAACCCAGGTCTTGCCCACTAAGCTAAAGACCTTCGAGTAAAAAAAGAATTGTACCAGAATTGTTTTGGATAGATTTGTGAAATGTTATTGTTAAATACATAACTCACCAGAGCTGTTTTTTAAACAAAATAAATAAAAAAGCAATAGGGCTGGAGTTTATAGACTGTGATTCAAATACGAGAGTAGGAGAGGAGGGGACTAGTTCAGGAGCACAACCGGCCCTCCCCTGCCCAATTCCACAGCAGGCTCTGTTGTACCCCAATGTGGAGTTCAGCTATTGATCACTCAGCTGAGAGATGAGCCCTGGGAATATGGGGCAAATACAGGAGATACACATGACTCGAGAGAGAGTTTTTATCCCTAAGGGATAACTTGTTTTACAATGGCAGACAATATAATGAAACAAAACCTCTGTTCTGCTGCTCCAGGCTGGTTCCACTGGGAACAAGTGGATCTAGGAGCTCATGAACAGCAATTGGCCCAGAGGGCAAAAGATGTAGAATATAAGTCTATTAAACGAATACCTTAGACGTATAAATGTGGTCCGTAATTTGTCTAGAATGAAATTCTAATATACGTATATTGTTATACGTCAATTATACATCTATGATTATATGTTCATTATATATAAATGGTTGGAGTTCTATTATACAGATAACTTTAGAGGACTATTATACATCAAAGAGATTTTAAATCAAGGCATAAATCAAGCCAATGACTTAGTGTAGGAATTTGTTAATTTTCAGAATAATCAAACACCTGAAAAATATGTAGTTCAAATTATACATGATATACAATATTGTAATCAACAAAGGCTAATTATAAAAAGACACAACTAGTGAACTTTAGCTACAAATTCTTGTAACATGGCAATATAAATAGTAAAGACAAACACAAACTAATTACCTGAACATGCTAATATTTAAGTCAAAAACACATTTCAATTCAGATGTAAATTTTGAAACGTATAACTTCTATATTTCCAAGAAAATATGATTACAATGTGAAGTTAAGACCAATTTTTACTGTTCACCATTTGCAAAGCCCTCTCTTATTGTCCTAACAGTTAGAACCAGCAACTTATCATTTTCAGTGTCCATACTTCCAGGCCCCCTGCCTTGCGTACGCAATCTTCAAACAAAGCATTTTGTGCTCCTTTATTTCATTTTCTGTTGTTGTTGGGTGGGACTTCAGCACTGCAGCTAGGAGAAAATTTTATAATATTAGTACTCAAATAAATTGATTAATCTCAAGAAAGAACCATTAAGGTTTACTAAGCTCAAAGCTTAATCAGTGTATTAAGTTTAGCTTGCATCATAATAATGGACCAATAGTCTGTCCTAATTAAAGAGTACCCAAAGTTTGAAAGTACAACATAAAATAAGAGTACCTTTAATTACTCTATAAAGATTTGTCTCTCCCAGGCCCCTCTTTTGTCGTTGATCTTTCCAGTTTATGCCAGCGAAGTTGAATTCCATCATCAGTTCATTTGTCATTTGTCTGAAAAACAAATTCTCACTGAGCTTAGATGTTTTTCAAGTGAGTTTCCAGTCAATGTTTTTTTACTCAAATATTTAGGATCAAATGTACTACTGTAATCCTTATACTTTAAAAGACAGTTTTGCAGCTTTACACCTTGCAAATTCAGTGCTTAGCACATAGGTATCTATAAACTAAATTTTGTGCATATTTTAACTTGATCAAAGTAAAAATGTAATGTAAAAACATCTTAAAAATCAATAAGCAATACCTTGACAACACTGTGAACACACTCCCTCTGACATCACTGCCACCTACTCTCCAAAGTTGGTTTATTTGGAAATAATATATTTGAAATAATATTAGAAGTTTTTTTACTACTGGATCTTCATCAATCAACTAATCAGACATACACATTACCCATGACTACTCAATGGAACTAACACATTTTTACATATTAACTGCACTTTTCTGCAGTATTTGCTCAGTCTTAGAATACAAAGTCACCATATTTCAAAGTTAAATTGTAGTAACGTTTTAGAACATAGAACATTATGTAAAACACTTTATTTTGGCATTAAAAGATAAGTAATATTATACATTATAAACTAAAAATAAGAAAGTATGCCAGAGATGGATCCTATTAATCAAATGTAGGCTGTCAAATTATGACCCATCTGTAACCTAGAATACTAGTGAATATTTTCTACACCAGAGAGAATATACAGTAATATCATACCAGCAGCAAGGACTCACTCGTGTGTACAGAACTCATCCATTGTGCTCAGCCTCTTGATGTGGAACTGGGAGTCTAACGGTTCTGTACACCTTCCCACACATCTCAGTTCATCTCTGATCTCCATCAGGAGACCCAATACCCACTTCTGAAGTCATTCACATTTTGTATCAACATTTGAAAGGAATTGGATCAGGATTTTCTTATACTATTGTTATATTAGCATTACTGTAGTGTTGCTAATGTGCTACATGCAATTTATAATCTTACAAGTTCCCACATTTGTAGTTGATTTTATGTGGTCTTCTCTTTCAAACTATTTTATGTGCCATTTATTGCTTATTAAAATACTATTTTTAATCAAAATAATATTAAGTAAGACCTGTAAGTAGTATAAAGCGATGCCTTTCGTCAAACTTTTTGACAGATACCATGCCCCCTTTTTCAGCCAATGGGAGGCTGTGGTGGGCGGATGTCCAGCCCCCTTTTCAACCAATGGTGTGTTGTTATGGTCAGCTGTCCCTCCCTCCACCCGAGCCAATGGTGTGTCATTGTGGAGCGGATGTCCCGCCTTCCCCCACTGAGCAGTCCTGAGCCTCAAGGTCCAAATACCCGCCACCGCATTCCCCTCGAAAAAGCACATATTAGTGACGAGGGTTGGAAGGCGATCATGTCTGCCACGGGGTTGAGCGCGCTCTATTATAACCCTAAGGAAGCGGGGAGTTACGGCAGCGTGGGGAGTCTGTTGAGGGCCATGACTTCCACAGGTGTGAGCGCCACGTGTGGCGGCGTGTGAGCTTTAAGAGAAACAGGACGCTGGTACCTGAAATGGACTGGCAGTGGCAGGCCGACTTGGTGAACATGAGAGACTACAGTGAGTTCAACGATGGTTTGGCGACGTGTATATATACGTATAGACGTAATTTCGCCGTAAATATACGTATATTCGACGAATCAATGCCCACTGGGAAGACCCTTTTGACAGTCTTTAAAAGCTTATGCTTTCTCTTCAGGGTCCCAAACTGCTAAGCAGATAACGGTATGTTCCCTTTCAAGGTGTTCAAGGTGATTTTAGCTATTGCCTGTACAAGATCACCTGAAGCCCCACAGAGAATAGGTTTCCGCTGACTGGGGCTGGCTTTCACCAGAAAATGTAAGAGTCAGGTTTCACTGAACTCGTGAAGACATGTCGACGGACCGAATGTGTTTTTTTTTTACTGAGTCTATGGTTGCAAGATCACTGACTTTAATTTTTTTTTTTAAATACATAAGACGTGGGTACATCTGGGGGGGAAAGACTTGTTCGCAAGCGATAGTCTTCTGGGGTGTCGGCATTTAAATCCACCAACAAGTAACCGAAAGGTTTTTTAGTAGCGTCATTGAACGCTTCCAAATAAAATTTGGCTTTACCAGGGTACATCTGCCGGGACAGGGTTATAATCTGTAGTTTATCTCTAGGGTTTTTAAACAGCACCATGGAATTTGTATCTAACGCTACGGTTCTACTTTTCCGGCTTTGACAAAACACATTTTGGATGATATACATGATCATATACATGATGCTGAGGTTTCGGTGGTGTACGTATTTGGTTAAAGCTTTTTCTATCTCATTATTTTCACACGCAGACTCCATCAAATCATCAACTATAATCAAATTTACTCTACCCGGTGGCAGTAGCTGGTCGTCGGAAAACGACGTCGGTAGTCCTTCTATAAACTGAATGTATGGAAATTTCACAAGCAACTCAGCGGATAGAGGTTGCCAGCAGCTGTAACACCAGACTATGTTTTCGGGTTTACGAGTCATAACGGTATCACCGTTCTCCAAGAGCTGTTTTATAAAATAACTTTTACCGCAATTCGAGGGTCTGGACAAAATGCTTGAAAAAGGGTGTTTTAACCTGACATCCATCGTGTTAATATCCGTAGGGCAATGATGTCAAATTTTCTTGCAGCACCCGCTTGTCGTACACCACCTTTTGGGTTTTCTTTAAGGTCCGGCTCTCAATGTGCCAATCCTTTTTAACACGCACGATCATCGGCTGTTGAATAGAAATGTTTAAATTCCCGGCACTCAGCATAAGGGTTAACGCCATAGTCAAAAACCAAGTCCCGCAGACTCTCAAAGTTAACATTTTCACCATTATTACGCTCAATGTGAACAGGCTTTCCCACCAGACAGCTTGTACCCATACGACTTGGGCCCTGTTGATACAAACTTGATGTGTTGTCCAGCATCGATTTCGCTGGTCAGCTCATGATATGGCGTAAATAAGTACCTGAACAATTAATCGGGGTTTCTCACAATGGTGGTCTGTGGTAAATTGTCTCTTTGTCTGTACTTCCCCCCACAAACTGTTCAAGGCAATTTTTGAAAGCTGTCTTTTGGCCGGATTCTTTTTAATGTTGCCGGGGTCCAGCCGGACACCCTCTTTTTCATAATATTCGCTGATATATCTTTGTTGTTTCGCAACATCCGTACACCACTCTGGAAACCCCGAAGCTCCCTGTTTCCCTTTCAGATGCAGTTTGATATAGTCGGTAAAAAGATCGTGTGAGGCCTTTTCGAAATGCCTAATTTCGTACATTTTACACACTCTATACCCCAGATCTAAGGCCATCTGTAATTCCGGGGTGCACCAGACACCAGTCAAGGCGCGATCTTCATCACTGTGCTCACAGGGGGTGGTCTGTTTTGTTTCACCACATGTACGACAGTGTTGACAGTTTTTTGTCAATTTTGGTTGGAAGAACTGGAAAGTACAAACGTCTGGGTGGGTAAACTTTCACCTTCACTAAACCGAAATACCGTTTTAAATCTCCAAAGTTGTTATATATTATTCGGGGGTGCCCCAGTGGGTATTTTTTTATTTTTTAGTTTTGTTCACAAACGGATACAGACTGGTGAAATCATAGTAATGAATTTTTTCACCGGGCTGCGCTGTGTAATACAAACAAATCGCATTTGTTCTCCCCCCAAAAAGCGACTCATGCGGTTGCAGAGGCTCTGGTAACTGCGCAGCTGTTAGAAATTTACCCAAGTCTCCATTTTCAACAAGCATGTCTCTGAACTCTTGCTCCCACGAAACACGCACGTTAAAACCTCATTTTGAGAAAATTAATTTTAACCATCGTCTTTCTGTACAACCAACCAAAAGTAGTGTTTGTCAGCGGATTAAAATCGTTTTCACAATAACAAACGCTACAACCGTGAAAAAAACAACCGTTGAACTCAAAGGCTGTCGGCACTCCGTCAATTACAGCATAACCATCCACAAAATATGGGCCAACCTTGAACTCACCGGCCGTGGTTAACGCGTGTTGGATTTTAACGGGCTCTGTGTGTTCGATGTACATAAGCCATTGAATGCTGGGTGTAGAAAATCATTTTTGCTGCCGGTGGTAATTTTCATGGGGTAGCAACGCAATCGTCTCTTCCTGTAAAAACATAAGTCTGAACATAGCCATGCAGACACTAGCGATGGTCACAAACTGAAAGGGGTCGATGCACACAACGCAGGCGGCCCCTGACTCAGTCACGCGTGTCTGTCTGGTCATATTCATGACCTCGTCCCGAAACCTGATACAGCCTTCTCTTAGAATTGCCACATCCAACTGGCAGTAACGTTTCAACTCTCTGTAAGTTAAACACACTTCCCCTGCATTGTTCTTACCAAACCAAAAACTCGGCTTTCTCGCTCGGCAGCATGTAGTTAATGCCGTAAAGTTCTGGCATAATTTTGGTTTTCTGAAGTGTTCATCAAGTGTGGAAAATTCCCCTTAGCCCCAGGGAACCCCATGGCGGCCGGCAGTTTGCTTAATTTCATAGGTAGAACGTTTAAAGAATCGACAAATCTGATGTTCAGAGCTTTTTACAGTCATACACATTATCTTGCCACCCTGATTAATTAGTTCAACATCCATCTTTTCAGCTAACAACTGTCTGATTACTAGGTAATTGTCATATCCCTTGCCATTGTGCGATATGAACGTATGGTTTTCAAAACGTCTATCAATAAATTTACACACAAAATCCTTTAGACAAGTTTCACCATAAAATTCCCAGCTTCGTTTATTGTCAATATGAAGGGCGTGGACGTAATTTGGTATGTGTGTCCCCGTTTCTTGCTTGCATTCAAAGTTGAAAAAAATGTACTTGTTTGAAATTTAGGGGTTGTCCAAAGGCGGTATGTAGCACAAATGTGTGTCTAGGGTGTCGATCACGTTGTTACAACGCGAGCAGTTTCTCTTTACATTTGGGACTTGCGAGGTTATAAACCCCACATTTCTCACAAAAGACCCTGCGCTCACACTTACTCACACCCGTCGCCGCATTCCGCAAGTGTCTCGCCAAACACTGAGAGCTACGACAAAAGACCTTACAGGCCGGGCAATTCTGAATTTTGGCATCAATTTTGCAACAGTGGGGATCTAAACAGGTTTTACAAGCTTTAACACAGGCATGTGCGTTCTTGTGGCTATACGCCGCATGGCAGTTAGTGCAAAAATACGCCGCCCCCACAAAAGCTTTAATATTTAAAACCCCATAAAAATGCTCTTCATGCAGTAGAACAAAAAGTATTTTAGAAATTTGGTGGTGTGGGCCCCGTTGTAAAATATTTCCAATCACCCTGGTCGTGGTACAAAATTTTAATGACCACCTTTAAATGTTTTTCAAAAGCGGTAATGTCTGACAAACTAATTTTCCGATTCTCTGGAAAACCCAACTCTTTGTGCATTCGTTTAGCGCCCTGTAACATTTCCCCATCGGTACAACCCTCATTCAACAAACCGTACACACACCCGGCGAAACACAGATTACCGTCCGTGTAATGTAAGTCGATAAGGTGCGCTTTTTTCTGAGCAATTACCCGGCTGTACAGAACGGATTTAAATCTTCGGCGGGCACCCCCCTGCATATTCCTAACTATCGTCACCACTAAGCGGTGGCTGTCATCGGTGAGAACCTCTGTGTGGCTCTGTAAGAGGTCCGATGTGGCTTAAAAAATCGGCAGCATTTAATTCTCCGGGATGTCTCCTGCGTGAGAACAAGGGCTTGTTAAAACCACCCGCAGTCAAACGCAGCTATACAAAATCATTTGCCCCGATGTTTGGAGAAAGTTCATCCAATATTCTCTGGACTGCACCATGCACAGCGTCTATAGCCTGTACATACGAGGTTATTCTGTCGAGATGAACAAAACGAAATTCTTCATGGTGCTCTGTTGCTCTAAAATTATTATAAGACCTGTTATAACTATGTATACGCTCCAGGAAAACTAAGGGGTCTCTATTCGCCCCTGCACCGCCACTAACCTGATTCAGATCGTTCAGTACAACCGGTTCTCGGTTACCGACATCCTGTTCTGCTACAACAACCTCGGGCCTTAAGTTATTTTCTACCACGGCATTCTCATTGTGTGGTTCGGGCGGCCCTTGGGAAATCTGATGCCTCTCTCTGAATCTTTGACGACGCAACAAACATGCTTTTGCCAGTTTAATTCTTTTATTTATGTACAAACGCTTGCTGTTGGCAAGTGCTCGGTCTTTTAAACACTTTTTAGACCGCATGTTTAGTCATTTATCACCGGGGTTTTGCACCAATGAAGCATGAAATATCATCATCATGGTCTGAAATCCTGAGCTTAGAGCGACATCTTCTGTAGAAATTATATCTAAGAGGTTAGCGATGAAAACCTGGATCTGTTTTGGAAACAAGGTCTGTACACCGGCTAAAACCGCTCTTAGATGCTCTAAAGCTCGTTTTTTGGCCACCTCATTACTGATCGCCGTTGATAGTGACTGTGTAATACCGCGCACTGAATCTAGCACATCACCCAACACCAAGTCTTTAGGCGCGTTATGATTTTTCTCCGCAGGTTTGACACGTCTGGCTTTGGTCAGGGTCTTAACAGCCGTCTCCGATGCAGTCACCACCTTAGGGTCCAACGTTTCCGCCACATTTGTTTCGCCGCTCGTCGATACAGCGGCTGTGTGAAAAAATAAAAGATTTTTTATTACCACGCCAATAATCCACATCTCAAAATCAGAAAACTACACGGTGTTAAAAATAAAAGACTTTTCAACACAACAATCAATGAAATCTAAACTGTTAAAATCAGAAAACTACGATAACTATGATAAAAACGCCACACATGTGGTGCATCCTTACACACAGGGCTGCAGGTGAATGGAACAAGTTACACGGACATGTTGTTACACCGGTTTCCTTTACGGCTGTGGTGGCGCTACTGGGTCAAGCGGCGTGGTTAACGGCCTATAGACCCGCGCACAGACCAGTCGCTTTTAACTTTAAAAGCTAAGCAGTTTTAAAATAAGGTTTTTTAACACTCCCAAACAGAAAACAACACTGGGGGGTTCTACAGTGTGTATTCCAAAATACAGCGTCTTTTGCACAGAACCTGTGGTAACACCATCCCGCTGATTACGCAGGCAAATTTTTTTGCCCTGCTAGATCAGATCGCCCAGTGTGGTTCGCATGGCTTTAGACACGGGGAGCGGAAGGGGTTTATGAATGCTTTTTCAGATGCCGCAAAGTTTCTCAGCAATGTTGGGGTGGTGGTTACGTGTACCGAACTAATTTTCCGCACCAACATTTAATTGTTGAATGCAAACAGGAGCCAGTAACGCGTGTGTGCTGCGTTGTTTCAGTGTTTGAAAACCCCCACTTGAAATAAAGCGGTTCACATTTCACATACTTGCAAACTGGAGTCTGTAACTTGTGTAAAAAGTGCTGCTGCGCTGTTTCGGTGTTTGAAAACCCCTGTTGAAATAAAGCGGTTCACATTTCACATGGTGTTTGTCCTGCGAATTCTTTCCGTGAGACTTTACGCAGTCAGTGTGTGTGTGTGTGCTTGCACCCCTGCTGCTTTTGAGACTCAGCTTGTGCAGCGTATAAGCAGCCTGGCCGGACAACCACTCGGCCACCCGGCCACGGCTAGCTAGCGCCGCTCACACCCCGGGATCTCGCGGCCCGCACCAGACTCCCTGCGCCGCCGTAACTACCCGATTTCCTAGGGTTATAATAGAGCGCACTCAACCCCACGGCAGACATGGTCCCCTTACAAACCAATACACACTTTCACACACCTAAAGCGAGGGATGCACTGCCTTGGGGCTTTGGGACCCTGAGGCTCCGGACCGACCGGCTGGGGGGGAGGCGGGAGTTCCAACAACGACACACCATTGGCTCCTGAGGGGGTGGGACATGCACAAATAACAACACGCCATTGGCTGGCAAGGGGGCGGGACAGCCAACCACCGCAGACTACCATTGGCTGGAAAAGGGGGCGTGGTACCTGTCAAAAGTTTGACGAAAGGTGTCGCTTTATACTACTAACAGGTCTGTTTTGAGTCTCATGATGATTCTCTTCTGGATCTGAAAAAAAACAAGCAAATTTGTTTCCGATGTATTTTTCAATTTTATCAGATTTTTTCAGGTGAATGCAGTCGATACATTCAAGTTTTTATATGATGACAGGACCTACACTTAGGGCTCAGTACTGATAACACTGCTGATATTGATAGAGTCAAAATAAGTGATGTATTGGCAGCTTTATCTGAGGCGAGAAGTCCTAGAACACCTACAAAAATGTTTGGATTCAGAGGAAGAAATATTTTTCTACCTCACCCAATCCTATTGCATTACCGAGGCTGAAGTTGGCTGCTTATTCGCCAGTTTCTTATTCGCGTTTTTTGTTCCACCTTAAATGCTGCTGCTGTGATGTTATGCCGCCTTTCGCCTGTAGATGGCTCTCTATAGTAATTTTTAAAAATACTAATCCGAGTGGATTACTGCACATATCCTCAGTAAAGGGGAATATGTAAGTAATGATTATCCAAATTGCATTTTTATATGAAACACATTTCAGAAAATCGAAAACCAATTTTCAAAACTCACAATAACACAAACTGGCATGTTAGACAACAAGTAAATAAGACAAAGGCAAAACGTGAAGTCTCAAAATCTTGCATTTTGCAAGAAATGTTATTATAGCAGTTTACAATGGGACATTTAGAACATGGCATATGAGAATATATGGTTAACGGAGGATGAGCAAAGGGTGATGACACTTTCTGCTTATTGCTATGACCCTCCCTCCTGATTATAAAATCGTCTCACAATTCTGCCACTGAGGTGTGAGACACAATGTAACAGACTCTCAAAATCCTGAACTTCAGGAAATGTTGCTGTACCATTTTTAAGATATGACCCTCTGAATATGGTATGAGAGAATTCATAGGGAAAAGCTAATTGCTCTTTCTGTTGTATTGCGATGGCCCCCGTTTAGAAAAAAACATCTCAGAATTCTGACACAAAGGTGTGAGACACAATGTAACAAATTATGAAAATCATGAAGTATAAGAAAATTTACTGTACCTTTTTTTAATATGACCCTCTGAACATGGCATGTGAGGATTTATAGTCAACAAAATAGCACCCCTTCTGCTGAATTACTTTTTCCCTCCTTACTCGTTACCAAAACATCTTAGTATTCTGACACTAAGGTAAGAGAAGATTTGTAATTACAAAACTTCTGTTGCATTTCTGCGTTGTGACATTCTGAACATGGCATGGTAAAGTATATAGAAAACCTAGATCAGAACAGGTTAAATGTAATTCATAGTGATTTATATTTTTTTAATTCTTTCTAAATGAAAAAATGTTTTTCAGTGATTATGACACTTCGGTATTACATAAAATATGCTTCAATGCCAAAATAAATAATGGAAAAAATACCCACAGTGGACATTCATAGTTGCGATTATAGGAATGTTATATATCAGGTGAGTAGCTGTGTCAGCATGCGTAGGCTGCAAATGAACAAGTAAAAGGTTATTCCATGCTGAAAAGAGAAGAAAGGAAACATAACATGTTGGCCGTGGAGCCTTCTTCAGGTGTGAGAAAGACAGGTCAGTAAACAAAGATAATTTTCTTTATCTTTGCTTACTGCAGTTTATCTTTGATGACAACATCAAAGATGTTAGGAAGTTTTACAGCTAACAGCTCCACATCAACTTCCTTTTATAACTAACCTCATCAGATCCTTCAACTCCCAACTCTTCCAATTTCTCACTTCAGAGAAGGATAAAAAACTCAATCATCCTCTACAGAGAAAAACCATCAACACCCCTACCACCTCCACCAATCCTAACCTCGTTTTTACTATACCCTCTGACCTTTCCCTTTCACCCTTTTGCATCCTCGGCTCACATATTTTAAAATTACAATAGACTGTATAGTATTTGTTTTAAATTAAGGTAAATATGTCAAAATATCAAAATCCAACTGCACAGTGCTATCTTAACAATGCTTGTCAAGTCTCAAACAAACCTGCATTGTATTTTTAAAATATTTCAGCAGAGGATTCAACTGGAGTATAAATGAAGATTCGACGATAATTTGTTTTGGGTGAATATGGTTTTCTGGGGAGTTGCAATGTTGGGCATTATTGGACATTTCTCGGTGACCCTGACACGTGTTAAACACTCGCATTTCCTGCAAATATTAAAATGGTTATGGTTTCGCTGAAAAATCCAATCGACTAAAGACAACGTTTACATCGCAAAAGAACCCCGTCCCTGGGTGGACTCGAACCACCAACCTTTCGGTTAACAGCCGAACGCGCTAACCGATTGCACCACAGAGACTGACTGGTGTGGTCTTTTCTCGAATCAGAAGTTTTCGGTTACAAAAAATCTCTTACCTTTTATTTTTCCAGATGGTAATATTTCTTCTGCACTGTTAACCAAGAATTGAATTTCATTTATCGCAAGCTGTGTGAATTTAAAAAAAAACAAGTTTTCCAGAAAGGAAATGAACACATGCATTTAACGAAATCAAGCCCTTTGTGATTGCCCGAAATGGTACGTTCTGTACTGCAAGATAGGAAGAAAGACACGGCTGGGATTTGAATCTCGGTTCTTTTGTTTAATAGAGAAGCGCTTTAACCAACTAGGCTACGGTGACAGGACACCCATCACCTTTTACAGCCACTTGGACACACCGCTCTGAGACATCTGCGTTCAGTAAGCGCTGAGCCTGCTCTCAGACCAAATTGCCTCTTTTACATAGCAGCCCCGACACTGAGAAACGAAGAGAACTGGCTTTTATCCGGCATTTTTCATGTCCAATGCGTTTGACATCTCCCAAGGGCGACAGAGTTCTTTTGCGACACTATTTCTTCTTCTTTTTTATTTCTGTACGCTTTGATAAAAAACGAGAAATCGTGCAAGGGAAAAATGTCTTTTTTTTCATGGAGAAAACGTGCACCAGGAAATGTTCTGTTGAGAAGAAATGATTTAACATGATACGTGACCTAATTTATCGGAGCAATTGCTCAACCAGCAAGGTCTGGAGAGTTTGGAGAGTTTGGTGGATGTGATAATTATACGGTGTTGTGGAAGAAAACAGTCTTTCTTTGAATTCTCAGTCAATTGGAAAAATCAGAAAACACATGTTTCTCACTTTGAAATTTTAGACGGAGCGGTGCATAACTAGTAGCGACGCTGAGCACCCTATGGGGGAATTCAGGTCATGTGTAATGCCAGCGGTTTAATAAACAACGCGTCTGGTTTCGGATCATAAGATTGTAGGTTCGACTTCTACCTGGCTCGTGTAAATTTTATTCAAGCTCCTCAGTAATAATGTATATTATGTAATGAACCGCACCTGAAAGCAAACGTTGGGTCTGTTTCCTTTGTTTTCCAGCATGAAATAGCAAATCGTTACTAAAAGCAGCTGCTAATGTCCAATAGCGGTTTTTTTTTTCAAATTACATTTTCAGGCTTCAGACACTTTTTAATAAAACAAAGGTGTCCGGAAACACATTAACTTTCAGGTTTGCTTGAACCTGTATTAAAAAAAGTTATCTGAAACTTCCGGGATTCCATTATCTGATGTAGCTGTCTCTAAAGTTGGACGTGATGTTAAGCAGATGTGAACTGTGCCTTTTCACTTAAAAAAAAAAACAAACAAAGTTCTTTTTTTCCCCCTTCACTCCAATGCTGGAGACTGTAAGCCTGTGTGAGCTCCACACTGCGTGTCCTGTACTGCTCTATTTTGTTTAGATTATCTATGTGGTGTACAGATAGAACTCAACTGCATGGTGTGAATTCCGTGTTCAGGACCAGCAGAACCTGAAAAAGTAACAGCTGACCTCGACATGATTTGAACACACAGCCTCCTGATCTGGCGTCAGACACGCTACCATTGGGCCATGAAGTCACGGCTGTCTGTGCCTTTGAATTCCCCAAAGGAGACAAATCAGCTTCACAAAGAAAAATCTGTGAAGAGCGCAGCTCTTCCAAAGAGTCTTTTCTTCCCAGACCACATTTTATTCTTCATGCGCAGCTCTTGTGTAGGTGTTGTTCTCAATTACAGATCCAGGAACACTGATTGTTTTTTCTATTTTTTTAAATTAAGTACCCCATGGTGCAACGGTAGCACGTCTGACTCTAAATCCCCAAGTTCATTTTCAAAGTATATCGGAGTCAATTGATACTGATCAGGTTCTGCTGCTACTGAACCCGCAGTCTTCACCTTAAAGTTCAATTCCCCAAGCCTTTTGACCTTATATGTCCATCCCTTCTCGTCAAAACTCGTATTTTCACAGGGTACCCTTCAGAAATCGCAGTATAGAATGAAAAAAACTCCAGTAGATCTCGGCCGCTGTTAGTGATTTTCCTTTTAAAATAAATGAATCTCTGGAAATTTTACGGAGTGTATCACTTTCACTGAGACCGGGAAGTGTTAAGCTGTACATGCGTCTTTGTGGCTCAGTTGTTAACAAAAAGGGTGGTGGTTTGAGCCCTTCCAGGGACGCTATGAGCCTTTTAATGTACACACCCTCCTCACTTCATTTCTCCACGGCCGGTCTTGTATCGCTAACAAATACAGAGCCCGTAGGAGGCAGTAAGCTCGCATATTTTTTTTCTTATAAAATATACTTTATTCTGAAAAAAACACATCTCAAAAAGAAAACATCTCACACATCATCACTTCACATAATTAAAACAACGGCGGAACGGCGGTGATTGTCCGTTATCAATCTTTGCAAGGGTGGGCGGATTTGCGCTATTATGAGAGTCCCTCCAAACCCTACCGTTTGCTGTAAACCATTAATCCCTGTACAGGGTCCATAGGCCTTTCCAGCGCTCCTTTGCCGTGGGGAAACCCCATTTAGCAACGTCGCGCTTCATCCTTCTCCTGAGGTCCGCCAGGATCCTCTCCTCCAGCTCTCTCGCTCCCCACTCGATGTTGTGCCGGATGAGATTGTTCCTTGCGTCCCACAGGCCTTTTTTTGTGAGGGTCAGCAGAAGCCATATCAGGAACTGCGTCCCTCTGTCCAGTCCGGTAGGTGCCAGCCCCAGCAGAATATACTGGTAACTGAGCACCGCAACCCGTCCCCAGGAGTTGCATGGTGCTGTCCATTCTGCCCCACACCGCCTTGGCGAAGGGGCAGCTCCAGAACACGTGCTCCTGAGTCTCCTCGACGAAACACGTGTCCCGGGGGCAATGCGGGTTCCTGGTAAGCAAGTGTCTGTAGAGGACCTCTCTGGTAGCCAGTCTCTTGTGTACGGCCATCCAGTTGAGGTCCTTCAGTTCGTTGTCCAGTTCTTTAGGCTGCATCCTTTCCCAGACTTGTCTGGGAACTTGCAGCCTTTCGTCAGTGACCAGATGCCCCCTCACCTCTTTGTACAGAGCTCCACTTGACAGCGTGGGTGTAGAACTTTGGTAGCCTCTCTGCCTTGGGCCCAGTGTTTGACCACTGGACCAAGTGCCTCATCGGGATGGAGAGCCACAGCCTGACAAAGTACTGGTACTTGTGGCCGATGGGCTCCCGCAGCGCCCGGCAGAGGTTGCAGTAAAAGATGCAGTCGAGTTTCAGGGGGAAATGTGGGACATCTCGACCCCCTTCCTCGACCGGCTGACACATCCGGTTTCTCGTGATGAACTCGTACCTGCCGCCCCAGACGAAGCCACCCTGGCGATCCTCTCGGTCCAGTTGTTGGTCTCGTTGTCCCGGCTCTGGAAGGAAACCCCCAGTATTCTGAGGGGCTCCATGCAGAGCTCGAGACCGTCCGGTGCCGTCGTCCTGTGCTTCCAGGGCCCGAAGAACTTCAGTTTGCTCTTTCGGCGGTTGAGCTTCGACCCCGAGGCTCTGGAGTATTGCTCCATGACCTGCAGGGCCCTCCTCAACCCCCTGTCCGACCTCAGGAACAGCGTCGTGTCGTCGGCGTACTGGTAGATCTTCAGGGTTTCCCCCGTGCCTCCCGGTATCTCCAGGCCGTCGATGACGGGGTCCCGTTTCACCGCCTCTGCTAAGGGCTCTGTGAAGAGAACATAGAGAAGGGGTGAAAGGGGGCAGCCCTGTCGTACTCTGGATTCCTGGGGAATGAAATCCCCCAGGTTTCCGTTCACGTTCACTCTGCTGCCCACGTCAGAGTACAGAATCTGAATCCGGCGGCTGAAACTCTCTCTGAAACCGAAGCGTTCCAGCACCCTGAACAGATAGCTGTGGTTCACTCTGTCGAAGGCTTTCTCCTGGTCCAGGCTGACCACCATCATGGGCACGTTCCGGTCCTCGGCCCAGGCGATGGCGTCTCTGGTCAGCTGGAGGTTCCAGCTGACGGATCGCCCCTCCACCCCACACGTCTGGTCGCTGTGGATGATGTGGGGGAGGGCGGTTCTCAGTCTGCCGGTCAGGAGCTTGGACAGGATCTTTACGTCCACGCAGAGCATCGTGATCGGCCTCCAGTTTTTGAGGTCGGCGGCGTCTCCTCCCTTGAAGAGCAGGGAGATGACGCCCTCCCTCATGGTGTCTCCGAGTTTCCCCCGGCGGAAGATCTCCTGCGCCACTTCCACCAGATCTGCCGCCAGGGTGTCCCAGAAGCAGGTGTAGAATTCCTTGGGGAGTCCGTCCGGCCCCGGCACCTTGCACCTTGCCATTCTCCATGGACAAGAACGCCTGACAGAATTGCTGTTTTTTATGCATGCTAAGTTTCTGATTCCTCACTCTGTTTCATGTGTAGAGATGGATAAGACTTTATTGATCCCAAAGGGAAATGGACGTACATTTTCATGAACATGTTTGCATGTTCTTTTGTAATATACACTTTTTGTGATTTTTTTGTATATCTAAGCAAGTGTTCCTGCATCCCTCTTCTGCACTATGTATAGTCATGGCTTTTTTCTGTTTGCTTATTTCAAAGTAACACCTGCTCCATTTCTAAAACTTTTTGCTCTTGTGCATTTTTGTATTTTTTACACCTCTAGCACTTTAACGTCCTGAATTTATATTTGCCTTAATTTGTAGGACGAATTTTAGTTTTAGCCTTAAAAAGCTTCAGTTTTCACTATCTTTTGTTTCTTGTCCTTCAACTGTTATTATTGATCACCGAAGTATTGTACTTGACATGACTTCATTCACCCTTTCCTGAACGTCTGTGAGTGGCAGAGATAGTGCTGTCTCTGGTGCGATCTTTTGCAGCTGACATTTCACTGTTTTAAACGAATAAGAAATTAGATTGCTCATAAATCACTTATTCTAAATAAACATAGCGTAATTGCTCTCTGAAAATGTTTTCTTGTTCATTTTGGAGACCTTGATCGAAACTGATTTTAGATGTCAGAAAGGATTTATTTTCTCTGTGTGTTTCTGTGTGCGTATTTCCTACATTGCTTTGTCGAGATTTTAACTTAATATTTAGGCTCAGATTTCAACTATAAATCTCACACTAATTACTAGCGGTAAATACTGATGTTTTGCTCCCTCTTACCACAAAAATCTATATGTATTGTATCTGGGATGACCTAATTTTTGTACGTGTACCTACTGTGATTCGGAAACGGAACGGTTAAAGATGGCGACAAGTCAGGCACTCAGAGGGAGGGGGAGGGGGGGTGCGTCTTCCTGTCTCCATAACTAAAATGCCAAATAGGAGTGGCTTAAGCGATGTACACAGTCATGTAACTGACAGTTTGAGGTAGCCTATCGTATAGATTTCGCTTTGTTGCTGATAGATTAAGCTTTCGAAACTCAGCCCCAAAGTCATGTGACTGATTTTTCACCCTTCATTGGTTAAACGCAATGATCACATGCACCACCATGGTAACTGGGATGTGTAGTTTTTAATTCAGTTTGAATTATAACTGTACGTACTGTCTTCATATTTGGCAAGGGCTTTAAAGAGAGGGCGCTCCAAAAATTTTCGATGCCGTCGTCCTGGAAGAATTTGACCTCAGAACGTTTGACTAGCCTACTGTATGCTCCTAAATTAATATCATTTATGACCTTCTATCTATCTATATACCTTCTTCTGCTCCTCTTCTTTTTATGCTCAGCTACTAAAATTTCCCTTTAGCGGTAAAATTTCCTATAAATATTCAATACTAAGCGGATTAAAATGTGCACAGTAAAGAGATTAAATTATTAAATCTTTTCACTACCGACTAATGCACCATGAGTGCCCGTCGGTACCGTGCATTTTGAATGGCTGCATCTGTATAATAAAGTTTATTATTATTATTATTATTATTATTATTATTATTATTATAATAAAGGGCTTGTCTTCTTGTCCTGTGTTTTCAGGCTCAGAGGCCAGTGTTCTCCCTGATGCTGGGGAAAGGGCACCTCTTGAACAGCAGCACAGTGAGGAGGAGGAGTGGAGCTCCAGTCTGATGCAGGAGACAGAGATCACTGCTGCAGAAGGGAAAGAGACACTCAGTGAGCAGCACACAGAGACCAGACAGAGTGTGGAGGATCTGGACTCTGTGCCCATGATGAAGACGGAGCCTGAGAGTGGGACACCTGGACTCTTAGTATGTGATGCTTTTACAGAGAAGATTAATAATCAGGACACGAACAATATGTCACAAGGTTGTAATGAACTTTACTGTGTCTCTGTACAAGAGCTCAAAGAAGAACTGAGTGAGTTTAATCTTACAGATAAGGACATGGAGCCCCAGTTGATTGACCCCGCAGAGCTGAAGAAGGAGCCCCAGGTGATTCAGACTGCTGAGCTGCACACTGAAGGACACGATGGAGAAAACAAATCTCAGTTTCAGAACAGAGAGCAAAATCATTCCATGAAGGATTTGCAGAATAAGAAACCCCAGCATGATCAGACAATGAGGAAGAATCACTCAAAACCTTGCTCAGATGGAGTGGACAAACTGCCATTACAACACAGGGATGAGCAGCGTTTTTGTCAGTCTAGCATTTCAAAAAACCTTCGCACAGGAGAGAAATCTTTCACTTGCCGTCAGTGTGGGAAGAGTTTTAGTCAGTCACACAACTTAAAAAGACACCAGGGTATTCACACAGGAGAGAGACCATTCAGCTGCAATCAGTGTGGGAAGAGTTTTAGAGACTCAAGTGCCTTAATAGTCCACCAGCGCATTCACACAGGAGAGAGACCATTCAGCTGCAGTCAGTGTGGGAAGAGTTTTAGTCAGTCAAGAACCTTAATAGTCCACCAGGGCATTCACACAGGAGAGAAATTATTCAGCTGCTGTCAGTGTGGGAAGCATTTTAGTCAGTCACACTACTTAAAAAGACACCAGCGTATTCACACAGGAGAGAGACCATTCAGTTGCAGTCAGTGTGGGAAGAGTTTTAGAGTCTCAACTGCCTTATTAGCCCACAATCGCACTCACACTGGAGAGAGACTGTTCAGCTGCAGTCAGTGTGGGAATAGTTTTAGTAAATCAAGTAACTTAAGAGCCCACCAGAGCACTCACACAGGAGAGAAACCATTCAGCTGCAGTCAGTGTGGGAAGAGTTTTAGTCAATCACATGACTTAAAAAGGCACCAGCTTGTTCACACAGGAGAGAGACCGTTCAGCTGCAGTCAGTGTGGGAAATGTTTTAGTCTTTCAAGTAACTTAAGAGCCCATCAGCGCATTCACACAGGAGAGAGACAATAGAAAACACTAGGGAGGAGATCACACACCTATCTACATCAGTGGAACTGCAGTGGAGAGGGTCAGCAGTTTCAAGATCCTGGGAGTTAACATCTCAGAGGACTTAACCTGGACCCACCACACTAAAACCATGGTCAAAACAGCACGGCAGCGCCTATTCTTTCTCCGTAGGCTAAAGAGGTTTGGCATGCCATCACATATCCAGGCCAACGTCTACAGGTGCACTGTTGAGAGCATCCTGACTGGTTGCATCACTGCCTGGTATGGGAACTGCTCTGCCCGGGATCGCAAAGTACTGCAGAGGGTGGTGAAGTCAGCACAGCTCATCACCGGCTGTGAGCTACAAAACATCCAGGATATCTACTCAGCTAGATGTCTGAAGAAGGCCAGGTCCGTTCTCAAGGACCGCAGTCATCGCAGTCACAAACTATTTTCCCTCCTACCATCTGGTTAACGGTACCAAAGTATTCGGTCCAAGTCCAACAGACTACGGAACAGCTTCTACCTCCAGGCAATCAGACTGCTAAATAGCCAACCTCCAGCTCCTTTAGCAAATCACCTGTAATGGCTACATGGACACACAGTTTTCACTGTATTCGGCATAACCGCACTACTTGTATATATTGCATATACCATGGACACATAGCAGCTCTACTCATATTGAGTTTTATTCAATTTCTATTACATCTGTTATTATGTAACCTTATTTTCATAATCTCAATTTTGTGATTTTTGTGTTTTTGTGATTTCTGTGATTCTTGTGATTTTTGTGAGCTTGCAGAAAAGACATTTCATTGCCAGCAACTACTGCTGCATGCCTTGTTGTTGTGCATTTGATAAATAAACTTTGAAAATAAATTGTTGCAGTCAGCGTGGGAAGAGTTTTAGTGACTGAATCACCTTAAGACACCACCAGCGCATAAGATAAGATCACTTTCTCACATTAGGATTTTGTCTTCTCACAACACTCTCACTATGAGGCCCACAGATAGGAAGAGAAGCTAGGGGTCAGCATCTCTGGTGTAGTTGTGGTTAAGGGCCTTGCTCAGGGGCCCACCAGCATAGGATTTCTCTGCCAGCTGTGGGATTTGAACCAGCAACTTTCCACCCACAGGTATACATCCTTAGCTATAGAGCCACTGCACCTAATCACACCAGAGAGGGACCTTCCAGCTGCAGTCAGTGTGGAAATGGTTTTATCCAGTCAGGTGACTTAAAAATACACCGCTTTAGTCACCACTTTAGTTTTTGATTTAATCATAGTCTTAGTCAAGTCAATTGAAATGTCTATTAGTTGAAGTAGGTAACTGCGTCAGCATGTGACATCTGTTAAAGGTTCCTCAGCTGACACTTTGCGTTTTCTTCTCTTTTCAGCATGGAACAAACCTGTACTTGTTCCTAAAATGTCTATTAGTTACTTTGTAGTCACCCACTTTTGATTTAGTCTAGTCAACTAAATGTTGACTATAATTACTCTTACTTATGGTTGATTAGAACAGAATTGGTTCTAGTCATGCAGTTTACTTTATGTGTATAATAACATGTATAAAGATTTACATGTTAGGATGAGCGATTATATGAGCGATTACATTAGGATGAGCGATCCCTCCTCAGCAAAGGGCTCAGTTTTGTACCAGTTCCAAGGAAGCTGGACATCCCCCAGACCAATGTCGACCTTAACCACTTTTACCGCAGGATCCGTCTCAGAGCACATTTTGCCGACAATTCCTCTTCACAGGCAGCTGATAACAACCCGGTTATTGATGTCATTAACAACATTAATCCCAAACAGAGCTGTTGGACTCCCTCCTCTGGCCGTTTTCCACCAGTTGATTATTTCATCAACCAATGCACTAATCAAGCTCCCAAGGCACTCTCTATACCCAGTAAACATAGGTCTAACCTCACCCAAGGAGAAAATCAGGCGCTCCAGTCTCTCCGCAACAGGGATGATATCGTCATCAAACCAGCGGACAAAGGAGGTGCTGTTGTGGTGTGGCATAAGGATCTATATGTCTTTGAAGCCTCTAGACAACTAACTGACACTTCTGCCTACCTCCGTCTCCAACAGGACCCTACCACTGACTACCAAAAGGAAGTGGTATCCACCATTTCCCTTCTTATCAGCGGTAACGAGCTCCCCCAGGAGGCGAACCGGCTCATCATGGAACATCCACAGGTATCTCAATTTTACCTCCTCCCCAAAATCCACAAACCGGACACCCCTGGACGGCCCATCGTATCAGCATGTAACTGTCCAACTACTTACATCTCAGCCTTTCTCGACAGCCTCATGAGACCGCTGGTTGAAGATCTTCCCTCATACATCAAAGACACCAACCACGCGCTCCAACTTTTCAATGGTTTCCAATTTCAGGGTACCGAATGCCACATTTTTACCATGGATATCACATCTCTGTACACCGTCATTCCCCATAATGACGGCCTTACAGCCCTCAAGCACACGCTGGACAAACGCACAGTGCTTGATCCACCCACCCACACCATGGTACGCCTTGCAGAATTGGTCCTCACACTGAACGCATTCTCTTTCAATAATCTTTTTTACCAAAAGGTCAGTGGAGTTGCCATGGGCACCAGAATGGGACCCAGCTATGCCAACATTTTTGTCGGCTGGGTAGAAGAACGCTTCTTCGCTTCCTACACTGGCTATGTCCCTGACTTCTACAAACAATATATTGATGACTGCGTTGGTGCCGCCACATGCTCCAACGATCAGCTTGAGTTCTTCCTGCACCATTTCACCAACTTCCACCCGTCCCTCAAATATACGGTTAACATATCTTCCACCACTCTTCCGTTTCTAGACATCCACTTGTCTATCAACTACCCCTGTAGACATCCACTTGTCTACCAACTGTCCACTCAAAGCCCTCGAAATGTACTCATTTTTTATCAACAGAGGATACCCCAGCAGTGTGATTGACAGGGCCCTTGCCCGAGCCAAAAACACCCCCAGACCATCAACCTGATCAGGAACTCTCGCCGTAACAACCGCATTCCTCTGGTGCTTCCTTACCACCCTAACACACTTCCTATCCCCAGGACCATTAACCACAACTTTTCCATCCTACAGGATGATCCCTCCATTGGGGCCCTCTTTTCTGATCGCCCTATCATCTCATATCCGCTGACCACCTAATCTGCGTAACCTCCTTGTTCACAGCTCCCTTGACCGCCCTCAACAACCATCCACACCAGGCACTTTCCGTTGCAACAGAGCTCGCTGTATTAGTTGCAGGTACACAGCCACCACCACACTCATTCAAGGCCCTTCAGGACAATTCCGGATCACCCAGACAGCATCTTGTATCTCCAGCAACCTTATTTACTGTATCTCTTGCAGTAAATGCCCAGCCATCTACATTGGAGAAACAGGAAGGAGACTCGGAGACCGCTTCAGAGAACACGTCAGGGCTGTGAAGATTAAAGATCTCTCCAAGCCCATTGTTTCTCATTTCACCTCTGACGGCCACGACCACTCTAATCTCTCCGTCTGTGTTCTCAAAGACAGTTTTCCGAACTCATACATCAGAAAGACCACAGAAACTAAAATTATTCTGCAGCTAGGATCACACATTCTCCCTTCCCTTAACGACAGACTACTGTTCTTTTAAATTTTCTCCATTCATTGGAAGTTTCATTTCACACCTCTCTGCACCCATTCTGACTTCACACCTCTTGATTGGCCTCTCTTTCTGTCCCCTGCTCCCGCCTCTCACTCCTCCTCCCTCCCAACCTTTGTTCTCCCGCTACTTTACCTTTGCCTACTGCCCTGTCTCTCTCACACCTGAAGAAGGCTCCACGGCCGAAACATTGTGTTCTCTTTCTTCTTTTTTTCAGCATGGAATAAACCTATAACTTGTTCCTATTTTAATCAAAATAATATTAAGACCTGTATGTATTCAAATAGTATTATCATTATTTATACTTACGCATCAAAAGACGATTGCTGAGAAAAACATGACAGTATTTAACCTAAATGGCAAACAACAAATATCAGCAATGCATTGTGGTATATAACCAGAAAAGATGCTGTGTTAGATGTGTTTTCAATTTCAATTATATATGCATTTATTAATGTTGTCAATATTATTACGGTTGCAATTTAACCATGGTGAGAATCCCTGCCTGTCATACAGGAGAGTGGGGTTTGATTCCCGACAGGGAGCTAAGGAGCTTTTTCTATGACCTGTTTACAATTTAAACTGTAGTGTGAGACACCTTTCTTCTACAGAAATCTATTTTTTTTAAAGGAGATGAATTAGTTATAACAACACAAAACATCAAAGTGAAGTTGCTTTTCAGCAACTCCTTGGCTACATGGGAATTTTGATTTTTTGACAGTAGGGTAATTTGCAAAATTAAACAAGGAATTGATTCACTCCTGTGGAATACTGTATAAAATGGAAGACAGGTTTTATATGGAAACAACTACACACATTTTAGTTTTTTTTCCAATTGTACTCCTATCAAAGTGACATAAGAAAAGTCATTGTCAGAAGTGGGATATGAAAACAAGCCACCAGGGGAGACGGCTGTAATAACGTCACCAGAAATATATTGAAAACAAATGGGCTGTCACTAAGGAAATTCATAGAGAAATACAGGTCCCACCATAAAACACCATAAGGAGTGCAAAACATGTTAAGTTATTTCTGTACTTCATCACTTTTCGGTAAAAGAGGGACTCAAGGACACAAAGACTCTAGTTTGGGATTCAGGCTGAGAAAGGGAAGTGTGACTTTGGACACAGGGTATTGCAGAGAGGAGCAAATGGCGCAACGAAACAAAATGCCAAAACCCCAGATTGAACCAGGGACCTTTAGAGCATCAGTCTAAGGCTTTCTCAGCTGAGCTATTTCAACCTCTGTGTACGATCCAACCTCTGCTGTCTGCAGTAGCCTCCCAAAGTTCCAGCATGAGTGCACGAAGAGGAGTGGTAGAGTGTTACTGCAATGTCATTCAGAAGGGTAGTGATCCAGCTCAGCTCTCTGAGGTTTGGTAGATACATCTTCTTCATGAGTAATGTAGGATCAACGTCTTCAGGCTGGAGGAAGGGCTTGCATTTTGGCAGTAGTAACTGACTGGGTAGTGACTTCTAGGACCTGGTCTTATCAGGTTGCTTTGCCACGTTTGTCAGTTCTGCTGAAAAGACCTGTCTCTAGGAAATTTAGGAAGCAGAAGAATGACTATCTGAAAGGTGACATGATCTGCTGGCTGTTTGATGTGATCATGAATGACACAGGAAATTCGAATTCTTGCAATAAAACAAAACAAGATCCATAAAACACTGGCGGGAGTGCAAAATGTGAGAAGATAAAAAGACACCTGTTTCTGTCCAATTTCAAACAGGGGATCTTGCGCATGTGTGATGAACGTGATAATCACAATATTACAGAAATGACAGCAGCATTGAACATGGCGAGACGTAAAAGATTGTTAATTCCCTTCAAATACTCACAGTGTGTTTATTCTGCTGTATTAATTTACTGTGCTCATCCGGCAGTAACACACTGCTCCCAGAGCTGGATAGGTGACTCCACATTCTACAGCTCTCTAGCAAAAGAGGAAGTCAGACTACAGAAATGGAGAAAATCTCCTCTTCAGAATGTGGTAATATATTCCTGAGGGAAGTCGTTTCTTGAAGTTCAACACTCTCTGCAAGTCACCCATTCCCACCTTGCGCAGTGCAGTGGTTATCACATTCTCTTAACACACCAAAGGGTTTCAGTTTGAAAGCGGGCGAAAACAAGTGATCACTTTTTGCACATTTGTCACTGCTGAGGTTACTTTATGGGTCTATTTTCTATACTGTGCTGATCAATTGGAAATCAAATGGCAAAAAAGACCCATTCCCACACCTAAGGTCAAATATTAGGAATCAAAACTGCTCGATTGTATGGAAGCACACAGCTTTATTAAGATGTCCAAGTGCAAGATCTTTTTATTCATAGAAGACCCTATTTATGTTATATGAGAAATATTAATATTAATACAGAATCTTTTTTCACCAAATAAATGGGCTTCCTGACTTCAGAAAGCCTTCTAGACAAATACTAAAAGAGCAAAAATTCCATTTGGTCAAAGAAATGAAAACACATACCCTACCAAACCGTGAGTACAGGCCATTCAGGGTGATAATACAGAAACATTTATAATTCAACAAATAAAACCTGTCAACTGGTAATCACCACTTATCATAAAAAATAAGTAGCAATACACAGTAGGGGACTCTTGAGTGCAAGTTAAATCCATGCAAGAAGGGGGTTTAGTGTTGTATTTCCAAATCAGATATGCAAATGAGAGATCTGGCCCAGCCAATCTCAAAGCTCCCTTGGTCTGGAATGGAGCTGCTCCCCTCTTCTAGTTATTCACACTGGAGTTAGGTTACATATTAGCACATTTCATCTAACAGTTGCTCCAGAAACAAAAACGTAAACAAATGACCTGGAATGTGACCACACCTATTAGAATGTAGTTCAACAGATAACTTGTAAACCTTGGCATAAGATTTTTTTTGTTCTACAAAATATACTTTATTCCGCAAAAAAAACATCTCAAAAGGAACATCTCACACATATTAACACTCCATGTAATAAAAAACAATGGCGGAACGGAGATTGATTGTCCGTTATCAATCTTTGCAAGTGGGGGCGAATTTGCGCAATTAACAGAGTCCCTCCAAACCTAGCACTTGCTATTGTCCTTTAATCCCTGTATAGGGCCCAAAGTCCTTTCCAGCGCTCCCTCGCCGTGGGGAAACCCCATTTGGCGACTAGGCGCTTCGTCCTCCTCCTGAGGTCTGATAGGCTCCCGCAGCGCCCGACAGAGGTTGCAGTAGAAGATGCAGTCGAGTTTCATGGGGAAATGTGGGACATCTCGACCCCCTTCCTCGACCGGCTGACACATCCGTGATGTACTCATACTTGCCATCCCAGACGAAGCCGAAGATCATCCCTTGCAGCGCTCGTCTGAGTCTGGCCGGCAGCGTGTACACCACCGCCAGGTAAACCAAAGCCGGCAGGATGTCTGCTTTTAACACCATCACTTTCCCTGTGTAGGACAGCGACCGCGTTTTCCACAGACCCAGCTTCGCGTTCACCTTGGCGATCCTCTTGGTCTAGTTGTTGGTCTCGTTGTCCTGGCTCTGGAAGGAAACCCCCAGTATTTTGAGGGGCTCCGTGCAGAGCACGAGACCCTCCGGCGCCGTCGTCCTGTACTTCCAGGGCCCGAAGAACTTCAGTTTGCTCTTTTGGCGGTTGAGTTTCGACCCCGAGGCTCTGGAGTATTGCTCCATGACCTGCAGGGCCCTCCTCAACCCCCTGTCCGACCTCAGGAACAGCGTCGTGTCGTCGGCGTACTGGGAGATCTTCTGGGTTTCCCCCGCGCCTCCCGGTATCTCCAGGGTCCCGTCACACCGTCTCTGCTAAGGGCTCTTGAAGAGCAGGGAGATGATGCCCTCCCTCATGGTGTCTCCGAGTTTCACCCAGCGGAAAATCTCCTGCGCCACTTCCACCAGATCTGCCGCCAGGGTGTCCCAGAAGCAGGTGTAGAATTCCTTGGGGATTCCGTCCGGCCCTGGCACCTTGCCATTCTCCATGGACAAGAGCGCCGCCTTCAGCTCCTCGGCCGCGATCGGACCCTCCAAGTCCTCCCTCACCTCCTCAGGTACTCGTGCCTTCAGCTCCTCCAGAAAAGCATCGCCTGCCTCCACCTCCGTCTGCTTTTCTGAAAAGAGCTCCGTGTAGAAAGCGGTGGCCGCTTCTACCTTGTCGCTCTCGTCCAGCACTTCCTCTCCATCTCCCCGTCTCAGGCCGTGGATCACCCTCTTTTTCTGGGCTCCTCGGACCTGATTGAGTTTGCGGAGCCTCTCCTTCAGGTCCTGTGCCCGGGCTGAATTGAAGGCTCCTCCCCCGTTAGCCGAGCTGTACTCCTCCTCTAGTTGTCTCTGGAGTCGTGCAGCTTCCTTCCTCTCCCTGGCCACCTTCCGTCTGCAGTACGTCTGCGCCAGGGTTCGGGTCCTGTCTTTCACTGACTCCCACCATTCCACCACGGAGCTGTAGCCGTCTCTCAGATCGCCCCAGCTCGCGTAGTCTTTCCGGAACAGTGCCCTGAAGTCGTCTTCCTCCAGTATCTCCCGGTTCAGCTTCCAGTACCCACGACCAAATGCCGGCAGGCTGGTGTTAGCCACCACCGTCAAGCGCTCGTGGTCGGAATACCACGCCGGGGACACCGTCGCCGACTCCAGGGAGCAGGTCGTGTGCAGGAAGATGTAGTCCAGGCGGCTGCACACTCCCCGGGAGTTTTTCCAGGTTGTTCCGGCGTCGTTAGGGCGACACCGTCTGAAGCCGTCTACTAGGGAGAACTGCTTAAGTAGCGATTCCAGCTCTGCCGAGCTAGCGTCGCTCCCCTTCTCCCGGTCGACGTTGAAGTCCCCGCCAAGCACCACCTGTCTGTTGGTGGTGCAGCAGCTGGCCAGGTCAGCAAACACTTCCTTCAGGATAGAGGGTTCTGTTGGAGCATAGACGTTAATTGCTCTCAACTTCTGCCCCCTCCAGTCGATGTGTGCGACCAGGATCCGGCCCTGCACCACCGGGAAGGAGGAAACCAGCGTCATCTCTGGGTTTCCGAGGAGGATTCCCACTCCGGAAGAGTGGACCCCTCCTACACTCCAGCATGATTCTCCCTTCATCCATTCCCTGGTGAATGTCAGCTTGTCGCTTTCATCCTTCAGGTGGACCTCCTGTAAGAAACAAACTGAGAGGCCAGATCATGAAAAACTCCCCGTCTTTTCAACGGGTCTATTAGCCCTCTCACCTTAGTTGTTAGAAAGGTAAGTTTCACAATCATGATTAAACAAGTGAAAGTTGAACCTCCTCTCTTTGTGCTTACAGTGGAAAACTTGGGAGTCTACATCTGGGCACTGTTTAGCCTAGATGTAGCTCCTCTTGTCTGGGTCCTGGGGGGAATATGCTGGGCTCCCTCCAGGTCTCGCTGGGGACTGAAAGGTAAACATGCTGGACAGGTCCAGCCCTACCATCAGTCCCGGCTCCAGGGCGGCTTCAAAGTAATCCTCGTCTTCCTCGAGGATACTCTCCGCCACCACTTTGGGAAGGGTTTTTTCTTCCCTTTCTCCAGGAGTTTCGGGGACCTCCAGTTGCTCCTGGGCCTCGGGGGAAGGGGGCTCCACTTCCTGGGCTGCCTCTTCCTGTTGTTCCTGGGCCTCGGGGGAGGGGGTTACCTCTTCCTGGGCTGCCTCCTCCTGTTGTCCGTGGGACTCGGGGGAGGGGGGTTCTGTTTCCTGGGCTGTCACTTCCTGTCGTCTTTGGGCCTTGGGGGGGAGGGTTTCCATTTCCTGGGCTGCCTCCTCCGGTTGTTACTGGGCCTCGGGGGAAGAAAGTTCCGTTTCCTCTAGGACGAGGAAACGGTTCTCCCTTACCACTCTTTTCTTTTGTCCTTCCGAAGGTGGATCCGCCCTGCATCTCTTCTCCCGCTTTCTCTTTCCCTTCTTGCTGGGAGTTATTAGGGCCCTTTCTCCGGTCGGCCATTTTGTCCGTCGTCCTGGCAGCCATCTTGTGGCACTGGTGCAGCTGGGGGTGTGGCCTCGGCAGTTTCGGTTCTCTGCGGGGGAGGTGCGGGTTCTTTGTTCTCACCTCTCTCCCTTTGTCTTGAGACCGGTTTCTGCCCGCCGGCTTCCACCACCTGCGCAAATGAAGGTTTGCTTACCTTGCATTGGTGAAGGAGGTGCCCCTCTTTGTTACAGTTGTGACATCTGACGATGTCACACGTGTTCTCCTTGTGGCATCCTGGGGTAGTAAAGGTACCCCCTGTCGGCTCCGATGTTGAAGCGGGCCGGGGGGTGCTGGAAACCGTCGACGCCCTCTGGGTCCTCTTTCAGGAGGACTCGGTACTGGCGTTTGCCATACCAGACGCCGCAACTGTCCCTGATCTCCGTCGGTTTGCCCACCACAGTTACATACCTCCCTAGGTACGCTGTTACCAGTTCCATTGGTTCATAGGGGTTGTATGTGAGGACTGTGATGGTCCTCTGGTTTGTCTTCCTCATAGGCTCCGGCCTGAAATCAGAGAAACCGGGGTGCTTACCTTTTTCTCTGATCATTTTCGTTGCCTTTTCATATGAGGCGTCCGTGGCCATGTAGGCCTCCATGTATCTCTCTGCCTTGTTGTCTTGCAGGCAGTAGAGATCTCCGGCCACCAACTGCAGGATCCCTCTCAGGAAGGTAATGAAAAAGGATTTCACAGTTGGCATCGTCTCTGTTTTCTTGGTCCAGTGGAACCGGATCAGTGTCTTCTTGTCTGCCATCTGGAAAGGAGAAAAAAGAAAAAAGGAGAGAAAGAGAGAGAGCAAGGTCCTGTGGAGAGGAGGGTTTAGCTGCTAAAGGAGCAGCGAGGGAGCCCTGGCCTTTGTCCTTGTGGGCAAAGCCCAGCTAGGTGCAGGCGCAGGAGGAGAGAGAGAGAGGGAGCGGATAATGCTTCCGAGTCTCCAGGAAGAAACTAAGAACTGCGGGCAGGCCACGAGTACCTACTCCCCGCCAAGAGGCCAAGGAGGCAGAGAGAGAGAGAAGAAGCGGATAGCGCTTCCGAGTCTCGAGGAAGAAAGCAAGCACTGCGGGCAGGCCACGAGTACCTACTCCCAGCCAAGAGGCCAAGGAGGCGGAGCAAGAGAAAGGGGGAGGGGAGAGGAGAGAGCAGAGAGAGAGAACGTTGCTGCCGGATCCCACCCAGCTCAGCTGCTGCTTGGCCTTAACCCCCTAGGCTCAACCTAGGGCGATACCAGCTCAAGCACTCTTCAGGATCTTCGATCGCCTTCTAGAACTTTGGAAAGACAGGAACTGCGGGCATGCCACTTGAACTTGATCTTAGCCAAAAGGCCGATAAAATTGGATTCCAGCTCACTGGCCCTGCAAAACTTAGTTCAAGACTTAAAACTCTCAGACACATATAGATGTATATATCCCACAACAGCAGGATATACATGGTCAGGGAGGAATAGCAGCTCCAGAACTGACCATTGCTTTGCCTCAGAGAGAGTGAAAGTTGTTGGGGTCACTCTTCAGCCTGTCTTCTTCTCAGATCATCAAGCTTTAGGGTGTAGAGTGGAACTCCAGGGCGGGACTTTCTTTGGCCCAGGCCTCTGGAAACTCAACACAAAGCTGCTAGAGAATGACGGGGTAGTATCCTGCTACAAGGAGAAACTATCACAGTGGCTGTCCTTGCAGTGTCTGTATGGGTCAGTAGGAGGATGGTGGGAGGAGGTGAAGGTGAGGACGAGGGTCTTTTTCATGGCTGAGGGAAGGAAGGCTGCCAGACGGAGAGGAGTGTTAGCCAGGAAACAGAGGCAGCTGCAGCGTCTCTACACGATGCTGCACAGTGGCTTCGATGTGCTCGAGGATATCACCCTTTTAAAAAAGGATGTCTGGAGCATAGCGGAAGAAAGTAGTCGAGGAGTGCTGTTAAGAAGCTGAGTGCAGTTCTTGGAAGAAAATGAGAAGTGTACTCGCTTCTTTTTCAGGAAAGTGGTAGGCTCCAAGTCTGTCATGGAAAGTGTAGTTGATGAGGAGGGAAGAGAGAGTACAGAGCTGAGTGCTATCCTCTCCTGCATTGAGGCCTTCTTGTCACGGACGTCCAAGGGGCCTAACCGTAGGTAGCAGGAGGGCGGAAAAAGACCCATATGCGTAGCGGCGAGACGGGAAAAAGGCCCGGGCTCATTAGTGCAAATAGTTCAGGAATGCCGTATAGAAACCTGTGCCCTCAGGGAGCGGATGTGGGGCGCCCTGGTGCTAGGCAGGTCTCAGGACATCCAAACGTCAGTGCTGAGCGAGGACAGAGTGCAAGACCCGGAAATATTTAGCCAAAGGGAAAGAGAGGGACAGGAAAGACAGCAGACCAGAAACAAGAGACAGGACAGGGAAGGACCGCCCTCTGGCTGCATAGGGCGTGACACTTCTACACAAGACTGTACAGCTCTACAGAGGTAAAGGATGAAGAAATTCATTTTTTTACCTCAAAGCTAGAAAACATTTTGAGTGAAGAAGATAGGGAAGTACTTGAGGAGGATTTGACAGTAGAAGAGCTGAGAGGCTATTTGGAGCTTACAGAAGGGGAAAACTCCGGGTACTGACAGGCTCCCTAGAGGGGCGTCTGCTTTTACTACTTGCATGAATGAAGGCAAAAAAAAGCCAATCGATGTGAACGAACGGCGCTTTACAGAGGAGTACTGCCTGACTGGATCGTTGATGAACGACAGAGGCCACTCCGACCTCTTCTCGGTTTTCTTCAGTGACTTACTAAGGATCTTCTTCACATTCGCCCATGCAGGGGAAGCCAGTTACACCAAAGCAAACGAAGGAAAGTGCATTTCAAGCAGAGACCAGGAGGGACTTGTTTACACTGAGAGTGGTCGGAGAATGGAACAATGCGCCCAGCCCTGTTGCTGGAGCCGATTCTTGATGAGATCTTGGGCTCACTAAGAGGCCCCCGCTGGATGCTAATCTTTCTGTTGTTCTTGCAGGTCCTGCGCTGCTTTTGAGCCGACAGAGCTCGTCCTGGTCTGTCGGCACAGCCCAATTGCAAATGATCGGCTCCGCGTACAGAAGGAACGTGCGTTTGGTACAAGAGTGCATGAAGGCACCGGAAACACATTGGGAACAAATGACCGGTCGCTCAAGACCTCTGTGAAGTACAGGAGCGTGCAAAACAAGGCTGTTTCCACCCGGTCTCGAACCAGGGACTTTGCGCACGTTAGGCGAACGTGATAGCTGCTACACTACGGAAACCTGCAGGGACCGCTGCTGGTGTCTCGCTTGCGTTTCGGGCTGAGAAAGGGACGCGTCACTTTAGGCAGGGGGCGCTGGAGAGAGGAACAAAGGGCGTGATGAAACAAAATGCCGAAACCCGGGATCGAACCAGGGACCTTTAGATCTTCAGTCTAACGCTCTCCCAACTGAGCTATTTCGGCGGTGCGCGGAGCCCACAGCCACCTGCTCCAGCCTTCCTGTGTTGCGGCATGAGCGCACCAAGAGGAGCGGGAGAGTGTTGCAGGAACGTCACTCAGAAGGAAAGCCACCCAGGTGCGCCCTCTGAGCTCTGTCCAGCGCATCTTCCTCGCATGGACTCCTGCCTGTGACGGGCAGGAAACAATTAGCAAGAAAGGAACGACACCCCATGGGTGTCTCATGACCACACCTTAGGTTGTGACACGTGCAGGTGTGAGGGGTTGCCGGGCTACTTTGGAGCAGAGCTCGGGCGGAGGGGGGGCGGGAAAGCAGACAAAGAGGTGACACCTCAAGGTCTGCACAATCACAGCTCTCCGCCGCCCCAGGCTTCCGCTCGATAAGCTACTGGACACACCCGCCCCTCCTCACACAGACCATGGAAAAGCCCCCGAGTGGGAGGGCTCTCTCTTCCTCCCAGGAGCTCTTGGACACGACGCACAGACATAGCGCGGGGAGCTGCCGCCTGCAAACACGGCTCCAGGCTGGACTCCACTCCGCAGGAGCCGCAGAGCAGGGGAGATGGGGGCAGCTTAGCTCCTGTGCAGAGACCTGAGCTGTTGTTGCTGCGGACGCTGTCTTTTCTGCACTCGGGGTAGGAGTGAATGTTGAGTTGCCCTTAGAAATGAAGCAGAGCACTTCAACGGCACGGGTGTGTGTGTGTGCGTGCGCCCTGGTGATTCTGGGAGACAGATCGAACCTGGGCTAAAAGAGAGGGGGCTTAGCCCTCTTCCATTTGCTAGTTCAAAGTTGTACAACCCATTTGTATCTGCTAGGCGGTGCAGTCGTCGTCCACAAAGAAGACTTTGAAAAGCCTCGAAGGCAAGTCATTCCGAGTTGGTCGTTTGTGTTTTCCGTTCAGACGCGAAATGCTGAAATGTTCTCTCGGCTCCTCGGTTGTCATTTCTGCTCCGTAGAGGAATCACAGCACGCGTCGCCTTCCAGCACGCTGGGTCGGGACACGATGCCGGGGGTCGGGGCGTGCGACGTCTTCCTCGTTAGTATAGTGGCAAGTATCCCCGCCTGTCACACGGGAGACCGGGGTTTGATTCCCCGACGGGGAGTAGCTTTTCTTTCACCTCCTTAGAGAAAGGACTGCCTTTCACTTCTCTGTTTTCTTTCACAGCGTCGTGCACCTTTTCATTGCTCTCGCTTTCAGAGCCTCCGCACGGCACACGACTCGACATCAGGAAGCACATTGAAGTGAAAGCAGGAAGCGCTGCGACATGCACTGTGCAGATCCCGCCACACTAAGAGGTGAGTGGGTCTGTTCGATGCACAAAGAACGCTTTGATAAGCGTCAAAGGCAAGTCATTCCGAGTTGGTCGTTTGTGTTTTCCGTTCAGACGCGAAATGCTGAAATGATCTCTCGGCTCCTCGGTTGTCATTTCTGCTCCGTAAAGGAATCACAGCACACGTCGCCTTCCAGCACGGTGGGTCGGGACACGATACCGGGGTTTGGAGAGAGCGATGTCTTCCTCGTTAGTATAGGACCTGTCACGCGGACCTGTCACCTGTCCCCACCTGTCACGCGGAAGACCGGGGTACATCAGGACGCGCATTGAAGTGAAAGCAGGATGCGCTGTGACATGCACTGTGCAGATCCCGCCACACTAAGAGGTGAGTGGGTCTGTACGATCACAGTGCTAGGCGAATCCCCAATCCCCTTTTGTGCGTGGCGACAAAAGAAGTCTGTTTCCGCCCGGTTTCGAACCAGGGACCTTTCGCGTGTGAGGCGAACGTGATAACCACTACACTACGGAAACGGTGGTAAGAAGTGCCCAGCGGCCCAGCACTGAGCTTCGTCAATGCGATTCAGCTGCTTCCAGTGCCTTTATTGGAGTGCGCTGATGGACCGTGCTCTCTCTCCAGAGACCAGCACGCCTGTCATGGACGGAGCAGGAAAGGAGGCGCCACATTCTACAGCCCTCTCCACGCAATCGACGAAATCGGGCTACTGAAGTGGAGAAAATCGCCTCTCCAGAAAGTGCAAATATCATCTTGTATAAAACTTATTGCCGAAGGTCAGCCCTGTCTACCAGAGTAACCTTCCCACCTCCTGCAGCGATGATCAGCTCGTCTCACACGCGAGAAGTTTCGGCTGGAAACAAGCGCCCCCTCTTCTCGCACGTTTTGCACGTTCGAGTAGTTTTAATGCGGCTCCTTCGTACACGGTGGTGATCTTTTGGAAAGCAGGATTCAAAACTGACACGTTCCCATACCGGGAGTTGAACCCAGGCCACCTGGGTGAAAACCAGGAATCCTAACCGCTAGACCATATGGGAGCGCACAACCCCGCTGTTCCGGGCATCATGCAAGCAAACTACATAAATATGAGAAAACGCAAGAGGTGTCACTCAGAGTGTCGAAGGGTCGATGTATACGAGTTGGTAGAATAGGGGCGTCTGCTTTTACTACATGCACAAATGAAGGCAAAAAAAAGCCAATCGATGTGAACGAACGGCGCTTTACAGAGGAGTACTGCCTGACTGGATTGTTGATGAACGACAGAGGCCACTCGACCTCTTCTCGGTTTTCTTCAATGACTTACTAAGGATCTTCTTCACATTCGCCCATGCAGGGGAAGCCAGTTACACCAAAGCAAATGCAGGAAAGTGCAATTCAAGCAGAGACCAGGAGGGACTTGTTTACAACGAGAGTTGTTGGAGAATGGAACAATGTGCCCAGCCCTGTTGCTGGAGCCGATTCTTGATGAGATCTTGGGCTCACTAAGAGGCCCCCGCTGGATGCTAATCTTTCTGTTGTTCTTGCAGGTCCTGCGCTGCTTTTGAGCCGACAGAGCTCGTCCTGGTCTGTCGGCACAGCCCAATTGCAAATGATCGGCTCCGCGTACAGAAGGAACGTGCGTTTGGTACAAGAGTGCATGAAGGCACCGGAAACACATTGGGAACAAATGACCGGTCGCTCAAGACCTCTGTGAAGTACAGGAGCGTGCAAAACAAGGCTGTTTCCACCCGGTCTCGAACCGGGGACCTTGCACGTGTTAGGCGAACGTGATAGCCGCTACACTACGGAAACCTGCAGGGACCGCTGCTGGTGTCTCGCTTGCGTTTCGGGCTGAGAAAGGGACGCGTCACTTTAGGCAGGGGGCGCTGGAGAGAGGAACAAAGGGCGTGATGAAACAAATTGCCGAAACCCGGGATCGAACCAGGGACCTTTAGATCTTCAGTCTAACGCTCTCCCAACTGAGCTATTTCGGCGGTGCGCAGAGCCCACAGCCACCTGCTCCAGCCTTCCTGTGTTGCGGCATGAGCGCTCACTCAAGACCTCTGTGAAGTACAGGAGCGTGCAAAAAGAGGCTGTTCCCGTCCGGGTTCGAACCGGGGATTTTTCCGCGTGTGAGGCAAACGTGATAACCGCTGTACTACGGAAACAGTGAGAAAAGGGATGCCCCGGCAGTGAGTATTCAACCTTATTGCATTACTGCTCCCAACCAGTTGATATCAATTTAATTCCTAAGGGTTATGTACTTGTTTTGAGTATCTCATGTAGAAGTTGTAAACAAGTTCAATTACGAAATGGTCTAATGGTCTAAATGAATGATATACCGAACTTATGTCCTCTTGATATGTGTAACTCTTTGTAACTGAATGAATTTATATCTTTTGTATTCTGATAACCCATACGATAAGATCTGTTAGGTTTGCATGCATATTCTATATATTAACAAATGTATCCTTGTGTATTTGTACCTGTGTGTGCGTTGTTTGAGTTATGTCGCATGGTTGGATTCTAAGACCATTAAAAGAATCAATTTTGTGATTTACTGCCACAAAAATAATTGTCCCAGTTAATGCCCAAACCCCTACAGAACTGGTGCCTCGTGAGAGAACACTTCAACAGTGTGTGATATCCTGTCCCAGCCTGTGGAGTAGACAGCGAGCCTGTCTCTTAATAATACTAATAATACAGTGTGTGATTCCCTGCCCCAGCCAGAGGAACAGACAGTGAGCCTGTCTCTCAATAATAATACAGTGTGTGATCTCCTGTCCCAGCCTGGGAAACAGTGAGTCAGCCTCTCAATAATTATAATACAGTGTGATCTACTGTCCCAGCCTGAGGAACACACAGTGAGCCTGTATCTAAATAATAATAATACAGTGCGTGATCTCCTGTACTAGCCTGAGGAATAGACAGCGAGCCTGTCTCTCAATAATGATAACCTAGTGTGGAATGTCCTGTCCCAGTCTGAAGGACAAACAGTGAGCATGTCCCTCAGTAATAATAGAACAGTGTGTGATCTCCAGTCCCAGCAGGAGGAACAGACAGTGAGTCTGTATCTCAATAATAATAATACAGTGTGTGATCTCCTGTCCAAGCCTGGCAAACACTGAGGCTGTCTCTCAATACTAATAATACAGTGTGTGATATCCTGCCCCAGCCTGAGGAACAGACAGTGAGTCTGTCTCTCAATAATAATAATACAGTGTGTGATTTCCTGTCCCAGCCTGGGGAACAGTGAACCAGATACTCAATAATAATAATACAGTGTTATCTCCTGTCTCAGCCTGGGGAACACTGAGCCTGTCTCTCAATACTAATTATACAGTGTGTCATTTCCTGCCCCAGTCAGAGGAACAGACAGTGAGCCCGTCTCTCAATAATAATAATACAGTGTGTGATCTCCTTTCCCAACCTGAGGAACAGACAAGAATGAGCCAGTCTCTCAATAATAATAAAGCAGATTATGATCTGCTGTCCCAGCCTAAGGAACAGTCAGGAAAGAGCAGGTCTCTCTATAACAATAATACAGTTTGTGATCTCCTGTCCCAGCCTGAGGAACAGACAGTGAGCCTGTCTCTCAATAATAATAATACAGAGTATGACCTCCTGTCCCAGCCTGGGGAACAGTGAGCTTGTCTCTCAATAATAATAATACAGTGTGTCATTTCCTGTCCCAGCCTGAGGAACAGTGAGCTTGTCTCTCAATAATAATAATAATAATACAGTTTGAACTCCTGTCCCAGCCTGGGGAACACTGAGGCTTTCTCTCAATACTAATAATACAGTGTGTGATATCCTACCCTAGCCTGAGGAACAGACAGTGTGCCTGTCTCTCAATAATAATAATAGAGTGTGTGATTTCCTGTCCCAGCCTGAGGAACAGACTGTGAGCCTCTCTCAATAATAATAATCCAGTGTGTGATCTCCTGTTCAAGCCCAAGCGAAGACAGAGTGAGCCTATCTGTCAATAATAGTAATTCAGTGTGTGATCTCCTGTCCCAGCCTGAGAAACAGACAATGAGCCTGTCTCTCAATAATAATAATACAGCGTGTGATCTCCTGTCCCAGCCTGAGGAACAGACAGTGAGCCTGCCTCTCAATAACAAGCCAATGTGTGATCTCCTGTCCCAGCCTGAGGAACAGAGAGTGAGCCTGTCTCTCAATAATAATACAGTGTGTGATCCTCTGTCCCAGCCTGAGGAACAGACAGTGAGCCTGTCTCTCAATAATAATAATACAATGTGTGATCTCCTGTCCCATTCTGAGGAACAGACCTTCAGCCTGTCAATAATAATAATACAGTGTGTGATCTCCTGTCCCAGCCTGGGGAACAGTGAGCCAGACTCTCAGTAATAATAATACAGTGTGATCTACTGTCCCAGCATGAGGAACAGTGAGCCTGTCTCTCAATAATAATAATACAGTATGTGACCAACTGTCCCAGACTGAGGAAATGACAGTGAGTCTGTCTCTCAATAATAATAATAATGTGTGAATTCCTGTCTCAACTTGTGGAACATACAGTGAGCCTGTCTCTCTATAATAATAATATAATGTATGACCTCCTGTCCCAGCCTGGGGAATATACAGTGAGCCTGTCTCACTATAATAATAATACAGTGTCTGATCTCCTGTCCCAGCCTGAGGAACAATAAGCCTGTCAATCAATAATAATACAGTATGTGATGTCCTGTCTCCGCCTGAGGAACAGAGAGTAAGCCTGTCTCTCAATAATAATAATTCAGTGTGGGATCTCCTGTCCCAGTCTGATGAACAGACAGTGAGCCTCTCTCTCAATAATTATAATACAGTGTGTGATCTCCTGTCCCAGCCTGAGGAACAAACAGTGAGCCTGTCTCAAAATAATAATAATACAGTGTGGTATCTCCTGTCCCAGCCTGGGGAACAGTGTGCCAGACTCTCAATAATATTAATAATAATAATACAATGTGATCTACTGTCCCAGATTGAGGAACAGACAGTGAGCCTGTCTCAATAATAATACAGTGTGTGACCATCTGTCCCAGACCGAGGAAAAGACAGTGAGTCTGTCTCTAAATAATTATAATAATACAGTGTGGGATCTCCTGTCCCAGCCTGGGGAACAGACAGTGAGCCTGTCTCTCAATAATAATAATACAGTGTGTGATCTCCTGTCCCAGACTGAGGAACAGACAGTGAGACTGTCTCTCAATAATTATAATAATACTGTGTGAGCTCCTGACCCAGCCTGGGGAACATACAGTGAGCCTGTCTCTCTATAATAATAATTCAGTGTGGGATCTCCTGTCCAACTCTGAGGAACAGACAGTGAGCCTGTCTCTAAATAATAATAATACAGTGTGTGATCCTCTGTCCCAGCCTGAGGAACAGACAGTGAGCTTGTCTCTCAATAATAATAATACAGTGTGTGATCTCCTGTCCCAGCCTGAGGAACAGTGAGCCTGTCAATCAATAATAATACAGTATGTGATGTCCTGTCTCAGCTTGAGGAACAGAGAGTAAGCCTGTCTCTCAATAATAATAATACAGTGTGATCTACTGTCCCAGCCTGAGGTACAGACAGTGAGCCTGTCTCTCAATAATAATATAGTGTGTGACCACCTTCTGTGGTCTGTTTCAAATCCGCCCGCGATGAGACACCGAGGAGAAATGAAGAGCCCCAGTCGCGCTAGAAAATCACCCGGGAAAGAGACTTTCAATGTAGGAAAAAAAAGTCGTTAGTAACAGACATAATATGTTTGTTTTGTTTTTTTAATCGCTGCGATGTGTGACTAAGCTCATACGACTAAGAGTTGCCCCCTTTGTCTAGATCTGGTAACCTGCTCGTCGCTGGTGGGCCAGATCGTGTCCCCCGTCACTACACTGGGGCATTAAGACCCCTCACAGACCGCAGGCCCCCTGCTGGCCCCACTGAGAGGTCGAATCCCACCTCCTCCGCTCTCTGCGAAAAGCAGTATCTTCAGGCCCTGACATCCCACCCCTGCCACTCTCTGCGTAAATAAGTATCGTCAGGCCCTGACATCCCACCCCTGCCACTCCCTGCGTAAAGAAGTGTCGTATGGCCCTGACATCACACCCCCACCAGTCTCTGCGGAAAGCACTGTCGTATAGCCCTGACACCCAACCCTCCACTCTCTGCATTAAGCACTGTCGTATAGCCCTGACACCCACCCCTCCACTCTTTGAATAAAGCAGTGTCGTCAGGCCCTGACATCCCACCCCCGCCACTGTCTACGTAAAGTAGTATCGTCAGGGCCTGACATCCCACTCCCGCCACTCTCTGTGTAAAGTAGTGTCATATGGCCCTGACACCAATCCCTCCACTCTCTGCATAAAGCAGTGTCTTATGGCCCTGAAACCCTCCCCTCCACTCTCTACATAAAGCAGTGTTGTCAAGCCCTGACATCCCTCCCCCGCCACTCTCTGCATAAAGCACTGCCGTATAACCCTGACACCCTCCCCTCCACACTCTGCGTTAAGCTGTGTTGTCAGGCCCTGATATCCCACCCCCGCCACTCTCTGCGGAAAGCACTGTCATATAGCCCTGACACCCACCCCTCCATTTTTTGCATAAAGCAGTGTCGTCAAGCCCTGCCACTCTCTGCGTAAAGAAGTGTCGTATGGCCCTGACATCCCACCCCCACCACTAACTGTGTAAAGTAGTATCGTCAGGCCCTGACATCCCACCCCTGCCACTCCCTGCGTAAAGAAGTGTCGTATGGCCCTGACATCACACCCCCACCACTCTCTGCCGAAAGCACTGTCGTATAGCCCTGACACCCACCCCTCCACTCTCTGCATAAAGCAGTGTCGTCAAGCCCTGACATCCCACCCCCGTCACTCTCTGTGTAAAGCAGTGTCATATGGCCCTGACATCCCACCCCCACCACTCTCTGTGTAAGGCACTGTCGTATGGCCCTGACATCACACCCCCACCACTCTCTGCGGAAAGCACTGTCGTATAGCCTTGACACCCACCTCTCCACTCTCTGTGTAAAGCAGTGTCATCTAGCCCTGACATCCCACCCCCTCCACTCTCTGAATAAAGAAGTGTCGTATGGCCCTGACACCCACCCCTCCATTCTCTGCATAAAGCAGTGTCGTCAGGCCCTGACATCCCACCCCTCCACTCTCTGCGTAATGCGGTATCGTCAGGCCTTGACATCCAACCCCCGCCACTCTCTGCGTAAAGCAGACATGTTACAGACATTTACAACAAAGACATATTATAAAATATTGACATATACTGTAGGCGGCTGGAGCATTATTGGGAGACAGACTCACTGTTCCTCAGGCTGTGACAGGAGATCACATACTGGGCTGCCAGATCAACTGAGTTCCCTCCTCCCTCTCCCAGTAGGATTGGGACCTGTTGTGATTCTGGCAGGTGTGGGAACTCTGGGATTAGATTCCTGAATTTCGGGAAGAATGTTTCTCTAATCCCAGAGTATCTGTCACAGTGCAGTAGGAAGTGCACCTCTGTCTCTATTTCTCCCCGCTGGCAGTGGGAGCACAGCCTGTCCTCTCTGGGCAGCCAGGTCTGCCTGTGTCGCCCAGTTTCTATGGCCAGGTTGTGGTCACTGAGCCTGTACTTCGTCAGGGTCTGTTTCTGTTTGTTATTTTTTATTTTGGTCAAATATTCAGCTAGTGTGTATTGTCTGTTTAAGGTTCTGTAGCATTCCAGTTTATGTTGTGTTTGTGTGTGTGTGTCCCAGTGTGTGAGATATTGCTGTTTGATCTGTGCTGTGATGTGCTTGAGTCTGGGTTGTGGTGCTCTAGCAGTGCTGTCCTGAGGCTGGTTAGTGTCGGTGTCACTCACTGCGAGTGTGATTTCAGCAGAGTCTCTGTACTCTTGGGACACTTGACTCACCTGTCTCTCTCTTTCTCTCCCTGTGCTGTCCCTCTCCTGCCCCCTCTCTCCCTCCTCGGACTCCAGCTGGAGGAGGTCCAATCACCACCTCCTGTGAGACAGAAGAAAAATAAGGTGGGTAAATCTCTGATCCTCTCTTTACTGCTGTCCAGTGTCCAGTCAGTGTCCAGTCAGTGTGTCTGTATGAACCCCTCTCTCTCTCAGTGCAGTGTTCATGTACGGGAGTGTCCAGTCCGACTCTTAACGTGACTCTCCTGTCTCTGCTTCAGAAGCGCTGGTGCGTCTTTTTAAACTCCCTGAGCTGCGTGTCAGTGGAGACAGAAGATCAGGACGAGCCGATGGAGGCGGGGGAGACCGTGGGTCAGGAGAGGAAGAGCGAGGGAGAGGAGGAGCAGGCTGCCGGGAAGGACAAGAAGAGGAAGAGGAGGTGCAGGTGAGCAGACAGGGGGGCGCCGCCCGGTCGTGTCTGTGATTCAAGGAGGAGTCTCCTCTTGCTGTTTGATGTCATGGTGACGTCTGTGTCTGTGTCCCTCACACCTGCAATAACAATATTCTTTCCAGGTTCCTTTCCTGGTTCTGTGCCAGCTAAGATCTGGACTGGACTAGACTGGACTGGACTGGAGCTGAGGGACGCCAGACTGGACTGCACTGAAGCTGAGGGGCCCCAGACTGGACTGGACAGGAGCTGAGGGACACCAGACTGGACTGGACTGGAGCCTAGGGACACCAGACTGGACTGGACCGGAGCTGAGAGACACCAGACTGGACTGCACCGGAGCTGAGAAACACCAGACTGGACTGGACTGGAGCTGAGGGGCCCCAGACTGGACTGGACTGGAGCTGAGAGACACCAGACTGGACTGGACTGGAGCTGAGGGACCCCAGACTGTGCTGGACCGAAGCTGAGGGACCCCAGTCTGGACTGAAGCTGAGGGACCCCAGACTGTGCTGGACCGAAGCTGAGGGACCCCAGTCTGTGCTGGGCCGAAGCTGAGGGACACCAGACGGTGCTGGACCGAAGCTGAGGGACCCCAGTCTGGACTGCACTGGAGCTGAGGGACACCAGGTTGGACTGGAGCTGAGGGGCCCCAGACTGGACTGGACTGAAGCTGAGGGGCCCCATTCTGGACTGGACTGAAGCTGAGGGACCCCAGACCCCGGTCTGGACTGAAGCTTGTAATTTTTGTTCTTTTGTTAAGCATCAATAAAAAATTTAAAAAAAAATCTGTTTAGCTTTTGGTTTTTTCCCTCCCCCCCCCCCCAAAGTTGCTGCTGGGAGAGGTGTGAGTGGGGCCAGCAGGGGGCGCTCTCACTCTGCGGTCTGTGTGGGTCCTGATGCCCCAGTATAGGGACGGGGGACACTGGACTGTAAACAGGCGCCGTCCTTCGGATGAGACGTCAAACCAAGGTCCTGACTCTCTGTGCTCGTTAACAATCCCGGGGTGTTTCTGGAGAAGAGTAGGGGTGTTACCCCAGTATCCTGGCCTGATTCCCCCCCTGGTCTTGACCCATCATGGCCTCCTAATCACCCCCCTCTCTGAACTGGCTCCATCCCTCTGCTCTCCTCCCCACTGAGAGCTGCTGTGTGCTGAGCAGACTGGAGCATCATCCAGGTAGGGGCTGCACACTGGGGGGGCTGGAGGGGATCCCCCTGACCTGGGAGGAGCTCTGAGTGGAGAGTCCAGACTTATTAATTATTATTATTATTCGTGCTGCACTGGGCTTCAGTTCTGGCAATGAGAGGGGGACTCTGTGATCAGTACAGATACTTATGACTGTATAATAATACACGATAGAAATGGAAAACAGGGTAGCGCTGTAGTCCCTTCGAAACGTTTTGAACTGCCAGAAGAAGTTTTCACAACCCGGACTCGTGAAGGTACAGGTCTTCTCCCATCGTCCGGAGCAAGGTGTATTGTGTCCTGGTGATTTCTCCCGTTTTGAACGGAGTTTAATATCTTGTTTCTACTTTATTAGAGAGAGGCACTGAACATCCTGTGATGGACTGGTGTCCTGTCCAGGGTGTGTGAGTGTGTGTGTCCTGTGATGGACTGCTGTCCTGTCCAGGGTGTGTGAGTGTGTGTGTGTCCTGTGATGGACTGCTGTCCTGTCCAGGGTTTGTGAGTGTGTGTGTGTCCTGTGATGGACTGGTGTCCTGTCCAGGGTGTGTGTGTGTACTGTGATGGACTTGTATCCTGTGAAGGACTGGTGTCCTGTCCAGGGTGTGTGTGCGTCCTGTGATGGACTGGTGGATCACAATATTAATTCTCCTCCTTGATTCCCTCCTTCATCGCCAGAGTGAAAGCGGGACACGGCAGTAAAAGCTCAGCCCTGCGGGTGGTGGTCCTCTCGGCCACACGGGGGCGCTGTGGCTCCACGGGGGGGGGGTTATGTTCAAGTCCCGCTGGGAATCGCACCGACGCGGCGGAGTTCGTGAACGTCCCAGACACCAAGAAAACGAGAGAGAGAAAAAAGGTCGTTTTCGGGGTTCAAGAAGCAACCCCGAGATTCAGGGGTTCTGAAACAGAAACGGCCGGGTGGTGTTGTAGAGAGGTCGACATGCCTGGTTTTCCTCGTCTCCGAAGCCCGTTTTTTTGGGGGGGGTCGTGAGGTCCCACGCAGCGCTCGGAAAAGAAAATGCCGTCTCTTTTCCCCGCAGGACGGGGAGGTGGGAACCCGTGTTTTTTGGACGTGGCGTGGCCCGAAATTTCCGCCCTTGGCCGCTAAAGGGGGGTGGAGAAATAACAAAATAAGTTGAGAAATAAGTTGGTTTTTTTTTCCCGTTACTCCACTCTTATGGGTGTGATCGTGCTGTAAAAAGATATTGAGAGGAGGTGCACCTCTACACAGAGAGTGGTGGGGGTGGGGAACAAGCTGCCCAGCCCTGTGGTTGAAGCCGATACCCTGGCTTCTCTCCAGACACAGCTGGGTGAGCTCCTCCAGTCAGGACAGGAGGCTCTACTATACACAGAGGGGGGCGGGGGTGGGGAACAAGCCGCCCAGCTGTGTGGCTCCGCCCCCTCCCCTCCCCTCTGTGACTCTGCTTGTCTCGGCAGGGCGATGGACCGACAGAGATGCAGCACGGCCGTGCGCGGTCGCAGCAGGACCCGGGCCCGGCGAGGCGTCGTAAGTCCACCCCTCCCGCCCGCCGTCCAGCGTCCAGCATCCAGCCCTCCTCCGACTGGCCTCTCCGCCCCCAGCAGCGCTCGCTGTATTATAATAATAATAATAAACTTCACTGATAGAGCACCTTTCACACACATAGCAGCGCAAAGCGCTTGACAGACCAGGTCTCAAGGTAACACCTCCAGACGAGGAGAGACACTTCCAGTGGTGATCTTGACTGAGGACACGCCTCGGCTCAAGAGACAGGGTCGCGGGTCCGAGGAAAACCAAGCTGCAGGTCCATTATGGCCTTCTGAGAGCACAGATTGCCTCTGGACGTCCTACACTCTTCCTGGACACACTGTAGAGACTCACCTGTCCAGACTCTTACTGGACACACTGTACACACTCACCTGTCCAGACTCTCACTGGACACACTATAGAGACTCACCTGTCCAGACTCTTACTGGACACGCTGTACACACTCACCTGTCCAGACTCTTCCTGGACACACTGTAGAGACTCACCTTTACGGACTCTCACTGGACACACTGTACACACTCACCTGTCCACACTCTCACTGGACACACTGTAGAGACTCACCTGTCCGGACTCTCACTGGACACACTGTAGAGACTCACCTGTCCAGACTCTCACTGGACACACTGTACACACTCACCTGTCCAGACTCTTACTGGACACACTGGTCAGACTCACCTGTCCAGACTCTCACTGGACACATTGTAGAGACTCACCTGTCCAGACTCTTACTGGACACACTGGTAAGACTCACCTGTCCACACTCTCACTGGACACACTGTAGAGACTCACCTGTCCACACTCTCACTGGACACACTGTAGAGACTGCCCAAGGCCCCTAGTCTCGACACGACTGGGCTGGGCTATTTGGTCAGAGCTGTCTCGGAGATGGGCTGTTTGGCGTCTTCACAGGTCACACCGGTCAGGCCGAACCCGGACTGGCAGCGGGAGAGGTCCCGGCCCAAGTCCCGGTGCTTTTCCGTAAGTCTGACCCGGTCGCCTTCCGCGAGACTGGACCGGCCGCCCTGTGGTGGGCCCGGTGCCCCACATCTACCCTACAGCTCCCCCCACTGACCCCTAAACTCCCGATACCCTACAGCTCCCACCACTGACCCCTAAACTCCCGATACCCTACAGCTCCCCACACTGACCCCTAAACTCCCGATACCCTACAGCTCCCCCCACTGACCCCTAAACTCCCGATACCCTACAGCTCCCCACACTGACCCCTAAACCCCCGATACCCTACAGCTCCCCACTCTGACCCCTAAACTCCCGATACCCTACAGCTCCCCACTCTGACCCCTAAACTCCCGATACCCTACAGCTCCCCACTGACCCCTAAACTCCCGATACCCTACAGCTCCCCACTCTGACCCCTAAACTCCCGATACCCTACAGCTCCCCACTCTGACCTCTAAACTCCCGATACCCTACAGCTCCCCACACTGACCCCTAAACTCCCGATACCCTACAGCTCCCCACTCTGACCCCTAAACTCCCGATACCCTACAGCTCCCCACTCTGACCCCTAAACTCCCGATACCCTACAGCTCCCCACTCTGACCCCTAAACTCCCGATACCCTACAGCTCCCCACTCTGGCCCCTAAACTCCCGATACCCTACAGCTCCCCACTCTGACCCCCACAGTCCTGATGGCCGAGAGGTCTCTGCTTGCTGTAGTGATTGAGTGAGCTCTGTGGACCTAACCTCTGTCTTGTGTCCTCGTTTCCAGCATCTCCTAGTGGTCCGTCATTTCACCAGAGCTGAAGGTGAGATCTGGGGAGGAGACAGAGCACCCCCTAACACCCCTGAGCTAGGTTACAGGGTAAGACAGCTTCTTACTGTTGGACACACCTGTCCACACTCTTTCTGGACACACTGGACACACTCGCCTGTCCGGACTCTTACTGGACACACTGGACACACTTGCCTGTCCGGACTCTTACTGGACACACTGTACACACCCACCTGTCCAGACTCTTACTGGACACACTGTACACAACCACCTGTCCAGACTCTCACTGGACACACTGTCCACACTCACCTGTCTGGGCTCTTATTGGACACACTGTACACACCCACCTGTCCAGACTCTCACTGGACACACTGTCCACACTCACCTGTCTGGGCTCTTATTGGACACACTGTCCACACTCACCTGTCCAGACTCTCACTGTACACACTCACCTGTCCACACTCTCACTGGACACACTGGACACACTCACCTGTCCAGACTCTTACTGGACACACTGTACACACTCACCTGTCCAGACTCTTACTGGACACACTGTACACACTCACCTGTCCAGGCGTAGTCTCTGCTCCTCATCCCCCCTGCGTTGTGTCTCCCTCTCTCCCCGCTGGACAGAATCCCGTGGTGTCTTCGTGTTTCCCGAGCTCGTCCAGAAGCTGGAGAGGGCGGCCGAGCTGCAGCTGGAGCTCCCGGTGTCGCCCGGCTCGTCCCGCTCGGGCTCGCCCAGCTCGTTCGGCTCGGTGCCCCCCCCCCTCGCCCAAGAGCCCCCCCCTCCGGCCCCCTCAGGCCCCTGCCCGCCCCGCCCCGACGCCCCCCCTTCATCCCCACCATGCCCCGCGAGCCCCCCCTGCTGCCCGGGGCGGTGCCCCTGCCCCTGCCCCCGCCCGTCCTGCCCCCCATCGCCCGCCCGGCCCCGCCACGCCCCGCCTGGGGCTCCCCAGTGCGGAGGGCAAGGAGAGAGGCTGAGATGTCTGACGAGGCAAGTGGGGCAGAGTCTGTCCGTCTATCCTTCAGTCCATCTGTCCCTCTGTCCATCTGTCCCTCTGTCCTTCTGTTCTTTTCTCTGTCCATCTGTCCATCTGTCTTTCTGTCCTTTTCTCTGCCTTTCTGTCCATCAGTCCATCTGTCCTTTTCTCTGTCTTTTTGTCCGTCTGTACTTCTCTCTTTCTGTCTTTCTGTCCTTCTGTCTGAGTCTCTCCATGTCTCCCTGCTCTCTGTCTGTCCTGCGTTGTCCCAGCTGGGCCTGTCTCCCTGTGTCTCTCCGTGTGTCTCCCTGCTCTCTGTCTGTCCTGCGTTGTCCCAGCTGGGCCTGTCTCCCTGTGTCTCTCCGTGTGTCTCCCTGCTCTCTGTCTGTCCTGCGTTGTCCCAGCTGGGTCTCTCTCCCTGTGTCTCTCCGTGTGTCTCCCTGTCTGTCTCTCTGTCTGTCCTGCGTTGTCCCAGCTGGGCCTGTCTCCTCTGCTCTTTGCCTTCAGCTCTGTTCGCCGATGTCCCGCCAGCCCGTCACTCTCTCAGCCTGTCTCTTGACTTGCAGGAGGAAGAGGAGGTGGAGACAGCTCTTCCGGCAGGAGAGAGTAAGGAGGTCAGTGCTGGTCCCACCCTGCCCCCTGTCCTGTCTGTGGTGGAGTTTTGCCGTCTTGTCTGTCCCTGGGTCTCAGTGTCTCTCTCTCTTTCAGCCCTGTCTGTCAGTGTCTCTCTCGGCCTGCTGTCTGCCTGTCCCTGCCTCTCTGTCTCTCTCTCTTTCAGCCCTGTCTATCAGTGTGTCTCTCTCCTCCTCTCTGTCCTGTGGTGTCCAGGCAGTGTGTCTCTCTCCTCCTCCTCCTCTCTGTCCTGTGGTGTCCAGTGGGTCAGTATTAGTGGGCTACACCCAGGCTCACTCACTGCGAGTGTGATCTCAGCAGAGTCTCTGTGCTCTTGGGACACTTGACTTACCTGTCTCTCTCTTTCTCTCCCTGTGCTGTCCCTCTCCTGCCCCCTCTCTCCCTCCACGGACTCCAGCTGGAGGAGGTCCAATCACCACCTCCTGTGAGACAGAAGAAAAAGAAGGTGGGTAATGCTCTGATCCTCTCTTTACTCCTGTCCAGTGTCAAGTCAGTGTCCAGTCAGTGTGTCTGTATGAACCCCTCTCTCTCTCAGTGCTGTGTTCATGTACTGGAGTGTCCAGTCAGTGTGTCTGTATGAACCCCTCTCTCTCTCAGTGCAGTGTTCATGTCCTGGAGTGTCCAGTCATGTGTCTGTATGAACCCCTCTATCTCTCTCAGTGCAGTGTTCATGTCCTGGAGTGTCCAGTCAGTGTGTCTGTATGAACCCCTCTCTCTCTCAGTGCAGTGTTCATGTCCTGGAGTGTCCAGTCAGTGTGTCTGTATGAACCCCTCTCTCTCTCAGTGCAGTGTTAATGTACTGGAGTGTCCAGTCAGTGTGTCTGTATGAACCCCTCTCTCTCTCAGTGCAGTGTTCATGTCCTGGAGTGTCTAGTCAGTGTGTGTGTATGAACCCCTCTCTCTCTCAGTGCAGTGTTCATGTACTGGAGTGTCCAGTCAGTGTGTCTGTGTGAACCCCTCTCTCTCTCAGTGCAGTGTTCATGTACTGGAGTGTCCAGTCCGACTCTTAACGTGACTCTCCTGTCTCTGCTTCAGAAGCGCCGATGCGTCTTTTTAAAGTCCCTGAGCTGCGTGTCAGTGGAGACAGAAGATCAGGACGAGCCGATGGAGGCGGCGGAGACCGTAGCTCAGGAGAGGAAGAGCGAGGGAGAGGAGAAGCAGGCTGCCGGGAAGGACAAGAAGAGGAAGAGGAGGTGTAGGTGAGCAGACAGGGGGGCGCCGCCCGGTCGTGTCTGTGATTCAAGGAGGAGTCTCCTCTTGCTGTTTGATGTCATGGTGACGTCTGTGTCTGTGTCCCTCACACCTGCAATAACAATATCTTTCCAGGTTCCTTTCCTGGTTCTGTGCCTGCTAAGATCTGGACTGGACTGGACTGGACTGAATTGGACTGGACCGGAGCTGAGAGACATCAGACTGGACCGAAGCTGAGGGACCCCAGACTGTGCTGGACCGAAGCTGAGGGACCCCAGACTGGACTGGACAGGAGCTGAGGGACACCAGACTGTGCTGGACCGACGCTGAGGGACCCCAGACTGTTCTGGACCGAAGCTGAGGGACCCCAGTCTATGCTGGACCGAAGCTGAGGGACCCCAGTCTGTGCTGGGCCGAAGCTGAGGGACCCAAGACTGTGCTGGTCTGAAGCTGAGGGACCCCAGACTGGACAGCACTGGAGCTGAGGGACACCAGACTGGACTGGACTGGAGCTGAGGGGCCCCAGACTGGACTAGACTGGAGCTGAGAGGCCCCAGACTGGACTGGACCAAAGCTGTGGGACCTCAGGCTGTGCTGTACCGAAGCTGAGAGACACCAGACTGTGCCGGACCGAAGCTTAGGGACCCCAGTCTGGACCGAAGCTGAGGGACCCCAGTCTGTGCTGGACCGAAGCTGAGGGACCTCAGACTGGACCGAAGCTGAGGGACCCCAGTCTGTGCTGGACCGAAGCTGAGGGACCCCAGACTGTGCTGGACCGATGCTGAAGGACCCCAGTCTGGACTGAAGCTGAGGGACCCCAGACTGCACTGGACTGAAGCTGAGGGGCCCCAGACTGTACTGAAGCTGGGGGGCCCCAGACTGGTCTGAACTGAAGCTGAGGGGCCCCAGACTGGACTGATGACCTTTTGTTAAGCATCAATAAATTTTTTAAAAAAAAAATCTGTTTAGCTTTTGGTTTTTTCCCTCCCCCCCCCCCCAAGGTTGCTGCTGGGAGAGGTGTGAGTGGGGCCAGCAGGGGGCGCTCTCACCCTGCAGTCTGTGTGGGTCCTGATACCCCAGTATAGTGACGGGGGACACTGGACTGTAAACAGGCGCCGTCCTTCGGATGAGACGTAAAACCGAGGTCCTGACTCTCTGTGCTCGTTAACAATCCCGGGGTGTTTCTGGAGAAGAGTAGGGGTGTTACCCCAGTGTCCTGGCCTGATTCCCCCCCTGGTCTTGACCCATCATGGCCTCCTTATCACCCCCCTCTCTGAACTGGCTCCATCCCTCTGCTCTCCTCCCCACTGAGAGCTGCTGTGTGCTGAGCGGACTGGAGCATCATCCACGTGGGGGCTGCACACTGGGGGGGCTGGAGGGGATCCCCCTGACCTGGGAGGAGCTCTGAGTGGAGAGTCCAGACTTATTAATTATTATTATTATTCATGCTGCACTGGTCTTCAATCCTGGCAGTGAGAGGGGGACTCTGTGATCAGTACAGATACTTATGACTGTCTAATAATACACGATACAAATGGAAAACAGGGTAGCGCTGTAGTCCCTTCGAAACGTTTTGAACTGCCAGAAGAAGTTTTCACAACCCGGACTCGTGAAGGTACAGGTCTTCTCCCTTTGTCCGGAGTAAGGTGAGAGGTCACCCCCTCGGGGCGCAGTATCCCCGATGCACCCCCCCACCACCACCCAAAACGACACACACTTCTGTGATGATTGGGAGACCCCGGTTCGACCAGCCCCTGCGGTGGAGGAAACGACCCGCTGGAGAGAACACGCAGACTCCACACAGAAGGGTCACCTCGGCATTTATTCCAACAGCAAAACAACACCAGAGAGAAACGGTCTCCGAAAGATAAGCGCACACCGGGAAAAACACGATGGGGTCATAACAAATGGGAATAGGAGTTCTTTTTTTTAATGTCGCGTTTCTACTTTATTAGAGAGAGGCACTGAACTTTGGGGAACGTGACATCCACCCAGTATTACTAGTAGGTTGATAAATATAAATGTTCATTTTCCCCCCGTATGATACCTCGCGAAATATAACGATGGCCAACTCCTTAAGTTGAAATTTAAACCCTTCTCACGCTACAAGACAGTCCGTCAACATCGCCGCGGCCCGAAGCGCGACCTTCGGTATGACGTTGGCCGAAGGGGGTGGGGTAAGTACGTCACAGCCGGGGGAAGCCCCTATCACGTGAGAGGGGTGCGGCGGGCGACGAGCCCCAGGGGGCGAAGAGAAGTTGATTTGCGTGGGGTGTGGAAACACTACACGACCGGGCAAGCGAGCCGTTTTTTTTTTGTTTTGTTTTTTCCAGAACATCAGAACAACCGCAGAGATGACCATCGATCCACCTCCAGACGTTTCCTTTTTTGTCCTCTTTGGCCCCCAAAATAAAAAAAAAACTAGGATCCATCGTGGCGTTGCCAAATTAAAACGTCAACCACTTTTCGGGCTTTCGTGCTGTCCATGATGAAACCGTCATGGTTGTGTAAGCATACGTTACGTCACAGACCGGCGGCGCTCGGACGTGAGGAGTGTCGTTACGTTTTTGAAACGGGCATGTCAGACAAGATCTCTGACAAGATCTCCGAAAAACCCAAACCTGTAAGATTCAATTTCAATTCAGTTTTTATATAGCGCCTTTCACAACAAGAATGCCCCAAGGCCCCGAACAAAGGAGTTGTTCCACACCCCCGCCACCCTCTGTGTACAGTAGAGCCCCCTGTACTGACTGGAGGAGCTCACCCAGCTGTGTCTGGAGAGAAGCCGGGGTATCGGCTTCAACCACAGGGCTGGGCGGCTTGTTCCCCACCCCCACCCCCTTCTGTGTACAGAAGAGCCTCCTGTCCTGACTCCAGTAGGAAATGTCACCTGGAGGCAACACACCTGCTTCTTTTAACAGATCACCTCGGGAATCGGGAACAACGGAGCTGTGCGCGGACGTCTGTACGGAGGGGTTCAGCGCGGGGGGGCTCCGGGCTCGGGTCTGGACCGGGGGGGTGGGGACTGTCTGTGTGGAGTCTGCATGTTCTCCCTGTGTTCTTCAGGTCCAAAGACAGGCTTTTGGGCTAATTGGCTTCTGGGAAAACTGGCCCTGGTGTGTGTGTGTCCTGTGATGGAGTGCTGTCCTGTCCAGGGTGTGTGAGTGTGTGTGTGTTTGTCATGTGATGGACTGGTTCCTGTCCAGGTTGTGTGAGTGTGTGTGTCTGAGTGTCCTGTGAGGGACTGGTGTCCTATCCAGGTTGTGTGTGTGTGTCCTGTGAGGGACTGGTGTCCTATCTAGGGTGTGTGTATGTCCTGTGATGGACTGGTGTCCTGTCCAGGGTGTGTGAGTGAGTGTGTGTGTCTGTGTGTCCTGTGATGGACAGATGGTACCAAGCCTGGACACCCATGAGACACTGGCTTCCTCAGAAGACTCTCACGGAGGGCACACTGTCCCTAACCCGGGTCCAGAAGAAACTACCGTGATCTATAATTCCTGCGCCTCGGAAGGGTTTATGACGTCTATGTCCGGCGCCCGCGCCCGTGGACCGGCGGTTTGGCGTCGCGCTCCGCAGCTCGAGCTTCGGTGCGAGGCAGGGCGGGAGGGAGTCGATGTGGCCTCGGCGCCATCTTTGCTGGTGAGTCAATTGTGACCGTTGCGGTACAACAAACCATCAATCAAGCTTTTCCCACCCCGTCCAGTATTTCTGTCGCGGCCCACGTCCCTTACAATCGACAAACTATAAAAAAAACAGTAGCCCTTCGCAACATTACACGCCATTTTTTTATTTTAAACGTCCGCTAGATACGCAGGTGGCTCGATACCTGTCTTATCCTCGCCGGCGTCTTTATACCGGCAAGTGAATTTTATTTGGGGTCCCTCAGAATTGTGACAGAAATGTCAGTGAACCACAATAAAAAACGAAACTTTTTTTTAAAGGCGGTGAATGGATTTTTTGAGTAACCGTGTAGCGACTAACGTAAGGAAAAAAAAGTTGTCTTTCCCTACGAAGACGTTTTGGTACAGGACTTTCTTTAAATATCAGTTGTGCATAGCGTTTTACAAAAAGTTGATGATGATCTTGGAGATAATTGCAAAGGAACATTGAGATAACTACCAAAACATTACGTGTGAAACGACAGGACAGAACTTTGAACCCACAAAGAAACAAAGGTATGAAATATTGCCTCGTCATGGGGGGGTTGATAATTGTAGTAAGTGTTCCTAATTTTCGTAAAGAAATGTATATTATGGGAGTCACACGTGAGATTTAGTGTATATACGTTTCATATTGTGCATATATACGGGGTTAAAAAGTGGAATGAGTATGATTATAAACTCGTATGTCCTATAATCAGATAATTTTTGAACAAGCTTTGATTAGACAGGTGAAAAACAACATCAGATCCTTTTTTTTAATATATTCTCACGTCTGAATATCAGCTTCTCCCCTCTGGCCAACATTTCAGGGCTCCCAGGTGTAGATCCCAAATTGAAACAAATATTAATTTGTTACCCAGTTAAACAGTTAATAGAAGTGAGTGACCAGGGTAAATAAAGGTGGGTCAGTGTAAACTGTTTATTCTGGACCAGACTTCGTCATGTGTGATATGTCATGACTTCTTATATTAAGTTTTATCTTTATATTTAGTTCTACATGTGTAATAGATGCGATGTGTGTCCATAAAAAGGTTTCTCCAGGGGAAAATCAAGTTCGTTTTAAAACCGTGTTTCCTTTTTAGGGTACGTTTGCATTCCAAGTGTGGGGTTTTTGCCTTTTTATCATATTTTGGATGTGAATCCGTGGTATTTTTGCTGAGACAAGTTGCCTTTCTTATACGCGGAGGGATCTGCTCGTGAGATGTCCGCTTGGTCCATTTCTGAGCTCAGTATAAGGTGTAGAAAGCATGACTGTCATCATAACCCGCATCTCACCCAGGTGTGGAATAATGTTGTGACTATTGCTTCAGCAATAACATGCTGATTGCATGTTTCTAGATGGGTATAACAGAGATCTCAACTACTGAGGGGCCTTATTAATAAAGTCTCCACAGCCGAAGCGCTGTGTCTCTTTTCAGCTGGCGATAAACCTTTCCTCGATCCTTTGCGGACTTGTAAAACTGTTCCTGATCAGAATAAAAAACGCTCACGCTAATACACAAGCACCCGTGTCTCGCCAAAGCTGACAAATAAACAGACGGACAAGCCGCACTGCACGTGTGAACAGGGGAATGAGCGAGCGAGCGGGGATAGGGCGTCTCCTGCGCTTAAAAGCTTACAGCACCTGGTATTCCCAGGCGGTCTCCCATCCAAGTACTAACCAGGCCCATCCCTGTTTAGCTTCCGAGATCAGACGAGATCAGGCGTGCTCAAGGGGGTGTGGCCGTAAGCGAGAGCAAGGCTCGCTGGCACCCTTCTTATTGAGAGGACAGCTCCGTCACCTCTTTTACGACGCTGCTTTTTTTCCCTTGCGTTTTTCTCTTCTTCCCACGTTCTCTCTCTTCACTGCCTTCGTCCCCGCTCTATTTCACTTCAGCCTTTCACTCTTGCTTCCTTCCAATGAGGACGGAGCAGCGGGAGAAAGGGCGCTATAGAGGATCGCTGTGGAGAGCTGCTGCTGTGCTTTGACATCTGAGCTCTGTGGAAAACGATCTCAATACAATTCTGAAAAACGCGACTCTCCGAACACCAGCCGAACAAGTCTCCACAGCCGAAGCGCTGTGTCTCTTTTCAGCTGGCGATAAACCTTTCCTCGATCCTTTGCGGACTTGTAAAACTGTTCCTGATCAGAATAAAAGACGCTCACGCTAATACACAAGCACCCGTGTCTCGCCAAAGCTGACAAATAAACAGACGGACAAGCCGCACTGCACGTGTGAACAGGGGAATGAGCGAGCGAGCGGGGATAGGGCGCCTCCTGCGCTTAAAAGCTTACAGCACCTGGTATTCCCAGGCGGTCTCCCATCCAAGTACTAACCAGGCCCATCCCTGTTTAGCTTCCGAGATCAGACGAGGTCAGGCGTGCTCAAGGGGGTGTGGCCGTAAGCGAGAGCAAGGCTCGCTGGCACCCTTCTTATTGAGAGGACAGCTCCGTCACCTCTTTTACGACGCTGCTTTTTTTCCCTTGCGTTTTTCTCTTCTTCCCACGTTCTCTCTCTTCACTGCCTTCGTCCTCGCTCTATTTCACTTCAGCCTTTCACTCTTGCTTCCTTCCAATGAGGACGGAGCTGCGGGAGAAAGGGCGCTATAGAGGATCGCTGTGGAGAGCTGCTGCTATGCTTTGACATCTGAGCTCTGTGGAAAACGATCTCAATACAATTCTGAAAAACGCGACTCTCCGAACGCCAGCCGAACAAGTCTCCACAGCCGAAGCGCTGTGTCTCTTTTCAGCTGGCGATAAACCTTTCCTCGATCCTTTGCGGACTTGTAAAACTGTTCCTGATCAGAATAAAAAACGCTCACGCTAATACACAAGCACCCGTGTCTCGCCAAAGCTGACAAATAAACAGACGGACAAGCCGCACTGCACGTGTGAACAGGGGAATGAGCGAACGAGCGGGGATAGGGCGCCTCCTGCTCTTAAAAGCTTACAGCACCTGGTATTCCCAGGCGGTCTCCCATCCAAGTACTAACCAGGCCCATCCCTGTTTAGCTTCCGAGATCAGATGAGATCAGGTGTGCTCAAGGGGGTGTGGCCGTAAGCGAGAGCAAGGCTCGCTGGCACCCTTCTTATTGAGAGGACAGCTCCGTCACCTCTTTTATGACGCTGCTTTTTTTCCCTTGCGTTTTTCTCTTCTTCCCACGTTCTCTCTCTTCACTGCCTTCGTCCCCGCTCTATTTCACTTCAGCCTTTCACTTTTGCTTCCTTCCAATGAGGACGGAGCTGCGGGAGAAAGGGCGCTATAGAGGATCGCTGTGGAGAGCTGCTGCTGTGCTTTGACATCTGAGCTCTGTGGAAAACGATCTCAATACAATTCTGAAAAACGCGACTCTCCGAACGCCAGCCGAACAAGTCTCCACAGCCGAAGCGCTGTGTCTCTTTTCAGCTGGCGATAAACCTTTCCTCGATCCTTTGCGGACTTGTAAAACTGTTCCTGATCAGAATTAAAAACACTCACGCTAATACACAAGCACCCGTGTCTCGCCAAAGCTGACAAATAAACAGACGGACAAGCCGCACTGCACGTGTGAACAGGGGAATGAGCGAGCGAGCGGGGATAGGGCGCCTCCTGCGCTTAAAAGGTTACAGCACCTGGTATTCCCAGGCGGTCTCCCACCCAAGTACTAACCAGGCCCATCCCTGTTTAGCTTCCGAGATCAGACGAGATCAGGCGTGCTCAAGGGGGTGTGGCCGTAAGCAAGAGCAAGGCTCGCTGGCACCCTTCTTATTGAGAGGACAGCTCCGTCACCTCTTTTATGACGCTGCTTTTTTTCCCTTGCGTTTTTCTCTTCTTCCCACGTTCTCTCTCTTCACTGCCTTCGTCCCCGCTCTATTTCACTTCAGCCTTTCACTTTTGCTTCCTTCCAATGAGGACGGAGCTGCGGGAGAAAGGGCGCTATAGAGGATCGCTGTGGAGAGCTGCTGCTGTGCTTTGACATCTGAGCTCTGTGGAAAACGATCTCAATACAATTCTGAAAAACGCGACTCTCCGAACGCCAGCCGAACAAGTCTCCACAGCCGAAGCGCTGTGTCTCTTTTCAGCTGGCGATAAACCTTTCCTCGATCCTTTGCGGACTTGTAAAACTGTTCCTGATCAGAATTAAAAACACTCACGCTAATACACAAGCACCCGTGTCTCGCCAAAGCTGACAAATAAACAGACGGACAAGCCGCACTGCACGTGTGAACAGGGGAATGAGCGAGCGAGCGGGGATAGGGCGCCTCCTGCGCTTAAAAGGTTACAGCACCTGGTATTCCCAGGCGGTCTCCCACCCAAGTACTAACCAGGCCCATCCCTGTTTAGCTTCCGAGATCAGACGAGATCAGGCGTGCTCAAGGGGGTGTGGCCGTAAGCAAGAGCAAGGCTCGCTGGCACCCTTCTTATTGAGAGGACAGCTCCGTCACCTCTTTTACGACGCTGCTTTTTTTCCCTTGCGTTTTTCTCTTCTTCCCACGTTCTCTCTCTTCACTGCCTTCGTCCCCGCTCTATTTCACTTCAGCCTTTCACTCTTGCTTCCTTCCAATGAGGACGGAGCTGCGGGAGAAAGGGCGCTATAGAGGATCGCTGTGGAGAGCTGCTGCTGTGCTTTGACATCTGAGCTCTGTGGAAAACGATCTCAATACAATTCTGAAAAACGTGACTCTCCGAACGCCAGCCGAACAAGTCTCCACAGCCGAACCGCTGTGTCTCTTTTCAGCTGGCGATAAACCTTTCCTCGATCCTTTGCGGACTTGTAAAACTGTTCCTGATCAGAATAAAAAACGCTCACGCTAATACACAAGCACCCGTGTCTCGCCAAAGCTGACAAATAAACAGACGGACAAGCCGCACTGCACGTGTGAACAGGGGAATGAGCGAGCGAGCGGGGATAGGGCGCCTCCTGCGCTTAAAAGCTTACAGCACCTGGTATTCCCAGGCGGTCTCCCATCCAAGTACTAACCAGGCCCATCCCTGTTTAGCTTCCGAGATCAGACGAGATCAGGCGTGCTCAAGGGGGTGTGGCCATAAGCGAGAACAAGGCTCGCTGGCACCCTTCTTATTGAGAGGACAGCTCCGTCACCTCTTTTACGACGCTGCTTTTTTTCCCTTGCGTTTTTCTCTTCTTCCCACGTTCTCTCTCTTCACTGCCTTCGTCCCCGCTCTATTTCACTTCAGCCTTTCACTCTTGCTTCCTTCCAATGAGGACGGAGCTGCGGGAGAAAGGGCGCTATAGAGGATCGCTGTGGAGAGCTGCTGCTGTGCTTTGACATCTGAGCTCTGTGGAAAACGATCTCAATACAATTCTGAAAAACGCGACTCTCCGAACACCAGCCGAACAAGTCTCCACAGCCGAAGCGCTGTGTCTCTTTTCAGCTGGCGATAAACCTTTCCTCGATCCTTTGCGGACTTGTAAAACTGTTCCTGATCAGAATAAAAGACGCTCACGCTAATACACAAGCACCCGTGTCTCGCCAAAGCTGACAAATAAACAGACGGACAAGCCGCACTGCACGTGTGAACAGGGGAATGAGCGAGGGAGCGGGGATAGGGCGCCTCCTGCGCTTAAAAGCTTTCTGAATTCTGAGTACGTACGGGATCCTCGGTCTTGCGCTTATAACAAAGTTCAAGTCCCTTTGCAGACAACAGCAGTTGTCACATGATTGTCTCTGAGGATGTGCGACAATGGCCAAGGAGAGCCCCGATCTGAGCTTGCGCTCACTTTTTGACCAAGACACAGGTGTGTGCTGATTGGTTGAGAGTTTGGCGGGCATTGGAGACCCACGTGGTATTACCACGCCCTGCGTGAGATATGAGTCACTTACTCTTAACACTTTGGAATGCAGTCCAGATGTCCATTTGGCACTCCCTAGACAGATAGGCGCCAATGGATGACCATTGATCATGATAGCCAGGCTTAGCTAAGTGCATCCCCATCTGGGAGCTGTCCCTTATCAAAAGAAAACATCTTAAATCAGCCTGCATGAATACTTTCTCTGTGGCTGCACCACAGAGATGGAAGGTGAGATGGGGCCTCATTTAGGACAGCATACCACCGCTTAATTCTGTCTTATTAACAAGCATTGCCGCTACAACGGCATCTCTCCTGTCAAACTTCCTCCTGACTTGTTTGACAGGATCTGGGCCGTGGTGAACAGTGGGAAAGACGCCCTGTGGAGAGTGAGGAACATGGGGCTGTTCAAAGGCATCGAGGTCCCAGTCAAGGCAGCAGGTAGCCTGGCCCTGTTCATCACCCAAGAGAACTATTACCTCAGAGATCTGTGGAGAGAAAGGAGGGAGGAAGCAGAAAATCTGTGGGAAATAGAGAGCATAGGTCAATATCTCAAGAAACTGTGAAAAACATTATCATGTTTAAGTAAAGAATGTGATTTACACCAGAAAAAAAGAAATTGTTGCTATGTAACTGGTACCGTGTCAAAATGTAATGAGATGTGATCATATATACTGTTTTAAGTATGTATATTAATGTAAAGCTTTCTAATTTGTGATGTCCTGTATTTTTTTGTGAAAAGAAAATAAAGTTCTTAAAAAATCGATTCACCCAGGGCGAGGCTCGGCCATTGCACTCCGGCTGTGCTGACCCCTGCGAATTCCCCAAATGTGGGAATCTCGACTGCATAATTTCTGGTAGTGGGGGACTGCGTTCGCGCTCTCCCCTGATGTGCTTGGTCCAATATCGGATACGGAAGAGTTATGACACCACGTGCTGCGATAGGATCCCAGTTCGAAAGCCACTGCTGGTTCCCAGTTTCTTTTAGTTAGAGGTCCGGAGAAGCATTTCAAGCTGGTTACACTACTCCTTCCGGACATTCATTCCCTTTTCAAAGTCAGTCGTTTTGCTGTAGTCTGCATTATTAAGGCCAATTTATTTGGTCATGGGGGCCTCGGTACTGTATGCTAATTCTAAAGACAGTTTCACCCCTTTTCTGATTGCTAGGTTCTGTACCAGTGCAGACATGTCAAACAGTGAATTGCTGTACCTCTATTGTATCTGTGCTCAATGAATGAAATCAGTAATAAATGAATATATGTATAGTTATACGATAAACAAGTGGTTTATCGACTCTTCTTCATTTGCAGATTTAGAGGCAGCTTCGATATTCGTTTTACAAACGGGTTTTTTTTTTATTTGGATCACACACATGCCATAGCAACAAAACATCTCTAGAGATGAGGCTATAGATCACCTTTCCATCCTCCAGGTTTTCTTCCCAAATCCTACGGCACCAACGGCGACCCCTGCTGGCCGAGAGAGCAAAAGCTTGCAGCACCTGGTATTCCCAGGAAGTCTCCCATCCAAGTACTATTCAGGCCCAACCCTGCTTAGCTTCCAAGATCAGAAGAGATTGGGCACATTCAGGGTGGTGTGGCCGCAAGCAAAAGCCTTGGCGCCTAACTCGCTACTTGAAGCTGTGTGTGGCTGGGGCTCTGTGCCCCCCGAGCGGGACTGAAGGATCGTTCGTGTGCAACTCTTTGGAAAGGAGCCTCTTTCCAAATCGCATTGCGTACCTGGATGTTGGCGAATGTGCTCCCTTGTGTTGGCTTGTCCCGTACTGGAGGAGAACAAACAAACTGCACGGAGGAGCACAAGGCAAGTCTTCACAAGACAAAAACCTCCAGTGCACAGCACTCTGAAAACATTTCTGGGCTGTCGCATGTTTATTTCAGCACATAAAGCGCACCAGTCCAACACATCGGCCGGGCGCGCGGCGCCTCCGCCCTCTTGTGGCCTTGCGGCGTCAGAGCAAGAGGCTCCTTCTCGCTGCCTTTCCGCTGTGTTGCAGAGCCCCGAGAGGGAACCTGGAGCGCACACTTTGTGGGGGGCGGGGAACCGCGTTCGCGCTCTGCCCCCGGTCTCTTGCGCGAGTACTAAATCTCACGGCGCCAGCCAGCGGCCAGGAGACAAATACAATATCGCGGGACAGGGGGGCCTCGTCATTGATTGTTACATATGAGACGGGGATTAGGAGGAGACCCCGACTGATTGGTAAAGGGGAACACTAACACCAGAGAGACACCCCCGGAGTCTCTTTTTGAGAGACGCCCTCGGATTTCTTAATGGCCAAGGAGGGTCAGAACCTCGGTTTTATGCCTCCCCCGAAGGACGGCGCCTGTTTGTGCAGCAGAGTGTCGCCATCAGGATGCTGGGGCATAAGAAAGCCACACAGACCGCAGGGTGAGCGCTCCCTACTGGTCCCAGTCAGATCTAGTGATCTAGTCACCGGGGAGAAACGATACAAGCGAAGGATTACTCGGCTCCCAGCACTTGAAAAGACCAACAAATGACTCATTCCCGCCGGAGCTGAATGTACCTGAATTCCCCCGCCCCGCTGTGTTTGCTGTATTGTCTTTGAAGCCGGCCCCCGAGACGAGACGGGCTGTTCCTGTGCCCCAATTAACACTTTACAGGTGCCATTCCCCGGCATTGTGGCCATTGTCGGTGGTCACACGTGATAAGATAAGGTGGAGGAGAGCGGGGCATGCCCAGCGCCAGACATTCAAGGAGGTCTGCAGATGTGTAGGAAACGGCGCGCTCGTTTTCTCATTTTGCCCACCCTTTTGAGTGTTAGTGTGGCGTGTGAGTGTGCGAAAGAGTGGGCCCAGCAGGAGGCGGTGGTGTGCGGGGGGAGGAGCAGGCGTAGGCTGCGCGCTTTGTGCTGTGGGTGCGGGCCGCTTGCAGGGGCTTGTACAGCTCATACTTACCTGGCAGGGGTGGTACCTTGATCAGCCTGTAGGTGGAGTAGTTGGATTGTTTTCTTGTTTTGTGGAAGCAGTGTTTGTTTTTCAGTTTTCGAAATGGCAACCTTTGGATCCCGCAAGAATGCTGTGCGTTTTGAGCTTTTGGATGACCTCTTCATGGACCGTATGCAGTTCAGCAGAAAAGTGTTGCAGAAGGAACCTCGGCACTTGGATTTCATCTTCGCTCTCCCAGGTCAGAAAGCATTTGAGATTGTTTTTGCTACCTATTCTCTGTTTGAACAATGTGTGGATGTGTTTGAGGTAAAAAGAGGGAAAGTTCCTGCCCTTGAGAAGATCAACTTGCAGCCTCTGACACAGAGAGAGAGGAAAACGGTGCATGTTATTATGTTCTCGGAACTGGCAAAGACGGAGGACATTCACACCTGGCTTAACCAGTACTGCACCGTCCACCATGGAACTGAGGTTAGAGATGTTGACGGTATAAAAACAGGAGCAAGGAAATTCGAGGTTCGCTTGCTACCGGACAATGTAAATGGAGGCTTAAGGCACCTGCCCTCTACAATCCGGCTGGGCGCCTGCAATGGCTATGTTTTTTATGTGGGACAACCAAAGGTGTGTCGGCGCTGTGGTGCTGTGGGACTCCTGGCATGGTCCTGCACTGTGAAATGCTGCAAGACCTGTGGCAAACAGGGACATTTAGCCTCTGACAGTTCAATGCTGCCAAAGTGCAATTTATGTGGCTCGGAAGGACACGTTTTTAAGAACTGCCCTCACGCCTACGCCAATAAACTCAAAATGAGAAAGGATGAGGCAGTGCTTGTTTCAGCCAAACCGGCCCGAAAAGCCAAAGCAAACAACAAGTCAAACAAAGAACCCTTGTTGGACAAAGGCTTTCAGCCTCCAGCCAGGATCAGTCCTGCTGTGGCTCCAGGGCCGGTGGAAGAGAAAAGCACTACGCCCCTACAACCGCAGACTGCACCAGACAAGAACGAGGGTTTGAAAACCCCCGAGAACAGCGAGGACCCCTCCCCCACTCCTGCTCCTCAGAACGAGGGCCAGTGTGGGGCCCCCCGGTGGAGCGGGTCCAGCGAGGATACCCAGGATTCAGCAGAGCTGCTATTCTCAGACTCTGCAAGTGCTACAGATGCCCTCCTCTCCTCCATCCAGTCCATCACGGAGGATCTGCAACAGCTGGTGGGTGAGGGGGAAGAGGAGACTGGTGCATCGGCTGCACCCCTTTCCCCTCAGTGCTCCCAGGAGCTGGACTTGAGGAAAAGGAAAAATGACTCTGTTTTCTCCCCGAGCGAGGAGGAAGGAGAGCATGGCGATGGGGACAGCTGGAACTCCTCCACCCCTCCCTCTACCCCCTTCCTTGAAATGGACTCCGTGAACGCTTTTACTGCTGCCGCCCTGATGAAGGCTCATTCAGAGGATGGCTGGCAGGAAATTGGTAAGAAGAAAAAGAAAAAGAGAAGGTAACAGGTGAGACAGAAGAGAAATGTGTTTTGTAAAGACTGGTTCCACCTTCTTATGTAATATGGCTCTAAACATAATTTTTCTTAACACCAGAGGTATCAATGACAGAGTTAAATGCCAGTCTGTCTTTGATTACCTCCAGCAGAGAGAGGGGGATGTGTTCATGTTGCAGGAGTGTGCATTAGCCTATCAAGAGAGGTTCAAAAGCTTTGAAGATAGGTGGGATAAAGGGCCTTCTGTTTGGACAGGGGACAATAACAACAGAGCCTCTGGCATGGCCATTCTTTTCAAAGGATGGGCATTCAAATTGAAAAGTATTCAGAGGGTCATAGATGGCAGGTTGCTGTGTGTGGATGTTGAATGGGGGACCATTAACCTGCATCTAATCAATGTGTATTGTCCTACTGACGTGGGAGGAAGGGTGGAGCTACTCAAGGCACTCTCTCCCCTATTGTTATGTAGCACAGACGTGATAGTGGGAGGGGATTTTAATTGTATCTTAGAGCACACAGATAGGCAGTCTAGCTTTCCGATAAAATTGGATTCCAGCTCACTGGCCCTGCAAAACTTAGTTCTAGACTTTAAACTCTCTGACACATATAGATCTATATATCCCACAACAGCAGGATATACATGGTCAGGGAGGAATATCAGTTCCAGAATTGACTATTGCTTTGTCTCGGAGAGAGTGAAAGTTGTTGGGGTCACTCTTCAGCCTGTCTTCTTCTCAGATCATCAGGCTTTAGGGTGTAGAGTGGAACTCCAGGGCGGGACTGTCTTTGGCCCAGGCCTCTGGAAACTCAACACAAAGCTGCTAGAGAACGAGGGGGTAGTATCCCGCTACAAGGAGAAACCATCAAAGTGGCTGTCCTTGCAGTTTCTGTATGGGTCAGTAGGAGAGTGGTGGGAGGAGGTGAAGGTGAAGACAAGGGCCTTTTTCATGGCTGAGGGAAGGAAGCCTGCTGCCAGACGGAGAGGAGTGCTAGCCAGGAAACAGGCAGCTGCAGCGTCTCTACACGATGCTGCACAGTGGCTTCGATGTGCTTGAGGATATCACCCTTTTAAAAAAGGACATCCGGAGCATAGCCGAAGAAAGTAGTCGAGGAGTGCTGTTAAGAAGCAGAGTGCAGTTCTTGGAAGAAAATGAGAAGTGTACTCGCTTCTTTTTCAGGAAAGTGGTAGGCTCCAAGTCTGTCATGGAAAGTGTAGTTGATGAGGAGGGACGAGAGAGAACAGAGCCGAGTGCTATCCTCTCCTGCACCGAGGCCTTCTACTCAAGACTGTACAGCACTACAGAGGTAAAGGATGAAGAAATTCATTTTTTTACCTCAAAGCTAGAAAACGTTTTGAGTGAAGAAGATAGGGAAGTACTTGAGAGGGTTTTGACAGTAGAAGAGCTGAGACAGGCTATGGAGAGCTTACAGAAGGGAAAAACTCCGGGTGCTGACGGGCTCCCTAAAGAATTTTATTGCACCTTTTGGGATCTGCTTCAGGATCCGCTACTGCTCCTATTCGAGGAAAGCTATAAGACAGAATTGCTGCCTGACTCCTTAAGAGAAGGCACTATCTCTCTCTTGTTTAAGAAAGGAGCAAAGAATGACATAAAGAACTGGAGACCCCTCAGCCTGTTAGGCGTGGACACTAAGATCCTGTCCAAAGCCCTTTTCCTGCGCCTACAAAATGTAGTGGCCTCACTGGTAGGGAAAGAACAGACTTGTGGGATAGCAGGACGCCTGATGAGCGACAACCTGGTCTTGTTGAGGGATGTCTGTCTGTACTCAGAGGATCGCTCCCTCCCTCTGTGCATTTTAGGTGTAGACCTAGAAAAGGCCTTTGACCGCCTAAACCGGCAGTACTTAATATCGGTACTTGAGCACATGAAGTTTGGCCCCATCATGAGAAAGTGGATTAACCTGCTGTACACAGGTAGCAACAGCAGAGTAATGGTTAATGGCAATAGATCACGCCCCTTTGAAGTCTGTTCAGGGGTGAGGCAGGGCTGCCCATTATCCCCCTTGTTATTCGTTTTGGCTATGGAGCCCTTAGCCTGTGCCTTGCGCCAGGATCAGGCCATTAATGGGATACCAGTGCCTGGAAGTGGGGGAGGAGAGGTAAACACATCTCTATACATGGATGACGTCACCCTGATCCTCTCTGACAATGCCTCAATTAGCAGAGCTCTGCAGTGCTGTGATCGTTTCTCTTTGGCTTCCTCTGCAAAAATTAACAAATCTAAGAGTGAGATTTTTTATCAGAACTGGAGGGAGCCAAAAGAAGGACATGATCTCAGCCTGCAAGAGAACAGAATTAAGGTGTATTTTGGAGAAGAGATGGGAACAGTAAATTGGCAGAACAAATTGCCAATCTTAAACAAAAAACTGATGCAATGGAAGGACCGAGACCTCACCATGACAGGGAAGGTGCTGGTCATCAAAGCCGAGCTCTTGCCTGTCTTGAATTTTCTGGCTTCTACCTTCCCAATCCCACACCGTGTTGCGGCGGTGCTGAGGAGATTGATGTTTCAATTTCTATGGGGTGGGAAGCAGGAAAGACTCAGAAGAGAAATAATGTACAGGCCGCTACTCTCAGGGGGGAAGTCAGTCCCAGATATTGCTATGAAGCTGCTGTGCATTTTCCTGGCCTCTGTGCTGAGAGGCTTTGCAACAGCGCCTGGAGAGTACCTGGACTTATTTTGCCAGGCTCTGGGTAGGTAGGGAGGTGTTCAGAGTGTGGGGTGTCAGACCCAAGCTGGATGTCACACTCTCTGACACATGCCCTGCAATTTATGGGACAGTTAAAAGTTTTGTAAGATCTCACCCAATTGGCCATATTCCCCTCCGAGATGTCAGCGTCCAAAAACTGGAAGATTTCATTGCACCCCAGAAGAATAGGCAGACCCATGTGAGCATTTTAACATCAGCCCAAACAAGGAAGGTGTGGAAACACTTCTCTAAGTTTCTGTGCAACATTCACAGAGACGTAGCCTGAAATGTCATCCACCAGTGCTTACCGGTGCGAACTTTCTTGTACCGTAGGGCCTCACCCCCAGCCCTCGCTGCGTTTGGGTGGGCTGCGGTGAGGAGGAGACTGTGACCCATCTCCTGTGGTCCTGCTTTTTTGCTAAGACCTTCTGGGCCCAGTTTGAACACTGGTTGCAAGTTCTCTCGCCCCAATTTTCCCTGACCGCTGCTTTCGTTATATACGGCATCTCTCCTGACAAACTTCCTCCTGACGTGTTTGCACGAAAGCAGAAAATCTGTGGGAAATAGAGGGCATAGGACAGTATCTCAAGATGCTTGTGGTTGTGGGGGACTGCGTTCGCACTCTCCCCTGATGTGCTTGGTCCAACATCAGATACAGAAGATTTACGACACCACGAATCATGTGCTTGCTAAAGGGTCCCAGTTTGAAAGGAATCGATGACGCTACTAGTTCTCTGTTTCTTTTACTTATAGGTCCAGAGAAGCAATTCAAGCTGGTTACACTACTCCTTCCGGACATTCATTCCCTTTTCAAAGTGAGTCTTTTTGCTGTAGTTTGCATTATTTAGGATGATTATCGAGATTAGCCTTTATTTGGTCATGGGGGGCCTCGGTACTGTATGCTAATTCTAAAGACAGTTTCACCCGTTTTCTGATTGCTAGGTTCTGTACCAGTACAGACATGTCAAACAGTGAATGGCTGTACCTCTATTGCATCCGTGCTCAATTAATGAAATCAGTAATAAGTGAATATATGTATAGTTATACATAAACAAGTGGTTTATTGACTGATCTTCATTTGCAGATTTAGAGGCAGCTTCGATATTCGTTTTACAAACTTTTTTTTTATATGTATGAGTCACACACAAAACATCTCAAAAATGAGGCTATAGATCACTTTTCTTGTAAGTGTTAAATGTCCATACTTCAGGGTTTCCTCCCAAAGCCTACGGCACCAATGGCGACCTCTGCTGGCTGAGAGAGCAAGAGCTTACAGCACCTGGTATTCCCAGGTGGTCTCCCATCCAAGTACTAATCAGACCTGACCCTGCTTAGCTTCTAAGATCAGACATGTTCAGGGTGGTGTGGCCATAAGCTAAAGCAATGGCACCTGACACGCTACTTGAAGCTGTTTGGCGGGGGTTCCGTGTCCCCTGAGCGGGATCGTTCATTTGCAATTCTTTGGAAAGGAGCTTCTTTCGAAATCAATGCGTGGCTGGATGTTCACAAATGTGCTCCCTTGTGTTGGCTTGTCCTGCACTGGATAAGGACAAACAGGTATCAGCTTGTTCCCTTCTCCCGCCCCTCTCTGTTTACAGTAGAACCTCCTGTCCTGACTGGAGGACCTCATCCAGCTGTGTCTGAAGAGATGCCAAAGTACCAGCTTGATCCACACCCCGGTACTTCTCTGTGTACAGTAGAGCCTCCTGTCCTGAATAGAGGAGCCCATCCAGCTGCGTCTGGAAAGAAGCCAGGGTATCAGCTTGTTCCCTCCTACCACCCCCCTCTGTGTACAGCAGAGCCTCCTGTCCTGACTTGAGGAGCTCACCCAGCTGTGCCTGGAGAGAAGCCAGGGTATCGGCTTGTTTCCCCCTCCCACCCCTCTCTGTGTACAGAAGAGGTTCCTGTCCTTACTGGAGGAGCTCACACAGCTGTGTCTGGAGAGAAGCCAGGGTATCGGCTTAATCCACACCCCCACCCCTCTCTGTGTACAGTAGAGCCTACTGTCCTGACTGGAGGAACTTAAAAGGCATCCTCTCACGAGGCACCAATAAATGTAGGTGTCTTGTGCATTTACCAGGACAATTATTAATTGTAGCAGTAAGTCACAAAATGATTCTTTGATGGTTATTAGAAGACCGACCCAGCAGGATAACTCAGCAACGCACATACACATGGATACTAATACACGAGAGTACATTTATTATTACATAAAATGTGCATAGATCTTATAGTGAGGGTTAGCAGAATACAAAAGGTATGTATTCAATCACAAAGAGTTACAAACCAAGATGGACATACATTCCATATATCATTCATTTAGACCGTTTTGTAAATGAACTTTGTTACAACTTGTACATTAGATACTCAAAAGCAAGTACATGACTCATAGGAATTAAATTGATATCAACTCAGGTTGAGGTAACAATTGAATTCTCGAGCTGTAATGCAGAATGTTGAATACTCGTCTGCTCTGTGGGGGTTCAGATCTCCCGCAGACGCAAAGAAGCAGTAGCAGGCTGTTGCTGCGTCCAATCGGTGCTCTCTGGCCCTCTCTGGCTCGGCCGGTGCCAGGCAGTGCTGGTTCGACTTGAGAGAAGAAGAAGAAGAGAGATTTCTGCTGCTGTGCGCTGCTGATGCTCTCTGAAGACCGGCTAGTTAGTGTTGGCTGAAACAAAGGAGAGATTGCACACAGAAAAGTGACTACAGATCCGAGCAAGTCGCACTCTTTAGACAGGAAGAAGACCGGTTCGTTCCTGATGTAGCGCTAGTCCTGAATACTGATATTCAGCTGTCCACAGCTCCGACCGTAGTTCACTCGTTGATCAGGTGAGCGTTCGCGGTGGGTTCACGAGGCTTGCTGCTGGGCTAACCTCGGGTGGATCCTTTGGTTATGGGCGGGCAACCTCCGTTCTTGACTCTTAGAACAAGGAAAAGTCCTGACACTCGGACACATTGGCGTTTACGTGACTGTCTGAGCTGAGTCTGAGGATGTCCAGGAGGAGCTGGAGTTTTACCTGGAGGTACTATGGTCGCTCATTGGTTGAAAGCTCCATGGGCATTCGAGAATCATTTTGTGACTTACTGCAACAATTAACAATTGGCCCAGTAAATGCACAAACCCCTACATTTATTGGTGCCTCGTGAGAGGATGCCTACATTTATTGGTGCCCAGTGTGAGGATGAGTAACCATGCACTCATCCTTGGGTGTAAACCACTTGGGATGAGACTCTCCCTTGGAATCTCCCAGACAGTGAGGCACCAGAGATGACCATTAATTAGGGTGGTTGATGTGTCTCAGCTTTGGGAATTGTTCCTTATCAGAACACTCTATCAGCTAGAAAAACACCTTAAATGTGAACCAAATGGAATGGCCTCTCTGTGTCCAGCACCACTTGAGACGAGGGAGAGAGAGACTGGCAAAGGAGCAGCAAACTCAAGCTACAACGGTCTCTGTCCTGTGTGAATGCGCTGGTGGACTATTAAGCTACTTGAGTGACTAAAACTCTTCCCACATTGACTACAGCTGAAAGGTCTCTCTCCTGTGTGAATGCGCTGGTGTGACTGTAAGTGGCTTTTCAGACTAAAACTCTTCCCACACTGATTGCAGCTGAACGGTCTCTCTCCTGTGTGAATGCGCTGGTGGGTTTTTAAGCTACTTGACTGACTAAAACTCTTCCCACACTGATTGCAGCTGAACGGTCTCTCTCCTGTGTGAATGCGCTGGTGGGTTTTTAAGTGACTTGACTTACTAAAACTCTTCCCACACTGATTGCAGCTGAACGGTCTCTCTCCTGTGTGAATGCGCTGGTGGGTTTTTAAGTGACTTGACTTACTAAAACTCTTCCCACACTGACTGCAGCTGAATGGTCTCTCTCCTGTGTGAATGCGCTGGTGGGTAATTAAGTTACTTGACTGACTAAAACTCTTCCCACACTCACTGCAGCTGAATGGTCTCTCTCCTGTGTGAATGTGCTGATGTCGTTTTAAGAGGTGCGAGTGACTAAAACTCTTCCCACACTGACTACAGCTGAAAGGTCTCTCTCCTGTGTGAATGCGCTGGTGGGTTTTTAAGTGGCTTGACTGACTAAAACTCTTCCCACACTGACTACAGCTGAACGGTCTCTCTCCTGTGTGAAGGTGCTGATAGGGTTTTGAAATGCTAGACTGACAGAAACGCTGCTTCTCCCTGTGCCATAATGGCAGTTTGTCCACTCCATCTGAGCAAGGCCTTGAGTGATTCTTCTTCATCCCCTGATCGTGCTGGGGTCTCTTATTCTGCAAATGCTCCATGGAATGGCCTTGCTCTGTGTGATGAAACTGAGATTTGTTTTCATCATTATGTCCCTCAGTGTGCTGCACAGCACTGTGAATCATCTGGGGCTCCTTCTCCAGCTCTCTGAGGCTAAAACCGTCCAGTTCATTCAGTTGATCCTCTCTTTGCCCAAGAACAGACATACTCTCCAGTTCATTAAAACTTTCAACGATTTTCTCAGTAACCAGATTATTAAACCTGTGTGTAAAGTCATCAGATACTAAGGGATCATATGATTGTTTGAGACTCTGCAATGACAGTCTCTCCACTTGAACAGAACAAGGCCTAATTATTATCAAGCCCTGTAGGAGCTGCTGTTGCTCCTCCCTGTACTGACTCTTCTCAGTGTGCTGTGACTCAGTACTGTTCTCTTCACCAGGTACATCAGTCTGCTGCTCTGCAGGGTCAATCAACTTGGGCTCCATGTCCTGCTCTGTAAGATTTAAAACATCCAGTTTTTCACTGTGCTCTTGTATAGAGATGCAGCCCAGTTCATTACAGCCTTGTGTAATATTGATTGTGTCCAGATTATTAATATTCTCTGTAAAATCATCACATACTAAGAGCCCAGGTGTCTCACTCTCAGGCTCTGTCTTCATCATGGGCACAGAGTCCAGTGCCTCTTTCCCTTCTGCGGCAGTGACCTCTGTTTCCTGCATCAGCCTGTGCATCTCCACACTGTGCTGCAGTTCAAGAGGAGCCCTTTCCCCAGCTTCAATAAGAGCACTGGCCTCTGAATCTGTAAACACAAGACAAGACCTTTATAAGAATAAACTTTATTTTATAGTTTTATACCTTTAGAGGTGGCTTCTCAAAGCATTTTACAGAATGCCAACAACAAAAAATACACAAACTTAGCATGACGAGAATACACAGTTAGAGGAGACAGTAGACAGTGGTACTAAGTAAAGTAGGAACAGAGGGGTACAGAACAGTTAAATAAAGGCTCTTCTGAAGAAAATGTTTTTGAGTCTGGATTTGGAGTTTAGAGAAGGTGACTCTCTGATATCCTTGGGGAGAGAGTTCCAGAGCTTGGGGCATAAAATTAGAAGGCCCTGTCACCCATACAATGTAGACAGCCTTGGGGGACAGATAGGAGAACAGAATTAGAAGAGCGAAGATTGCAAGGTAGGGAGTAGGGTGACAATATCAGACCAGCATGGAGGTGTCAAGCCAAGCCAAGACAAGACATGGAGAGTCTTATAGGTGAGCAGGAGGATTTTTAAGCCGATATGAAACTTGACAGGAAGCCAGTGCAAGGACTCCGGGATAGGAGTAATGTGATCATTTGTACTAGACCTGGTCAGGATTCTGGCTGCTGAATTTTAGACATACTGCAGTTTGTTCAATGTGGATTTAGAAACCCCAGAGAGTAGAGCGTTACAGTAGTCAATTTGGGAGAAGACAAAAATTTTCAGTCAAAGTTAGTGATAACACAGGGCATAGTCGAGCAATATTTATGAGGTGAATGAAAGATGTTCTGACAACATGCTGCACATGTGGGTCGAACGTCAAATATCATCCCCAAGTTTTTCAATTTAGACTGAAGCTCAAGTACAAGACCATCTACAGATAGGGTTACACATTGGTTGTACAAAGTTGATGGGTGGTGCCAATAAGCATGACTTCAGTCTTGTCACAGTTAAAGGAAGGAAATTTTGAGTCACCCAAGTTTTTATATCGGGGATGCAAATTAATAGAATAGAGACAGCCACATCAGCGTCAGGTTTGGTATGGATGTATGTTTGAGTATCATCAGCATAGTAGTGTTGTAACAGAAAGAATAAGGTTCTGGATCCCGAGATGAAGTAAAACAGATTAGTTTATTGCATGCAAGGAACAATAAAGCCGAAGTCTTGTTTCCCGCAAGAAACAACAAAACCGAAGTATTGTTCCATGTGCCGGTACAAACTTTTAGGTTATATAGTCCTTCCTTGCTGCTTCGGACGTCAATCGGTGTTATGGTAAGGGGGGGGGGGGGGTCATGGTATTTGGCCAGTTAAGAGGTCCTGGCCAAATGGTCAGTTTAAGATTATGCCCCCAGGGGGTTCCTTGCTCGCATCTGGAATCCTTATCAGTTAACCCCCTTTCCTGCCATAAACCCCTGTTGCTTAGAAGTCTAATTTTCAGGCAGAACTGACTTAAGTTATTAACCCTTTTTACATCTTGTCTCTTTCTTCAGTAGTGAAAGCTGAGGCCATGTGATCTTAAAAGCCTTAAACTACACACATGTATACTAGTACACTCACAATCAATTTGGGTTGTTTTAACATAGTGGAATAAGTGGGTATAAGGGCGTGTTCTGATTTAGCTCTGTCAGAAACATAACTACCATGTAAAAAGTAAGTCTACTGTAATAATATCACAATTACATTACATTTACATTAACAGTGCACTGAGAGAGAGAGAGGGGTTAATACAGACACACTGACTGGACACTACAGCACATTAACACTGCACTGAGAGAGGGATTAATACAGACACACTGACTGGACATAACAGTACATTAACACTGCACTGAGAAAGAGGGGTTAATAGATACATACTGACTGGACACTACAGCACATTAACATTGCTCTTAGAGAGAGAGGGGTTAATAGATACATACTGCCTGGACACTACAGTACTTTAACACTGCACTGAGAGAGGGGGGTTAATACTGACACTGACTGGACACTACAGGACATTAACACTGTACTGAGAGAGAGAGGTGAATACAGACACATTGATTGACTGGACACTACAGTACATTAACACTAGACTGAGACAGGGGGCTTATACAGACATGGACAAACTGAAACTTAGATCATATTACCACTGCACGGAGAGAGGGGTTAATACAGACACTGACTGGACACTACAGGACATAAAGTCTGCACTGACAGAGAAGGGTGAATACAGACACATTAACACTGCATTGAGAGAGGGCTTAACACAGGCACTGCGACTGGATAATACAGCACATTAACACTGCAACCAGAGAGAAGGATTAATACAGACACTCTAAGTCTACACTCTAAGCTCTAAGTCCCACACCTGAAGAAGGCTCCACAGCCGAAATGTTGTGTTTTCTTTCTTCTTTTGTTCAGCATGAAATAAACCTATTACTTGTTCCTAAATTAAAAATGGATGACTAGAAGGTGACTATGACAGACACTTGACTTGACTAAGACTATGACTAAATCAAAAACTGGAAACTAAATTAACACTGCAAACAAGTACACAGAAAAGTAACACTCAGAATTAACAACTTTTCTAAGCACGCATTACATTTGTTGGTATCATACACCTCTATTGACAGCAACAATCAGCATCGACCAGCAAATTCTTAATAACCACGTCAAGGTTTAAATGTGAAAACAGCATGTTGATTGGTCAAAGCCCAAGCACAGTCCCCAGTGTGCTGTTTATGGTTGAACTCTAGAAGCAGTGAATGGTTTAGAAAGTGAATTCAGAGGGAGACAGTCTGATACAGAACTGTTTAATTACAGAGAGGCTCCCAGGTGGATCAGAAAGAGGTAAGATGGTGATTCAGAAAAAAAAAACCAAAGAGGGGAAAAAAGGCAAAAAGGCACAGAGATAACCAGTGGGAGAAAATGAGATCGGGGATGATTTTCCACTAATTCATTACTTGATATGATAAGAGGGGAAAAGGGTTGTTCTGAATACACTTTACTGAAGATAACGCTAACACGAGTGAGTGACACTTATTAACAACAGCGGATTGAATCATAATAATAAATAAAAAACTTTATTCTATATAGCACCTTTAAAAGGGGCTTTTCAAAGCTCTTTACAGAGGGAAAAAAAGCTACACAGTAGGAGGAGGCAGCAGAATTAGGTACAGTGTTCGGGTACAGTGAGGTTTCAGAAAGGGCAATAAGGAGTTTGATTAAACAGATTGAGATCTAGATTGAGATGCTCATTGAAAAACTGGCCATCTGATAGTCAGATCTGTTTGAGTGGCAGGGTGAGATGGTGAGATTGCTTATGTTGCTCCTTGCAACTGCAGGATACAGGTCGGACCCAGTCTGGACACGACAATAAAAAGGCAAGACCCCCAACAAAAGCAAAGACCCAAACACACAAATGATCTGAACCTGATTCTTTAGAAAGCAGAGAGCATAGATTCTAAAATAACCCACAAATATCAAATTTAGTAAAATAACATTGAGGTGAATTGGTTAGAAACACCTTCTCCTGATTAGTGGGTGGATTCTGAGAATAAGCAGATAAATTGCCATTAATCTGGTAACATCAGGGTTAAGCTTTGAAGAGAGATTTAACTGCAGGTAACATTTACAAACATTTACAGGCAGCAAGGCAGTTGATCTCTTCTTTAGGTCTTTGTAGGAGTTATTTAAGAGCTGAATACTTAGCAACACCTTCTTTATAGATTGGGTAACTTGCATGCTGTATGTTTATTGTGTGTGTAGATTAGTGTGTGTATTGTCACTGTTAATAAATATTTGTTAGCCCAGTGTCTTACTTCTGCCTCTTTCTGTGTCAGCACAAAGAACACAAGTGCTTCTCAATCTTATTATTGCTCAGTTATATAGGGGTTATAGTCATTTCGTTTAATTGTTGATTCACCCTCTGGGCCATTTCAGGTTGTTCCTCTAATTTCAAAACCCCCTATTCGTAACAGCTGGTGTCACCAATTTTCTGTGATAAACTGGTATCCCGTCCATGGTGTATCCCACACTGTGCCACTTGCATGCTGGGATAGGCTCCGGCTCTACTGTACCACTGTACTGGGTAGAGCAGTGAATTCAACTGAGAGGAAATGACTGTATCTCTAGAAGACTCATACACCTTCTGCTTTGTGCTTAATCCAAAGAGGTCAGGAAGAGAACAGTGGACCTTGCAGTGCTGGTACTCAACAGTAAGAGCAGACAACACTGGCCAGACATTCAGCACAAAAACACCATGAGAAAAACCCAGGGAACAGAGTTTGTACTTTTAATTCCTTCCAAATCCACAACACTCCTTCTCCTCCAAGATCAATCAACACAGAAGAATCCCCAAACTTCAAACACCCCAATACACTGCACCTCACCAGAGACAATCCAATATTCACTTGCTCCTGCACCTCAAACCCCTGACCGCTGGAAAACATAAGAATGCATACAGCCATCGACTGATCGACCATTTTTATCCTGTTTACAATTTCACGGTTATTTCCAGATTTTATTTGCGTATGTAAATCCTAAATCACTGGAAACACGTTTGGCCAAGAATGTTAAAAATAAGGAAGATGTTCCAAAAATTAAAAAAAAAAACGAAACAAGTAAGATACGAACGTTTTTCCGTAATGATTATGTAAATACAGTAGCTCATCATTTTTTTTTATCTGAGTCATTGAATGATATGGAGTCAGTCTAAATTATGTGTTCTAAGCCCCGTTTCTGAAATAAAGATGTTTTCAGCACCATAATTAGAAAACAACAGTTCAGTACTGTACTGAGAGAGAGAGGGGTTTGTACAGACACACTGACTGGACACTCCAGTACATGAACACTGCACTGAGAGAGAGAGGGGTTCATACAGACACACTGACTGGACACTCCAGTACATGAACACTGCACTGAGAGAGAGGGGGGTTCATACAGACACACTGACTGGACACTCCAGTACATGAACACTGCACAGAGAGAGAGAGAGAGAGAGAGAGAGAGAGAGAGAGAGAGAGAGAGAGAGAGAGAGAGAGAGAGAGAGAGAGAGAGAGAGAGAGAGAGAGGGGGGGGGGGGGGGTTAATACAGACACACTGACTGGACATTGCAGTATATGAAAACTACACTGAGAGTGAGAAGGGTCAATACAGACAAAGTGACTGACATAATAGTCCAAAGGAGTTAGTACAGACAGACCCTGGTGGACTGGAATGTTTAAACCTATCTATATAAATATAAAATCTAAAGATATAACACAATAATTATAATACAAATACAACATTTGTATTTTCCCGAATGACGTCGGATTGTACACTGATTCGGTGAAAGAATTATATTATAATACAAATACAGTATTATATACCGTGATATATATATATATCATAATAACGTCGGATTACACACTGATTTAGAGAAACAAATGCTGAATATGAACGAGTTATTTTTATAACCGGCCAACAGTTCAGTTTCCAGTAAAGAATCCCGTTGCTACATCACACAAGACTTTCCGACTTCACTCTGTATCTCTCCACTATATTCTCACCAGTGAGGAAGTTAAAGATACTGGTTTTAAACACAGACACTCTGACTACATACAAGTCACCACACTGACCAGACAGCTCCAGTTTCGTGTTCAATTCTTCTTTTATTTCTGCAGTGACTTCACAGGGAAGCGGGTGTCCAACACGATCTGTCCCTCCCTGATCTCCTCCTGCTCCCGACTCCTTCTCCCACAGCTGCAATCTCACCTTCAGGCTCTCGTTTTCCTTCTTCAGCTGCGCCATTTCACTCCCGACACTTTCTTCCATACACTGTGTGATTTTAAACACAGACCGTCTCGCCAGAGTCTGGGAGACGCTGCGGAGTTTGTTTTCAATCTCATCCTCAGAGTCAGACATCCTGTTTCGGAACACATGTGAAACTTCATACACGATCGATTTGAGCAAAACCTCCATGAAAGAGCGAAGTTCAGTTTCCAGATTGAACAGTAAAATTGCCATATTTAACCAAAGTTGATCACAAATACAGAGAGATTGCTGTGCTGATACTGAAATGACAAACACTAAAACTCCTACGCCCCTACGGGTCTATATTATTGCAAGGGTTTTAATTCACACCTGAAGCAGGAACTGGCGATCACTCCTACATCCTGCCACATGACGCACTTCATAGTGATTGTTGCTATGCACTTCACGTGAAGGACTTTCAGTATGTTGGATCTTGTTGAATATACAATGAAAAATAATGTAGCATTGTTTACAAATATATGTGCGTAAAATATACACATATATGTACACATACAAATATATATGTTGTATTTTCATATATTTCCAGATCCTTCGCCTGTATTGAAATAAATAACAGTACTTAAACGTGTATTGAAATAAAGAGATCAAACTTTGAATGTAATGGATTCATACAGTATCTAAACAATGTCTGCTAATAGACGGTAATGTGGACAATTCCTGTTGCCAATTGGTTGGATATCTCCAAGACATCCAAGAGATCAGGTATTGAAAATATTTTTTAAACAGAAAATGTGAAATGGAAAGTAGGTCAAAAGCCTTCTGATAACCTAAGTACACCATACTACATGTTCTGTGCATCCATTAGTTTTATGGGCTTTATGGGATTTAATTAATTAGACAAATTATATTTCTGATTACAATAGATAGTTTTATATCTCTATTCATAGTAAAGGTTGGTTTTATTATAATTTATAGTAATCCTTTGTTTCATTTTTTTTTCAGAAAAAAAGACTGCAATGTTGATGGAATAAGAAAAAAAGGTCCCTAAAAGACTGATTTGAATGAAGCATTTTTTATCCAAATTTAACATTTTGCAGCTCTCTGACAAACCAGCAGCATTCTGACAGACAGAGGAGTTGTAAACTGTCATTGTCTCAGTTGTCCAGAGGAGCAGAGTGACTGAGAGGTCAGAGCTGTTAGCTGGTATTGTCAGTGTGAGAACAGCTCTCCAGCTGTCTCATTGACTTCACACCACCTGAGTGCTGATGCTCTTTCTCTCCTGCTCGTCTCCTCTCCACTACCGTCTTTTGTTCTTTTGTTTGATTTATCAGCTGCCCCTCATACATGAAGGAGGCACCAAAGCCAAAACATTGTGTCTCTTTTCTTTTCACTATGGAATAAACCTTTACCTGCTCCTGTCTCATTCACTCTCTTTCTCACCTTGTCTGCAGTCTCACCTCCTGCTGCTCCATTGTCTGCAGTTTCTGTCCAGAGTTTCACCTCCTGCTGCTCCATTGTCAGAATGAATGATGTCACAGGACTGTTCTCACCTGTTAACACCCAGTAACATTTCTGCCCAGGTGGCAATTTAAATACCTGATTCTGTATTTTAATGTGTCTGTTTTGTGTTTAATGTCTTCACCCTGCTCTTTTTTGTAATGAAATTTATGTGCTTGAAGTTGTAAAACTCAAACCTTGGTTTACTATGAGATTTTAACATGATTTCTTGCTGTAATGTTCATCTGCATTTGATATGTTTATATTTCACTATATTTAATCATAATCATATGTACTCATACATAATCCATGTAGATAATGTAAAATAAATCTCATGTCACAGTAAAGGCCCACACAGTGAGAATTCTTGAAGAATAAAATCACACTGCACAACTTTGGGACATCACGTCCAAGTTTAGTGACAGCAACATTAGAGATTTTAAGCTAAGACATTTCAGATCACCTTTTTATTAAAAGTTCAAGCAAAATTGAATAACTTTGCAAGGAACATTTCAAAATCTCAATCAAATCCAGTACAATCCCAATGGATTAATCTGAATTTACTCTCTGCGATCCCGACAAGTTGGGAAACAATTTTATGGTTCTTACGGTAAGAAAAATAGCACGAGACCACACAGATTCTTTAATGCTTACATCATAATGTTATTAGACTAGGACACCAATGTGAATATGTGTTTGGGTTTCGATGAGCTGATTCTTGTTGAAGAATTGGTGATTTAAGATTAAAGAATCAGTAGTGTCGGAAAGCAGGAGCTCTGTTTCTCAGCGATCTTGAAGGCATGTCTATGTAGAGCACAGTGTGAAGATCTGTACTAAAGAACACCAAGTGCTTAATATGACATCTTTTACCATTGCAACTTTTCATCTCAGGTATACTTTTAGAAGGCATAGAAAGAATAGTTGTGTTGACACTCTCATCACACAGCAGAGTGGCGCATCTGACGCGTGCTGGGCCCATAACCCAGAAGTTGATGCAGCAAAACCCTTCTCTTCTATGGACGTTTTATGGAAGACTTAAGCACACCATCGGGTCAATGTAGAATAAGAAAAAAAACATAAACAAAGTCTCTTCGTATAAGTCCCGTTCTAAGTTTCTTGCTTTTGTGAGCAAACTTACCCAGATCTGCAATATTTTAAAATATATGGAATAATTAATTGGAAATAACTAAATTATCGACAATATCCAGTTATATACTTGGACAGACAAAAAAATGATTATGATATTACATATAACCACATACTTCATATCCTACAGATTAACATACTGACCAGAATAATTGAAAAGCTTTGATTCTGAACCCCTGCAGTTAGTGTTAATTAGAAAAACAAGTGCTGAAACCTGAGCATAAATTCAGCTGCTCTCCAGGTTTGTTCCACATGGTTTTTCGTTGCAATTGAGCTCAGAGCTGGAGATGATCTCTAGATAGAACCGTGTTAACTAGTCTGCAGCTGTGTGCTCCTTTCGAAACTTTGTTGCAATTGACTCAATGTGTGGTTCAATAGTTCTCAGGTGCAGTTCACTTACACAGAGGACATGTTTTGGGTTGTAAAACCCAAAACAGTAGCAGCAGTTAGAAGTTTGCTGTGCTTCCAGGATCATTTTCAGCCTTATAAACTGGTTATCACACTGCTGATCACTATATTAAGCAGTTAATAGCCTGGAGCTGTTTAGACTGCTCTTGTCATTTCTTTTAATAAGAAGCACCGAACAATTTTAGAAAGCTTTTCAAGTTCTGACATAAATTTGTTTATTTCTGGCTATCAAATGAGAGACTCCAGAATATTAAAAAGTGCTTCGACCTTTAAGTCGGGGTTTTACAAACTAGGGTACTGAGGGAGTGCCCATACATGCTCTGCAATGGGGAAGAAATCGAAATTCTCATCTGTGCTGTGAAGGAGATTCTCAAATGCTTCCATCATATTGCTTTCATGCTAGGATACAAGTGTGTATAAATGTTTGGTTTTCACTGATTCTTGTTGAAGAATTGGGGATTTACGGTGAAAGAATCAGTATCCTCGGAATGCAGAAGCTTTGTTTCTCAGCAATCGTAAGGATCCCGAAGACAGGTCTATGTAGAGCAGTGTGATGATTTGTATTAAAAAGACAATGTCAGCAATTCAAAGCATGTAGGCAGCATGAATAAAACAATGCAGAGCTCAGTAAAAACAATCTGAAGCCTTAATTCCCTTCATATCCCGAGCAGTGCATTCTGACACGGTGGCTGTGTAGAAGAAAATGAGAAATGCCAAACTTTACCCACCTCATTGCGGTTACTGCTACTCCTGCGTCAGTAGCTTTAAGATTCTCCTGACATCTGATTGTCTTGCATCTAACATTAAGAGGATTTCTCTGCTGGCCACGAGACACGAACTGGCAACTTTCCAGCCACAGGCACAGATCCCTACCCACCACACCACCCCATATACTATGGATGGTACTACTGCGCTGAGCTCACTCTGGTGCAGTTCAGCAATGTGAGAGGAAGGGCAGTAACGCAATGGATAACGCATATCAGAAGATTGTAGGTTCATCTCCTGCTTGACTCGTGTTGGCTCCTCAGTAATAAATGTCCTCTGTGTAAGTGAACTGCACCTGAGAGCTATAGAACCACACATTGGGTCAATTGCAACAAAGTTTCGAAAGGAGCACACAGCTGTGGACTAGTTAACACGGTTCTATCTAGAGATCATCTCCAGCTCTGAGCTCAATTTCAACGAAAAACCATGTGGAACAAACCTGGAGAGCAGCTGAATTTATGCTCAGGTTTCAGCACTGTTGTTTTTTCTAATTAACATTAACTGCAGGGATTCAGAATCAAAACTTTTCAATTATTCTGATCAATGTGTTAATATGTAGGTCATAATTGTTATTTTTTCTGTCTCGTTCAAGTATATAACTGGAAATCGATAATTTAATTTAGTTATTTCCAATTCAACAATGTTAAATATTTTAAAATATTGCAGATCTGGGTAAGTTTGCTCTCTAAAGCAGGAAAGATAGAACAGGACTTAACTTCCACATTCAATTTATTGGTGATTCTTTGTTACGCACTGAACCTTTTTATTTTTAGCTTAAACAGAGAAAGCTATAAAGGGTCCTGAATCAAGTGTTCAGAATCATGCGGATCAGAAAATTGTAGATCTGACTCCTGCCTGGCTTGTCAATCAGGCTCCTGTCACGATCGCTAACCCCTCCTCTTAAGGGAGCTCCAGCCCTTCCTCGTTCCTTCCCATTGTCTGCACCTGTTCCCTATTCCCGTTCCCCCTTAAAAGCCAGACGCTGACCTCACTCCTGGCTTCTCATTGATTTCCGTGTCGTGAGAGCCCGGGGTCCTGCTGCATCTGGCTCCGTTATGGTTTTAGTTTCCTGGTCCTGATTCCCTGCCCCGCCGGTCCCGACCCGGTTCTGGTTTTAACTACGGATGGATCCCCTGGTCTTGGACTAAACCTCTCGTCTTGGATTCCTCCTCTGGATTTACCCTTGGATTGTTCGCCCTGGATTCACTCCCCCCGGACACTAGCACTGCATGGACACGCCCCCCTGTCTCCCGACCGACTCCTGCATGATATTTTTCCCCTTGTGTCTTCACTATTCTGGATTGCGTCGTCCGCATAGGGCCCGGAAAGAACTGTTCGTGACAGAATGAGAAGCCAACACCCGGGCCCCGCGGACGGCGTATTGGTACCTGGACTCCATCCTTTTTATTTTTGTTTTGTTTAGGGCTTCGGAGCCGCCCTGGAAAGGAGGGGCGTACTGTCACGATCGCTAACCCCTCCTCTTAAGGGAGCTCCAGCCCTTCCTCGTTCCTTCCCATTGTCTGCACCTGTTCCCTATTCCCGTTCCCCCTTAAAAGCCAGACGCTGACCTCACTCCTGGCTTCTCATTGATTTCCGTGTCGTGAGAGCCCGGGGTCCTGCTGCGTCTGGCTCCGTTATGGTTTTAGTTTCCTGGTCCTGATTCCCTGCCCCGCCGGTCCCGACCCGGTTCTGGTTTTAACTACGGATGGATCCCCTGGTCTTGGACTAAACCTCTCGTCTTGGATTCCTCCTCTGGATTTACCCTTGGATTGTTCGCCCTGGATTCACTCCCCCCAGACACTAGCACTGCATGGACACGCCCCCCTGTCTCCTGACCGACTCCTGCATGATATTTTTCCCCTTGTGTCTTCACTATTCTGGATTGCGTCGTCCGCATAGGGCCCGGAAAGAACTGTTCGTGACATACGCATGCTGACGCAGCTACTCACCTGATATTTAACATTCCTATAATCACAACTATGAATGTCCACTGTGGGTATTTTTTCCATGATTATTTATTCTGTCATTGAAGCATATTTTACCTCATACCGAAGTGTCATAATCACTGAAAAAATAGAAAATGATAAATCACTATGAATTGCATTTAGCCTGTTCTGATCTAGATATTCTATATACTTTAACATGCCATGTTCACAATGTCAAAACTCAGAAATGCAACAGTGAAGTGTTGTAATTACAAATATACATAGTGTTGGAATATTGAGATGTTTTGGTAATGAGGAAGGAGAGACATGCCATGTTCACAGGGTCATATTTAAAAAAATGGTACAGTACAATTTCTTGTACTTCAGGATTAAGAGAGCCTGTTACATTGTGTCTCACACCTCAGTGTCAGAATTTTGAGATGTTTTTATAACCAGGGGGTAGGTTTATAGCAATAAACAGAAAGTGCCATCACCCTTTGCTCATCCTCGGTTAACTATATATTATCATATGCCATGTTCTAAATGTCCCATTTATATTAAAATTTCTTGTAAAATGCAAGATTTTAAGACTTTTTATGATCAGAAGGCAAGGTTGTGGTAAATATGCAGAAAGTGCCTGTGAACTTATGTTTTGCCTTTGTTTTTTTTACTTATTGTGTTTGTGTTATTGTGAGTTTTGAAAATTGGTTTACAATTTTCTGAAATGTGTTTCACACAAAAATGCTATTTGGATAGTCACAACTTACATATTCCCCTTTACTGAGAATAAGTATAGTAATCCATCCCGATTAGTACTTTTAAAAATTACTGTAGAGAGCCATCTACAGGCGAAAGGCGGCATAACATCACAGCAGCAGCATTTAAGGCAGAAGAAGAAGCTGGCGAATAAGAACCCATCTTCAGCCTCGTTAATGCAATACCATTGGGTGAAGTGGAAAAATATTTCTTGCTCTGAATCCTAACATTTTTATAGGAGGTGTTCTAGTACTTCTTGCCTCAGATAAAACTGCCAATACATCACTTATTTCTACTCCATCAATAGCAGCAGTGTTATCGGTACTGAGTCCTAAATGTATGTCCTGTCATCATATAAAATGTTGAAAGTTTCAACTGCATTCAACTGATCAAATTTCTCTTCGATGACTGTTATAATGTTATCCAAAATACATCCAAAACAAATTTGCACTGTTTTTTTTATCCAGAAGAGCATCATGAGACTCAAAACATACCTGTTTTTTCTTCTTTCCAGGAGGAAGGATTGTTCAGATGCAAGCATTGGTCCAAAATCAATGTGCTCTCCTATCGCTGTTGCTTCTTTAAATCCTTCATTTGAACGTCAATATTGAGGGATGATATCATACACATTTTGGTTTTCTTTTAAAGCAATTTTCTTAAAATATGAGCCTCTGTTATAGTTGTCTTGGAAGTTTCGCAAGGTATAATAGACCCCCTTGTGCCCTCAGCTAAAATATGATCAAATACAACAAAATTAATTTACACAGAACAGCATTTATGGTTGCATGTATATTAAAATTAAGATAAATATACAAAAGTATTAAAAAAAACAAATGTACAGTCCTAACATAATCATGCTGTCCAACTGTCTTTTTTGCTTGTCAAGTTCTCCAACAAATCTGTGTCGTAATTTTAAATATTCTAACTAAGGGTGCAACAAGAGCATACATGAATTCTTCTGCCAGCCGTTTGAAGATCAAAGTCCATGGCTGAATATGATGTCCTTGAATGTTGGTCATTATTGGCCATTCCCAGTGATATTGACTTATGTACTTCATTGTTTAACAAAAACATTCACATTTCCTGCAAATATCAAGTGGGTTAAGGTTTTGCTAAGAAATCCAAATAAGTAGAGATGAGGTTTACATTGCAATAATGAGAAGTGTATTTCTGGGAGGGCTCAAACCACTAACCTTTCAATTAACAGAGACTCATGTGTGTCCCTTTTCTCCATTTGCAAGCCTGCAATATACAAGGCAAGATTTGTATTTCATCATACACAAGCTGTATGAATTTCATGAAAAGAAAGTTGTTCCAGAAAGAAAATGAAAACTTGCATTAAACAAAATCAAGCTGCACGTAATCATCCATAGTGATACATTTTGTAAGACAAGACAGGAAGAAAGGCACTGCTGGGATTTGAACTCAGGATCTTTTGTTTAAAAGGAAAGCATGGTAACCAAATCAGCAAAAGTGCATCAACACCATGTCTGACTCAGTGATTGCAGCTGACTGTCGCTGGAGGACAGTTCATTGTGAACAAGTCAGCCTACATAACAAGGGGGAAGAGACTGACCTCTGTGATGCAGTATCGACAAATACTAACCTTCTGTCCAACTGTTCTCTGCTGCATTCTGGATTAGCAGGTAAATATTGGTTTCCATGAATGTGTAGGGTTTTGTGTATTTACTGGGACAATTATTAATTGTAGTAGTAAGTCACAAAATGATTCTTTGATGGCTATTAGAAAACCGACCTTGCGGGATAACTCAGCAACGCACACACACAGATACTAATACACTTATTAATACGTAAAATGTGCATATAAACATAACAGATCTTAAGAGTGTGGGTTAGCAGAATACAAAAGGTATATATTAAATCACGAAGAGTTCCAAACCAAGAGGGACATACATTCAGTATACCATTCTTTTAGACTGTTTCGTAAATGAACTGGGATTACAACTTCTACACTAGATACTCAAAAGCAAGTACATCACTCATAGGTATTAGATTGATATCAATGGTGGTTGAGGTAACAATTGAATTCTCGAGCTGTAATGCAGAATGTTTAATACTCATCCAATCTATGTGGATTCAGATCTCCCGCGGACACAAAGAAGCAGTGGCAGGCTGTTACTGTGTCCAATCGGCACTCTCTGGCTCGGTGCCAGGCAGTGGCCAGTGCGGCTGGCGAGAAGGAGAAGAGGGAGAAATTCCTGCTGAGATGCGCTGCTGATGCTCTTTGAAGACCGGCTAGTTAATGTTGGTTGAAACTAGCAGAGCTTGTGCATATGGAAAGTGACTGAGGGTCCAAGCAAGTCACACTCTTTAGATGGGAAGAAGACCAGTTCTGAATCCTGAGATTCAGCTGTTGACTGTTCCGACCATAGTTCACTCATTGATCAGCCGAGCTTTGGCGGTGGAGTACCGGCGGTTCATGAGGCTTGCTGCTGGGCTAACCTCGGGCCGATCCTTTTGTTATGTGCGGGCAACCTCCGTTCTCGACTCTTAGAACAAAGTAAAGTCCCGGCACTCGGACACACTGGCCATCACGTGATTGTCCGAGCTGAGTCTGAGAACGTCCTGGAGGGGCCTCTTCTGGGCGTTGTGTTTTATCTGGAGGAACTACGGTAGTTCATTGGATTTTAAGTTCCACGGGCATTCAAGACCCACGTTGGGTTACCCTGCCCTACCAGTTCCTGATTGCCTGATTGAGGTGGAGGATGAGTAACAATGCACTTTGACCTTAGGGTTGTAAACCTTGGGATGAGCCCCATAGAATCTCCCAGACAGTAAGGCGCCAGAGATGACCATTTATTAGGGTGCCTGGTGAATCTCAGCCTTGGGAGCTGTTCCTTATCAGGAAACTCTATCAGCTAGAAAAACACCTTAAATGTGAACTAGATGGAATGGCCTCTCTGTATCCAGCTCCACTGAGATGAGGGAGAGAGGGACTGGCAAGGGAGCAGCAAACTTAATTCCCGTATTTTAAATAAGCCTTGCCGCTACAGAAGTGTCCTTAGAAGAAAAACATCTTCTATGATAGTGGTACAGTCCATCCCGCCCCTCCTATAGCCTTTCAAAGAGAAAAAAAATTGAAAACAAAGTATGTCTATGTGTGGTAATCAACCAAGTCTTACAAACATTCTAAACCCTTCCACCTCCTTTCATTGCAAATGATTTGTACATGTTAGAAGGTTAATTTTGGCTTCTGATATTATGGTGGATTAAGAGTCCTGGAATCTTTGTAGAAGGACAAAGATGAAAGAAAGGGCAGTGTAATCATGGCCAAGAGAAGGCAAATGTTGGACTATCTGCTTGGATTGAATGGAGCAAAACGTAGGCAACTCCTTGAGCAGAACCTGCTTCATCCTTCAGACTGGGGTTTCTGAAGATCTGTACATTTGAACTTTCAAAGTGACTAAAGTAAAGGAGTCTTCCCTTTTTACCACATAATTCCCACAGATCAACACTAACAGAGAGTCTAATTCCAGCCAGGATTCAATCACTGTCTCTCAGACATCCCAGCAGTGGATTTCATGACTTCAGAAAGCCATCTTCACCAGTGGAGAACTCAATGCTCTGAGGTTTACTGGCAGAGTCTCACACTGGGTAATGTTAGATGTTGATAAATAATGTCCTATGGAATTCTACTATTGATAAATCCTACCATGGAACTGTGATGTGTCCTGAAAAAAATCTACTATGATAGTGGTACAGTCCAGCACAGCCTTTAAAATAGAAAAGAAAACCGGACAGCAACAAAGTAAGTCTGTGGTGTAATCAACTAGGTCTTGCAAACATACTTAACCTCTTCCAGCTACCAACATTACAAATGCTGTTTACACATTAGATGGTTATTTTTGGCTTCTGATATTATGGTGGAAAAAGAGCCCTGGAATCTTCGTAGAAGGACAAAAGACGGAAAGAAAGGGCAGTGTAACCATGGCCAAGAGAAGGGAAATGTTGGAGAGATCTCATTCACTTTTTATCATTGTTTTTCCAGCCCAACAAAGATCAACATATATGAGCAGGCGTCCTGTGTCAAATCCAATCTGCCTTCCTTACAAGCATACAGGAATGTCAGTGAATTAAATATTGACATATGAAAATACACAAAAATATGCAATCACAAATATCCAGTTTGAGCAAATATAAGACAATAACAAAGTACCACAAACTACCAGGCATCTAGTACATTACCAGTTCAGGTGGGGAGCTGCGTCAGCATGTGTAGGCTTCAAAGGAACAAGTAATAGCTCTATTCCATGCTTAAAAGAGAAGAAAGAAAACACAACATTTCAGCCGTGGAGCCCTCACACCTGAAGAAGGCTCAACAGCTGAAACGTTGTGTTTTCTTTCCTCTCTTTTCATATAGTGTCATTAGCCTTTTAACAGTTCCTGTCAAAATAAAATAGAAATGGATAACATTCTAGAGAGAGTTTGAAATACCAAGGTACAATTTAAACCATATTTCTTCCACTACAACCACAATATTTTGGAGAGATTGTTGAACCTCACTGTTCTGACATGTCCGTTAGCCTCCGTCCTGCTTCAGCAATGAATGTGGCGGGGCACATTCTGAGGGAGATGAGGTCAATCAGGTGGCAGGAAAACCACGCTATGCTTTTTTTTTGAAATCCTGAAAAGGACAGAGGGGCCATCTATATGTGTGCAGCTGGATATGTAATTGCAGTTGGCGTAGCAAATTCTGCTGAAGCCCCACTGCCTGGTGTGGACAGTAGCTGTGCATGTTGCAGCAGAATTGTGCATGCGAGATCAAGGGGGCATGTCATGTGTTAGAACACTTCACTCCCTTCAGTAGCGCATGATTCCCTGAGTTCTTTAGATAACCTGTGGACCGATCTTTCATGATGAAGAATTCCTTAAGAAGAATAGATCTCGGCCCACCATCCCAATGCCTCCATCTCACAACAACAACCTCCCACTGCCCTTAGTCTGCAAGGCAGTCCTTTCAAGTGTGATGACGATGCCCGGACCTTCGTTGCCTATTGTACGAGCTGAACTTTTGTGCTCATCAATTCAACGCTCTTTCCATCAACTCATCTTGTCTTTTGACGCTTCGTGTTTTGCGCTCCTTTGCCTATCGGCATATCGGGTGACTGCAAACACTGAAGTTTTTGCTTATGGAGTGTGGAACATTGTTTTGAAGTGATGGCTGTTCTGTCATGTTGACGCTGAGTGAATCTTTCTTTGGCAACATGGGCAGGCTGACAGCAGTGCGAGCGAAAGTAATGGCAAATTTCTTGACTTATTTCTGAATGTGAATGTTCTTTAGAAAAGGGATGTGGCGTTGCTTTTCCCCTTGGAAAGGTCACACATTCCAGACGTGGTTATGAGCGAACAGTTGCCGCAAGTGTTTGAAAAGAGCAAGAGAGGAAGCAGCCCTGCCCCGTGTGAGGATCAAACTCAGGACCTTCAGATGATGAGACTGACGCACTACCATTTACGCCAACAAGCCCAGCTGCAGTACATACACCGGAAAGTTTGCCTCACATGGATTTCAGTCGCCCGTTCCCTAATCTTTATACGCCCTCTGCTGGATGTTGCATTTGCCTTTTGATCTCACCGATACTTTTTTGGTCTGTTTCTGTTGCGAGTCCGTCTTTCAGATCTCACCTAGCACAAGTCTCTCTGGCTGAAGTGGCCTCTCTGCTTCAGCATCGTGCCCTCACTCAGCCATTAAAAACGTCACTCGGACTTCTGACATGCTGACATGAAATGTCAAGAGAGAGTGGCGGAGACGCTTAAGGCAGAGAGAAGATGAAAAGGGGGCGTGGCTGCGAAACGCCTGACAGCTGCACGACGCTCTCCACGCAAGGCGTGACCACAGGCTAAAGGACACCTTTCGGCACATCAAGCTCTAAGCACACACCTGGAGGATGCGGGAATTGATCCCGCTACCTCTTGCATGCAAAGCGAGCACTGTACCATGCAAGCTAACCCCCCTCATGGGGGTTATGCCTCGGCGTCACCTAGTGCCACTTGTTCCCCTCTTACCGGGCACAGTTCACTGCCCTTCGTCTGCAAGGCAGTCGTGTAATTGCGGCTTTCTTGACTTATTGATGAAGGTCTGACTGGACAAGCGAATGACGCCTCTCCCCTGTCCTCAAGCTCGCTGACAGATTGAAATGGAAAGTGCTGCCATGGCTCATTGGTTTAGGGGTATGATTCTTGCTTAGGGTGCGGGAGGTCCCAGGTTCAACTCCCAGATGAGCCCTTGTGTGCTCTTTTTGTCCTCGTACACAAGACTGGGAACTGATATCCACATCACCTTGCAGCGTCTGCTTATGGCAAACGATGGAATGTGACTAATGACTGAACGAGCCTGGTGAATACTCATCACGTGGCACAATGAGAGCGTGCAGTCAGCTGTCTGAGGCGGCAACCTCATTGCTCGTTCAAAAGAACACGTACTGAAAACTCATCACCACTATGTCGTAAATGAGCACTGCGATCGCTTGTTGTCATGCGTCCTAACTTGGGAAATGCAGAAGCAAAAGTTGCCCTCTCTCAGCCACCGAAACGTGTGCGGCTCGCCTTGCACGCTCTGCGCCTCGCATATTTATGGAGCTGTCTGCTCTTCTTTCTGTTGAAGTACGCAAGTTACGGGGCGTACTGCAGACTATGATGTGCTCACTGACCGCTTTCAAGATTTGAAAACTATGAGCTTGATGGCTCAAGTCGAACGGATGTGGTTGTTACGCAATCGATGATCAAACGCACGTATTCTAACGATTCGTGAGAGTATGTTCTAAAGGTCCCTGGATCGATCCCGGGTTTTGGCATTTTGTTTCATCGCTCCCTTTGTTCCTCTCTCCATCGCCCCCTGCCTAAAATGACACGTCCCTTTCTCAGCCCGAAACGCAATCGATACACCAGCAGCAACCCTTACAGGTTTCCGTAGTGTAGTGGTTATCACGTGCGCCTAACATCCGAAAGGTCCCAGGTTCGAGACCGGGTGAAAACAGCCTCTTCTTGCACGCTCCTGCACTTCACAGATGTCTTGAGCCACCGGTCATTTGTTCCCGATGTGTTTCCGGTGCCTTCATGCACCAAACGCACGTTCCTTCTGTACCTGGAGCCAATCATTTGCAATTGGGGCTGTGCTGACAGACCAAGACGAACTGTTGGCTCAAAAGCAGCGCAACACCTGCAAGAACAACAGAAAGATTAGCATCCAGCGGGGGCCTCTTAGTGAGCCCAAGATCTCATCAAGAATTGACTCCAGCAACAGGGCTGGGCGCATTGTTCCATACTATGACCACTCTCGGTGTAAACAGGTCCCTCCTGGTCTCTGCTTGAAATGCACTTTCCTGTTTGCTTTGGTGTAATTGGCTTCCCCTGCATGGGTGAATGTGAAGAAGATCCTTTGTAAGTCATTGAAGAAAATAGAGAAGAGGTCGGAGTGGCTTCTGTTGTTCATCAACGATCCAGTCAGGCAGTACTCCTCTGTAAAGCGCAGTTTGTTCACATCGATTGGCTTTTTTTGCCTTCATTCGTGCATGTAGTAAAAGCAGATGCCCCTATTCTGCAGTGACCCGGATTCAAAACGAGGTTGTTGCCACAACGCAAAATACTGACCACTATACGATCATGGCGAGTTACCGAGACACACACGGCTCCACCCTTTTCCACCCCTGAATAGCATTGGCGAGTTGAATAGCATTCAATTCACATCGAATAGCATTGGCCCCTGAATAGCATTCACTTTGTCGTTTTTATAACATTTTTTTTACCACGCTCGAATATTGTTTTGTCCATATCTTTGCAATGGAAGCACAGAACACCGTCAAACCAAATGCATTTTAAAGACCACGACTTGTGGATATTTCTACAGCCTTTACATCAAACTATCAGTGAGCTAATTATCTTTTTTTAAACCTCCGGTTTTTCATCGATGCGTAATTACGCACGAACTGGAACCCGGGGGACCGCTGTGTGCACACGTTCACAAAGCGAGAAATACTGTTCAATACGGCTTCATGCGAAAAACCCGTATATGACCATAGGAAGCAGAACAGCGCGGTCTCCAATTACCCAGACTGTAAGCATGGGAATAAAGCTTTGTTTGATTTCTGAAACCCTTCCTTTACGCCCTGTTTTCATTCAGGTAAGGGTCAACTATATTCACAATACTACTGACAGCAGGAAGATTAAAATATTCTTTACTCAGCAGCTTATTAAAAACAGCTCCCATGATGTTCAAACTGACTTTTTACACAGAACACTGACACAGCTTTGTGTTCTGAATCACTTTTTCTCGTGCTTTTATTTAATGTGGCACAATGCACTGGGATAGGGGTATTCTGTTCACAAACCAATAGCATTTAAACCACAGCACCCACAATGCTGCAAGTAAGTGTTTTGCACACTAAGCAGGTCCTCTGACTTTTCCCAGCTTTGTTTTGGGCTGTGGAACCTTTCTTTATTTTTTAAATGATTTTCTGAAGATAACACTACAGGTAATACACTGGGATAGGTGGGTCTTCTTCGTGGCTCAATAGCATTTCAAGTACAACAGCCACACTGCTGAAACCAAGTGTTTTACACACCAGGCAGGGCCCCTAACCTTAGACAACCTTGCTGTGGCTGTGGCCCCTTTCTTTATTTTTTATGATTTTTTCAAAATGGCACCATTAGACAGGCGATAGGGCGGTGCTATTTACAAGTCAATAGATGTGGAGCACAGCGACAAGAACAACATTGAACTTTTTCTATAAGTGAAGGAAAATTCAAAAGAGCATGAAAAGAATGGATCGTATAAAATATCCATGGTAGAACTCGAGAAAAAAACTTTACAAGGTATAATAGTCGCCGTGCATCCTCAGCTAAAATGTTTTAAAAAGTACGACAAAAGTACAATATGCTTAACAACATTTATGGTTATATCTATATCAAAATGAATGTAAATATACCAAGATATTAAAATACAATTTTAAAGTCCTAACCTAATAATGCTTGTGAAGTTTTCCAATAAATCCGAACTGTAATTTTGAAATATTATCGCTGAGAATGCAAAGAGAGTACAAATATCAAATTCAATGAGTGAAAATACAAAAGTAGTTCACTAAACTGAGTTTCTTCCCTGAAATGATTTGCTTGCGAAACACTAAGCAGCTTTGAATGGATCGCGGGAATCAAATATACAGATGGGTTCAGAGTGTGCTTTCCAACTTTTGAGTAACATTTTTCGTTGATAGGAGGGAGTTGTCTTCACAATCTGGGTTAAATAAAAAGGAGTGACGTCAGTACAAAACAGCTTTCCTTCTTGGGGAACAATGGTTGTGCTCCATATTTCTAAATATTTTGGTTTCAAGATCTCAATTTAGTGAGATAAAAAAAAGCCAGCTGGCTAAATGGTCTTTCAACTAATCGCCCGTGCAGGGATCAAACCCCAGTTGCTGGTACGAGTAGCATAAGGCTCTGCAACATGCAGATGAGGAACTAATCTCTGCTTCTTCATTATATACACAGTGAGCTATATTTGCGAGCCTACTGCCCCCTACGGGCTCTGTATTTCATTGCGGTACAAGACTGGTCGTGGAGACTTCTCGGTCTCTATGAAAGTGATACACTCCGTAAAATTTCCGGACATTTATTTAATCACCAACAGCGGCTGAGATCGAGTTTTTTTTTTCATTCTGTACTGCGATTTCTGAAGGTTACCCTGTGAAAATACGAGTTTTGACGAGAAGGGATGGACATATGTGGTCAGCAGGCTTGGGGAATTGGACCTTATGGTGAAGGGTGAGGGCTCAGCAGCAGCAGAACCTGATCAGTATCGGTTGACTCCGATATTTACCTTAGTGTCGGTATATTAAGATGTATTGGTAACGAGGAAGGAGTGACAAAGCAAATTGGCAGAATCTCTGCTATTTTGTTGACTATAAATCCCCACATGCTGTGTTCAGAGGGTCATTATTAAAAAAAAACGTAACAGTAAAATCTCTTGTACTTCACAATTATGAGTGCCTGTTACATTGTGTCTCACACCTCAGTGTCAGAATTGTGAGACGATTTTGTAATCAGCAGAAATTGCATTCACCTTTTCCCAATGCATTCTCACATGCCATTTTCTCACATGCCATGTTCAGAGGGTCATATTTTTAAAATGGTACAGTAAAATGTCCTGAAGTTCAGGATTTTGATAGTCTTTTCCATTGTCTCTCACACATCTGTGTCAGAATTTTTAGACATTTTTATAACCAGGAGGTAGGTTCACAGCAATAAGCAGAAAGTGCGATCACGCCCTGCTCATCCTCAGTTAACCATATATTCTCATATGCCATGTTCTAAATGTCCCATTTAAAACTGCTATATTAAAATTTCTTGCAAAATGCAAGAGTTTGAGACTTTTTATGATCAGAAGCCAAGGTCGTGGAAAATATCCAGAAAGTGCCAGTGAACTTCTGTTTTGCCTTTGTCTTTTTTACTCGTTGTATAACATGCCAGATTGTTTTATTGTGAGTTGTGTTTCTGAAATGTGTTTCATACAAAAATGCAATTTGGACAGTCTCTACTTACATATTCCCCTTTACTGAGGATATGTTCAGTAATACATCCGGATAAGTATTTTTAAAAATGACTGTAGAGAGCCATCTACAGGCGAAAGGCGGCATAACATCACAACAGCAGCATTTAAGATGGAACGAAAAACGCGAAGAAGCCAACTTCAGCCTCGTTAATGCAATAACATTAGGTGAGGTGAGGTAAAAAATAAAAGCAAATTTTATGCTTCAAATTAAATTAATTTTATTTATTATGAATGTGCCTGAAATTTTTCAGTACTTTAGAGGGTTCTGCCATTTTAGATGTTATGCTGTTCCTGTCTGATTTGTCAAATGTGTCATTTAAATCTCTCGTCATTTCTATATCAGTCTGAAGGCCTTGAAGTAAAGATTGCAATTCATCCAAAAATACATTTCATCCAAAAAAAGTTTCCCACTGGTGATACATACAAGGAAATGAATGTACATTTTCCCCCAAAATCAACAAATTTAAAATCAAATAAATCCCTCATCTGCAGGTGGAGAGAATAATGTCAGAATAAATACAGGTTTAAAAGTCAGGAGCATTGATAGTCCTATTTTAAAATGACACTAAAATGCTCACAATATATTAAAAAGCTCTATTAAATAATGAAAAAATTAAAACAAGGTAAAAAGAAATAATACACAGTTATATAGCTCAGGAATTATCAATGGGAAGTTACAATGGGTTGATATGATTTAAAAAATAAAATGTTTGAAAAAAATCTGTAAAACTACAATATGCTAAAAATGGCATGAATACTTAAAACAGGTGTGTAAAATTAAAAAAAAATAAAACAAGTTAAAATAAATACTAAATGGGTTTAAAATTCAGGAAAGTGATTGGTCAGATGCTTACGATGAGTGTTGCTGGTGTTTCGTGTGATTTACTTAAATGAAAAAAATATTCAATTTAAAAACGGCAAGAGCTCGTATGAAAAAAAAGTTCTTAAGTATCTTTGTTGTAACAGCTGCGCCAGAACTAGTGTATTCATATACATCAGAAAAGTAGCTGAACGTGACTGGTTTATATTCAGTTATGTGCATTGGGGACGAAAAGAAGACTTACATGGATTTTATTAGGTTTTAGGAATCAGAAAATTTATTTGTATATGTTTATGCCTACGAGCAGAAATAACTTCCTGCTTTCAGCGCTTTTATTGTTTCTGCTTGTAACCTCGAACAGAGAAACCCAGTACTGACTCACAGAAACGCCCCAGAGTTTCTGTGTTTCTAGGATTTAAGAGGGATGTACTGTATGAAGACAGTAAAGGGAGTTTGATGAGTCTGGAGGGAGGAGATACGCATTCCGCACGGGGAGCGCAGAACAACGAGTTTCACCTGCAGCTCGCTAAGTCCTGTCCTATATAACTGCTGAGCCTGGGACACACTGAGTCTCTAACCAGTGTTGGAGATGTAAAGGGTTAAACCCAGAAGTCGGGAGTGGAGTTTTTGTATAAGTGTAAGATTAAGGGAATAGGGTTTCGGGGGCTTTGGTGCACAGAAGAGGTTTCGGTTTAGGTTTAGTTTGCTTTTGACACATTTGTAACGGCCATGGCGGCCTGTAGAGTCGGCATGCGCCGTTACTTTTGCGCACGTTTGGTGTATAAGGGTGGTGAGGTTTCGGCTCACTCAGGTGATATTTCACGGTTGGACTTCTCAAGGAAGGTGTTACAGAAAGGATTAAGGCATTAGATGTCAAATGCTTAATCACTTTGCTGAAGGGAATTGGTTTTGACATTAGTTTCAATCGGCAAAGTTACTGGAACAATTTTGGATGAAAATAGAGGAGAAAAAAAGATGTGGGCCTGATTAGAATGTTTGAATGGCAGAAGCTGATGGATCTTTCTAATGTGGTGTGAGCCTGGTCAGTACCTGGATGGGAGACCTCCTGGGAAAAACCAAGGTTGCTGCTGGAAGAGGTGTTAGTGGGGCCAGCAGGGGGCGCTCACCCTGTGGTCTGTGTGGGTCCTAATGCCCCAGTATAGTGACGGGGACACTATACTGTAAACAAGCGCCGTCCTTCGGATGAGATGTAAAACCGAGGTCCTGACTCTCTGTGGTCATTAAAAATCCCACGGCGTTTCTTGAAAAGAGTAGGGGTATAACCCCAGCATCCTGACCAAATTTCCCATTGGCCCTTACCAATCATGGCCTCCTAATAATCCCCCTCTATGAATTGGCTACATTACTCTGCTCTCCTCCCCACTGATAGCTGATGTGTGGTGAGCGTTCTGGTGCACTATGGCTGCCAACGCATCATCCAGGTGGATGCTGCACATTGGTGGTGGTGGAGGGGAGTCCCCATTACCTGTAAAGCGCTTTGAGTGGAGTGTCCAGAAAGCGCTATATAAGTGTAAGCAATTATTATTAATTAATAGGACTGTGATTGTTTGCATGTTTAATGAGATGGTGATGAAGGAAGATGTTGTGACATGGTTGTCTAAGTATTGTTTAGTGAAAGGTGAGCTTCAGAAAGTCTTGGATGATGATGGCATCTGGAACTGTGCATGGAGAGTACCTGTTTCATTGCATGAAGACAAAAAATGGTTATGGTGGATTTAAACACATTCCTTCTTTGATTGGATTAGGTGAAAATAGAGGCCTTGTGTTCTACCAAGGGCAGCCAAAACCGTGCAGGAGATGTGGGGAGATGGGTCACTTTGTGGATGCCTGTACAAAGGTGGTGTGTGGTAAGTGCAAGGAAATTGGACATGCATATACTGAATGTACAAGCGTGAGGAAATGTAATCTCTGTGAGTGTGAAGGTCATGTGTTTAAAGACTGTCCAAATTCCTTTGCAAATAGAACAAAACTGGGAAGACCAATGCTCTTCCAATAGCCTGCCACCTGTGGAGACTGAAAGTGCTCAAATGAAATGTACAGAACAGAGGGTGCAGTCTAAAAGAGACATTGGATTTAGAAAATGATTGAACTCAGAGCAGAAGAGTGAGGGAAGATCATTTTCCAAGTCCTCAGGTAGGTTCTCCCATGGGTTTAGATGTCTCCAATATATGTGATCTTACTGACCAAGCTTTAGAACCAAAGACTCAAGGAGGGCAGGTGGTGAAATATCCTATGGATTGTGGGGGTGGTAGAGGAGGAGACAATTAAAGCAAAAGGGGGGGGGGGGGGGGGGGGCTGTATAGTAGGTGTCACCTACTGAATGATTGTAGCCAGAGCTTTTAGTCTCCCCTGGTCCTACTTTAAGTATGGCTCTTAATATTGTGTCAATAAATGTGAGAAGCATTCGCTCTAAGTTAAGGGCAAGGACTATACTATCATTTGTGAGGAAGGTAAATGCTGATATTGTGTTGTTACAGGAGTGGGGGTTACCCTTTAAAAACTGCTATAAGGATACGGAAGAACTGTGGACATTGGGCCCATCAATCTGGAGTGGGTCCAAAGAAAATAAATCTGATGGTATAGCTGTTCTAATTAAAAATAAGATGATAGAGGTACGTCAACACCTTGTAATGAAACCAGGGAGAGCACTGGTGGTGTATCTGGGTTTCATGAATGTCTAATTTAAACTCTTAAATATATATTGTCTGAGTTGCTCACATGACAGATATGTCCTAATTCAGGAACTGAGTAAATTGATTGGGATGGGATTTGAATTCTCTTTTAGAAAGAGAAGGCAGAATGAGGGGCTAGAGACGGGTCCAATTTGATAAATCATCAATATTATTGCAAACATTATGTAAAGATTTTAAACTGAAAGATGGCTTCAAACTTCATAGTCAGGGGAGGGCAGGTTTCACATGGCACTAGTCTCATGGGACCCAAGCCTCACACATTTTGTTTTGATACGTGATTTTACTTGCAAGACCACAGGCCTAACTATCTATTCCAACAGCTGTTACTGTGGGGAAGGGTGTGTGGAAGCTCGATATTTTGCTTTTGGAAGGTGAGGAAGTGACGCAGAGGTTCAGGGAAAGATATAAGGAATGGCAGTCTTTGTATGACCTGTTTGGCACAAGAGCACAGTGGCTGACCCTGCGCTCTGACCCCCAGCTTCTCTCCCTGTCTGTGTGTCTCATGGAGTTAGAAAGGAGTTACAAGCTGGACAAACTTCCAAATCTGTAACATCATTTCAAGGGTGTATGATAGATCATTCACAAGATCAAATGGCTGTTTATTATTGTAAGATTGTAGTTCACTACTGTTCTTTTGACTCTTGAGCTTGCATTATACAGCCGTTGAGTGCATTTTGAATCTAAGAGATATCCAACTGATTCAACCTGTCTGATGAATGTCTGATGAATGTTAAATGGGTTGTGACTTTTGGCAAAGTTTTTTGCAATATTATTTGTTTCATGAATACCATTCATCTCTAAAACAATAAAACAACTTAAAACAACTTTCCTGTCCCCTGAACATATGTTTTACATTGCTTGATCCCATTGGGTGCAACCTTTCCATTGTACTCATAATGTGTTTGCATTAGGAGTGTGTTAAATAAGCAGAAAAGAGCCCTTTTCTTCAACTGCTTCTGATCTTATACAGTGGTCAGAATCTGTCATCCAAAAGCTGATGAGTGGGGGGGGGGGGGAATTAGTACAGATGCACAATCCATAAAAAAACATTAAAGAGCATAAGGGTTTTCATCACATGGACTTGTTTGACTGTTGAGGATTAATGTTTTGGTGGCAGATCAATTAAAGGACAATAACCAGAAACATTGGTTCTCACACTGAACGCATTCTCCTTCAATCTTTTTTAACAACAGGTGAGTGGAGTTGCCATGGGCACCAGAATGGGACCCAGCTATGCCAATCTCTTTGTTGGCTGGGTAGAAGAATGCTTATTCGCTTCCTACACTGGCTATGTCCCTGACCTCTACAAGTGATATATTGATGACTGCGTCGGTGCCGCCATATGCTCCGACGATCAGCTTAAGTGCTTCCTGCACCATTTCACCAACTTCCACCCGTCCCTCAAATATACGGTTAACATATATTCCACTACTCTTCCGATCTAGACATCAACTACCCCAGACTCTCCACTTCAGTTTATTGCAAACCCATGGATTCACACAGCTATCTCTTGTATAACTAATTTCACCCCAAACATACTAAAAACTCTCTCCCTTTTTCACAGTTCCTTCGGCTACAATGACTATGCAGGGACGACATTGACTTTGAGAACCAAGCCCTCAAAATGTACTCCCTTTTGATCAACAGAGGATACCCCAGCAATGTTATTGACGGGGCCCTTGTCCGAGCCAAAAACACCCCTCGGACCATCAACCGAATCAGGAACTCCTGCAGTAACAACCGCATTCCTTTGGTACCACCCTAACACACTTCCTATCCCCAGGACTGTAAACGACAACTTTTCCATCCTACACGATGATCCCTCCATTGGGGCCCTCTTTTCTGACCGCCCCATCATCTCATATCGCTGATCACCTAATCTGCGCAACCTTCTTGTTCACAGCTCCCTTGACCACCCTCAGCAACCATCCACACCAGCTACTTTCCCTTGCAACAGAGCTCACTGTATCACATGCAAGTACACATCCAACACCACACTCATTCAAGGCCCCTCAGGACAATTCTGGATCACCCAGATGGCATCTTGTACCTCCAGCAACCTTATTTACTGTATCTCTTGTAGTAAATACCCAGTTTCTCTCTACATTGGAGAAACATGAAGGAGACTTGGAGACCGCTTCAGAGAACATGTCAGGGCTGTGAAGATTAAAGATCTCTCCAAGCCCATTGTTTCTCATTTCACCTCTGATGGCCACGACCACTACAATCTCTCCATCTGTTTTCTCAAAAATGGTTTTCTAAACTCATACATTAGAAAGACTACCGAAACCAAACTTATCCTGCAGCTAGGATCACACCTCCCCCTTCTCTAAACGACAGACTGTTCTACTAAATTTTCTCCATTCATTGGTAGTTTCATTTCACACCTCTCAACACCTATTCTGACTTCACATCTCTTGATCGGCCTCTCTTTCTGTCCCCTGCTCCTCCCTCTCACCACTCCTCCCTCCCAGCCTTTGTTCTCCCACTATATTACCTTTGCCTACTGCCTTGTCTCTCTCACACCTGAAGAAGGCTCCACGGCTGAAACGTTTTCTCTCTTTTTTTCAGCATGGAATAAATCTATTACTTGATCCTTAACAACCGGAAACACTATCTTCGGTCTTTCCAGAGCTGTAAGTAGTCATTCCAAGTTTATTAACTTGTCTCTGTTTTGTATGTACTCTTCAATAGCCACTGATGTTATTTACAACAGCTATTTTTAAAAATAAATTTGCATTTTTTTGGACTTTTTAAAGAATTGGCACATTAGGTGGAGCGGTGGCTCTGTGGCTAAGGATCTGCAACTGTGCCTGGAAGGTTGCTGGTTTACATCCCACGGTCGGCAGAGGAGTCCTACTCCGTTGGGCTTCTGAACAAGGCCCTTAACCCCAACTGCTCCAGGGGTGCCGTATAAATGGCTGACCCTGCGCTCTGACCCCCAGCTTCACTCCCTGTCTGTGTGTTCATGGAGAGCAAGCTGAGGTATGCAAAATAGGAATTCCTAATGCAAGAAATTGTATATGGTCAATACAGTGATCATATCTTATTGGCAAATGGTAATCTCCAAGGAACACGTAATAGGTTTATTCCATGCTGAAAAAAGAAGAAAGAAAACACAATGTTTTGACCATGGAGCCTTCTTCAGTTATGATTTGATTTTTTACAATCATACCCACACAAACTTTGCAGTTTTTAAAAATCTTGCACACACAACCCAGATATGTTGACTTTTTTTAAATTTGGGGGTAAGTTTAAGAAACACATAGTTCTTTTCTAGTTTTGTTTACGTGGTGACTATCAGGAATCCTCAGTGAAAAGGTATGCAGATCCTGTGCAGATGCAGGAGCCAGTAGTTATTGAGACAGTCAAACAATCCAGAACGTCAGGTGAGGTCCAAGGTCGAGAGGCAAAAGGGAGTTCAGTAACCAGTAAGCGAGATTCAGAGTAAACGCAAGGTAGAGCTCTCAAAGAGAAGACTCAATACCGAGCAGCGGGAAGCGGGTTTGGATGGTTAAAAAAGTGCTGCAGAGCGTGTGCTGATGGATTAACACATGTTATTATTAACCCGCTGCTGGTACTGGTTAGTTCTTTTGTGAGTTGATCCCCGGTGGTTGTGACAGTGACAGAATGCTGTTTTGTGATTGATGCTATATCAAAATATAGGGCCCGTAAAATTAAGCACAGAAATAAAAACATTTAATGGACTTGTACATCTGTCGCACTCCTACACTATTAACATCCAGTGGGAGTTGAATTTCACTTATGTTTCCACTTCATTCAGCTGTGTTTCCTATTTTACAGATTGTTGGCAATGCCACATGTTAAAGAAGGACAGAGGTGTAGGAGGCCAGAAGTGTGGTCAAGGGTTGGAGGAGTAGGGAATGTGATCAAAGAATTTCTGAAGTTTTCTAAGATAGAAAAAAGAAATTAGGTGGCATGACAATATGTGGTCAACACTGTCAAACAGAGTCCTTGGAGAGGATTGCTCCAGCAACAGGAAATGGTTATCAGTGATTTGGCATGAAGATAGATAAAAAGTAAGAACCCAAGTGCTTAGTGCGCAGAAGGGGGTGAGTATTGGTAGGGATTCCAAACCAGATGACAGTACACAATCTATAGTCAATATTTCAAGTCAATGTGAGGGATGTAGTTTGGAAGGCGACACAGAGCTCAGAAGTTCATTAGAAGATATGCTAATATGCACAGGCAGCACAGACAGTGGTGACATGTTAGAGGGAGACAAAATCTGTGTAGAATCAGAAAAAAGCCTGAAGAACACAGTGAATATTCCCAGGGGGCAAGCTCGTCTGGGACATCACTTCAGGATAAAAGGGGATTAAGAAAGATTATGTCTGTGCCTAAAACTTTCAAAGTATGTCTAAAGGCTGAACAATGGAGAAAATTACCACTTCTTAAAGGTACATCTAAACTAAGATAACCATGGACCCATATCTTATATAGCAAGTTCAGGAAGATAAATCCTTGCTGTCAATAGCCTTTAAATACCAATACATCAGGAAAGAGAATTCTAATGATTAAAGCAGTCTGTACTTTCAGTTCCTACCTTCAGTACCTTTTACATTACAGTTCCTGTAATGTAAAATACATAATGACAACAAGACACAAACCAATGGGCAATGATGACATCACAATTGATGTTGTAGGAGTAGGGCAAATACAACACAGTGAAAGGGAAACAAAATTTCGACAGGCACGCCAGCCTTATCGTTGAAAGATTGCCCGTGCCCTCACAAAAGGAATCAGCAATGTATACTACAGGCAGCTGAGCAGAACTCCGCTTGCTGAAATTGCAGCAGGCAATTTATCTAAGGCTCACAAGCAAGTATTAAACACTTCAGCATTTACTATTCGAATACCACACTATGTCAAAACACTGCCGCTTCTTAAGTTAATAAGTAAGGGTTTTTGAACACGCATTGTGTTGTTAATGCTTATATTAAAAAAGCATAAATTCAGATAATGTAATTTGGACTGAACAAAGTAGTCCAGCCCCTTTACAACATTACATACCACTGATTAAAGCTTAAAACTACAGAAGCAGGAGTAACAATAATGGCAACAACATGTTTGGAGTTCGGCATTTCATTTATTCTGCAGAAACATCGTACCGGAATGAACTGCCCGAGATAAAAGAGTAATTGCGGCTTCAGATCGTTTTTACAGAGCATTGCGTTGTTCTGTTCATGCTGACTACACGCTTTAAATTTGTCATTTACTGCAAGCGTTGCTTTTCCAGGTTTTTCTGAAATTCTTCGCATTTGAGCCAGCACTAAAATATTTCGTTCCCGTCGCTGAATACATCGTGGAAACGGTATTTGCAACGGAATGCTGTCACACATGAAACCTCTTTGTTATTCGGTTCTGAAGTTTGAAAATGAAAATAAAACGGGGGTCACTTCATAGGCTTGAAAGAAGTCCAAGCAGCATAAAAACCCGCGTATTCTCACAAATTGCATTGTGCTGCACCTTTCTTCTGCTGCTTTTATAAATCAGCCTTAAACATTTGAATACATACAGGTACCTTACTGCTACTAATCACATTCACGTGTTTACAAAGCTTTTTTCTGTCCGTTATGTTCTTGCGAAGCAGTTTCTCCGTTTTCCTCGTACTGTGATTGTCAAGCGAACACAAGAAGACTGAAACAGTGTAAAGGCAGGTAAAAAAGACAGGGTAAAACGCCTAATTGTCGGGAGTGGGATTTGAACCCCTGCCTCTATTTGGAGAGCGAAACAAAGCTTAAAAGACACGAAACTGGGAATTTGCTGTTTTAAACTGCTTGACTATCCTGAAAAAATGTGTGCTGATTGCACCAGTCGTATGCGATTTTCCGTAACTTTAGAACAATTGATACGAATGGACGAACACAATTTGTGGCGTTAAGCATGACATGGAAAACGGTACCGGAGCATTCGGGTCCGGACTACCAGACTCAGAAACAGTTTTTACCCCCGCACTATCAAACTATTAAACTCCCAGCCTCTCTCACTCTCTCCTCACCTCTCACCTAGGATCTGAACCTCACAGTGCCTTCTTTCTTACCAAAAACCCAAACACACATTGAAAATCTACCTCTACCATACATGTCAAAAGCTCACTCCCCATCATTTCTATCCCTTTATTTCATTCTTTTGATGCATGTTTTTGCACATAACCTGTTACCTTTTTGTTGTTTTGCACACTGCCTGTTGTTGTTTTTTGCACATCGGCTGTTGTCTCTTTCTTTTGTTATACAATTGTATTGTTGTTGTGTTTTTTTCTTTGTACTACTTATGTCCGAGAGCTAGCTAAATACCATTTCGTTATTCCATATACCTGCGTATGAGTATAATGACTATAAACTTGAACTTGAACTTTTAACTTGAATTTGAACTTGAACTTGACATAGTCTTGCAGGCAGTATATTATTTTATCGTTTACTCGTATAAAAAAACATGGTCTTCTCGTTCCTAAGTCAGATTTTTAGTGCTTTCGAACGTTACTTCCAACCTGGACTGACAGCTCACCCGATCTGTTTGTGATCAGACCATGGAGTCGGGGACTGTACCAAGCGTAGGTTCCTTCCCAATGCTGAGGCGATCATTTGGAAGATGGGTGTGAAGAGAGACAAGCTTTGTCGACTAAAAAACAAGGCAGGATAAGCATGAATACTAATCACTGGCGACAGTTATGCTCTCTTACTATTGAGACTCCTACATTTTTTTTGAAGACTTTGAAACTAAAGGTAAGCGGAGACAAACGAAACAGGTGCGGGAGGGGATTGAACCCACGATCTTCGGTTTACGAAAACGACGCCTTACCACTTGGCCACCGCGCCTTCAAATAAACAGGAGAATAATGTTGTTCAAATTATTTTTTTCTGAACCTGGTTTACATCGCCTGGAGGCAGCAACAACAATAAAAGGGATACTTAACAAGGAGATGCGCTGTAGCAGTGCGACTCCAACAGATGCTCCTGAAGAGACTGGAGGTTTAAGCCAGCTCCTTAGAGCGCTCGGCCGTGTTACTCTCAACAGCGGCTCTTCAGCTCTTGTTGTTTGACCTAGTGGTTTTATAACGCGTGGAAACGACCGCAACTTCATTTTCTGAGATGCTTTCTCTTATGTGGTGAAATCTCGACCTCTTTGGCATCTCTGGCTATAGTTTTTCCTGTAGAGCACCTCATAAATGTTGCTTATAGTGCCCTTGAAGTCATTTTATTTTTACAGGAAGACGCATTCTCTCCCGATCTCTCCTGTTTTAGAAATGCTTCATAAGGCATGTTTGATTCAATGGACAAACAGTATTCTTTTGTAATTGTACAATGCAGATCTATGCGGCATTTGTACTGGATTTGACTGGGATTCTGAAATACTTCTTGAAAAGGTATTCAGATTTTCTTGAACCTATAATAAAAACACAGACCCGAATCTCCCTAGCTTCCAGTCTCTTGCTGTCCTTAAACTCGGACGTGATGTTCTGCAGACGTGCAGTGTCCCTTTACTCTCGTTGTTTTCAAAACGACCTCCGTTGTCGGGCGCAGTTAAAGTGGAACTGGCCTGACCGCACAGGAAAGTACAGAATGATAAAATGTTTCTACGGCTCAAAATGTCCCTTTAGACCCTCGTCATGTCTCTGTGAGGAACGGGTAGGTAGAGAGGTTTAACAGATGCTCACGATGTTTCACACGGGGTGTTACCTGTTGTAGTGTTTCAAAAGATGTGTTAGCGGACCACAGATTATCTTGAAAAGATTTGGGTTTGCACTGGCTGGGATTCAAACCTGACTCAATTATTTGGAAGCCGCCTGTACCACCAACGCACTTCCGAGAAGCACCTACAAATTATCACAATCCTCTCTCTCACCTACAAAGTTATGGAGACACAGACGTCCAATGAAAGCTCAAGGCTCAAATCCTTTGTTGTGATATCATTTTAATTAATATTAGCTTTGATAAGGTGTCATTTTTGCCACTTAAAGGTAAAGTCTGCTCCTTTTCTCCTGGTATAGAAAGAACGTGTTCCATCTTTGTTTAAAAACACCACTAAAAGTAAATTATTCAGCTCTACCGCCTGTGAGCATTGACAAGACATCTCAAAAGGACATATTAAATAAGAACACGATCCTTCCTGTTACCATTCCTGTGGTTGGGGCGTTGTTTCACCCTTTTGCGTTAAATCATCAGTACTGCTGTTTTTCTATGGATAGTTTAATCAAGAGCACTTAAAAGATGCAAAAAGCTTTCAAATAAAATAGAATTGAAAGACAGTCGAGTAAGGAGGTAGAAAAAAAGCACTCCCCCGTCTGGGAATCAACCACCGTCGCCCATGTAACTGGATACAAAAATAACAGATTAATTTGTGCCCAGTCTCTTTAAGCTTCGATGCGATTATTTTTCCTTCCTTATTTCTTCATTCCTATGAATTTACTCTGTTGTAGAAGAAACGCGAAAGTGGGAAACTGCAGGCATTCTTCGTGAGTGGTGTGATCAGTGAGCATTTGCACATCTCTAAGTCTGTTCCATAAACTTTAGCATCGGGGATGTACCTCAGTGGTAGAGCGCATGCTTTGCATGTATGAAGTCTCGGGTTCAATCCCTGGTATCTCCAGGTGCTTTTATATTAGAGTACTCGCATCGCAATCTTCTGTTGAGTGAGAACTCTTTGCTCGGGTTCAGAGAGAGCCAGGTTTACACAATTAAATGCAGTTTACACAATTAAACTCGACGTGCTGCAGGGTTGCGCTGCTATTTTAAATGTACCTCTTTTAGTTCTGTTAAATCCTAAATTATTTGAACTAATATTTTAGTTCAAAGTCAGGAAATCCAGAGATTGCTTCACACTTGTCGTGGCTGTTGCAGAAAACACCTGTTGAATCTCACCCGGGATTTCTTGATTGATCATTCGGCGAGCGAATCCTCCTTCTGAACTCAGCACTAAACTGAAAGCTTCACGAACTCCTCACTCCGTGTCCTGTACTGCTCTCGTGTAGATGTGAAGCACAGCCGTAAACACACCTTGAACTTTTTCCGTTTGTTAAGGAAAATGCAAAAGAGCATGACAAGTATTGATCGTATAAAATATCCATGGCACAACTCGAGAAAGTACTGAAGGACTACACATCGACTTTTGATGATTACAAGAGATTCAAGAAACACAATCGTCCGCACCTGGGTTTGGATCCTGAACGCTAGAGTTAAAAGAACATAAGCGACGGATATGACCTATAAACTCTTTTAATTGTCTTATAGTTTATGAAATAAAACAATTTCTAAATGAATTCTAACTGTTGATAGACGATTTATTGAATTTTAACAAAATCACAATTACAACCTTTTTCGGTTAAACTGTTATTCACATGCTCTAACGTAAATAAACGTTAGTGTCTTCCGGTGTGTGAGTCAATTTCTCCAAAAAAATATTTGTTAGTCTGGCGGGAGGCTGTGCAAGGTGTTAAGAAATAGAATTTCTAAAAGACAGGCTCCCTAAGCTTAACATCAAGGCTGTTTTCTCTACAGAAATGCTCTTTAAATTTCAGCACTGTTGCAACTCCCTTTATAAAGGGTGTGCACACGTATACAACCAAGGCATTGAAAGTTTTTTTTTAAATTATTGTTCCAAAAAATGTTCCATTTGTTTTCTTTTTAATGTTGTTGATTAAAAGATTTTATTAAATGTGAAAAAAATCTGAATGTGAAAAAAGGTCAAAATGCTATTGAAAAAAATCAGTAATGTGAGGAAAGATGGACTGTGGGAGCCCCTTAACTACCCATGTCATGCTGTATTTCTCACTTATTCTACTGGGAATGGTACACGTGACTTGCGAGGATCCCGACAGTGTTGACTTTCTTTCAGAGCCCGGATAGCTCAGTCGGTAGAGCATCAGACTTTTAATCTGAGGGCCCAGGGTTCAAGTCCCTGTTCGGGCGGATGTGCTGTTCTTAAGTCTATTGTGAATGTCATTCTAAATAGTCTTTTATCTTTCACTCTTCTAGCTGTACTGTGGTTATTTTAAATGTCCATTACTTGTATTTACAGTAGTGTATTTAGTGTTTCATTTCACAAACCGAAAATGTTCAAGTAGATCTTGTCACTCTACTCCACATCATTATCTAAATTAAATCACAGTAGAGTACAGGACACGCAGTGAGAGGCTCACACAGTGAGTACTCTTGAATACGACAAGAGGAAAGGCACACTGCACATCTGCAGAACATCACGTCCGAGTTTACAGTGACAGCAGAGGTTGGAAGCGAAGTAGTTTTTTATTACTCGCTCGCTGAACGATCTCTCAAGAAACCTCGGTTGAGATTTAACGGGTGTCTAATAATCACGTTCAAAAAGGTGACGGTGTTTTTTTTTTAACTAGCCTTAATGGCATCGTGGTGTGAGTAGATCTTAAAGCAGCTGCAGACAGAGTACCCGTAATGGCAACACGTTTCTGCTTTGAGTTCGGCTTTTCTTATTTCTTCTGCAGAACCAGTGGTATCGGAATATACTGATCCGCATAAGAAGCGCTTTCGGGTTCTGATCATTTTTATTGAGCGCTGCTCTAAACTTTACATTTGCTCGGGCTAGTTTTCCCCATGAAAAAAAGACATATCCCTAATTACATGATTTCACTTTTTTTCTTATCAACGAGTAGAAAGAAATAAAATATATACTTCATTATAAGTACCACAGGCAAGATGCCGTTGCGTTCAGGTCGCAGTTACCCCTGGAGACGTTTGTTAAAATCTCACTTCTAATAAAGAGGTCTTTCTCGTTAGAGTAGGATCGATAGAAGCCTTAAGCGGGGGAAAAAATCACAACATCTCGCATTTAACGTGTTTAATGTTAACTGTCTCAGTGGTTGCTTTGGTGATTGATGGCTCTTCTCCCTCGCAGGGTGACGGCAAACGTCTTCAGGGAGGGAGTCTCCCACGCACGGCTTGTCTTTATCAAGAGCTGAGACAACAGAAACAGACTTCCACCTGACATTAATTACTTCTTGAGCGTTTATGACCGTCTTTAAAAGTTGAGAGCAGGTGAAAAAGTCTTTGGAAATGAGGAAATGACTGCCGACAGTAAACAGAGCTGACGCTCAGCTGCAGACAAGCGCTCCTCGTTAGTACAGTATAGTGCTGAGTACCCCCGCTTGTTGCGCGGGAGACTGGGGTACGTTTCTGTGACAGGGCGCTGGTTTAATTTTTTAACAACCTGACTTCACTTAAAAAGTGTGTACTGTGTACTACGTTTCGGACTAGTTAGTGCGGTAGAACATGGAGATCATCTCCAGCTTTGAGCTCAACTGCAACAAGAAGTCATGCTAAATGTAGTTTAGTGAGTAGACATCGCGAGACAACAGAACGAGAGTAGAAAGCAGGAATATAAGGTGTAAGGGCATGATCTGTGTAGTTAACAAAATAGTTAAAATAATATTAAAACGTCTCTTTATTAAGATACACAACATTTATGGCGACGAGAGATGAGTGCTTGACGGACTCAAAGCGAGCAGAACACTGCAGATTTTAGTTCTCTTGCTGGTAGAAACGAACTTTTGAATTTTCTGACTGTTCGTTTAGCTTGCCCATTGGAAGATATGGCAGCCGCGCCGAGAAGCTTTGCTTATGCCCGGCTTTTTTCACCGCTTCTACTGAACCTCGTAGCTCCGGATTTGTATACGGAATACAAGATATGGATGGAGTCGTACAGATTTTTTTGAAATAGCCGGTGGATCTACAGAAGCTCAGGATGCTGTGAGACGTGCTACATTACTGCACTGTATCGGGGCTCCCGTGCAGCGGATTTTCGCCAATCTCCCTGGAGAAAAAGGTACATATGAACAGACTGTAGCTGCCTTAGACGCTTACTTTACACCGCGGAGAAATGTGGTTTTGGAACGGCATAAATTTAGGCAGAGAACTTAGTCTCAGGACGAATCTGTTGATGCTTTTGTGACTGCACTAAGAGAATTGGCTAAATCTTGTGACTTTGGAGTATTGGAAACTGACATGTTAAGAGATCAACTTGTGGAAAAATGTGCACATAAGAGACTATAAATTGCTGCAGGAGGAAGGGCTGACTTTAAAAAGAGCTCTTACAGTCGCTAGAATTCATGAAGCAGCTCAAGCAGAATCAAGAATGCTTTCTGACCACAGTGACAAAGTGACACTGAACGGGGCGCTCGCTCAAACTTTACAAACAAAAGCCGAGCAGCAGGACACAGTCATGCTAGAGAAATAGAAGAACAGGGGACGGCTGACATTACATGTTACAGGTGCGGACTAACAACGCACAAAGCAGATGAATGCGGAGCGTGAACAGCAAAATGTCTACACTGCAAGAAAACAGGACATTGTGCACATGTCTGCAGAACATCACGTCCGAGTTTAAGGACAAGTATACCTTTTATTGTTGTTGCTGCATCCAGGCGATGTAAACCAGATTCAGAAAAAAATAATTTGAACAACCTTATTCCCATGCTTACTCAAAGGCGCGTTGGCCAAGTGGTAAGGCGTTGGCCTCGTAAACTGAAGAGCGTGGGTTCAAGCCTCACCTGTGCCTGTTTCATTTGTCACCACTTTCCTTTAGTTTCAAAGTCTTAAAAAAACTTGCAATGTAGGGATCTCAATAGTAAGAGAGCATAACTGTCGCCAGTGATTAGTATTCGTGCATATCCTGCCTTGTTTTTTAGTCGACAAAGCTTATCTCTCTTCACACCCATCTTCTGAATGATCACCTCAGCATTGGGAAGGAACGTGCGCTTGGTACAGCCCCAGACTCCATGGTCTGATCACAAACAGATCTGGTGAGCTGTCAGTCCAGGTTGGAAGGAACGTTCGAAAGCACTAAAAATCTGACTTAGGAACAAGAAGACCATGTTTTTTTATACGAGTAAACGATAAAATAATATACTGCCTGCAAGACTATGTCAAGTTCAAGTTCAAATTCAAGTTAAAAGTTCAAGTTTATTGTCATTATACTCATACGCAGGTATATGGAATAACGAAATGGTATTTAGCTAGCTCTCGGACATAAGTAGTACAAAGAAAAAAACACAACAACAATACAATTGTATAACAAAAGAAAGAGACAACAGCCGATGTGCAAAAAACAACAACAGGCAGTGTGCAAAACAACAAAAAGGTAACAGGTTATGTGCAAAAACATGCATCAAAAGAATGAAATAAAGGGATAGAAATGATGGGGAGTGAGCTTTTGACATGTATGGTAGAGGTAGATTTTCAATGTGTGTTTGGGTTTTTGGTAAGAAAGAAGGCACTGTGAGGCTCAGATCATAGGTGAGAGGTGAGGTGAGAGTGAGAGAGGCTGGGAGTTTGATAGTTTGATAGTGCGGGGGTAAAAACTGTTTCTGAGTCTGGTAGTCCGGACCCGAATGCTCTGGTACCGTTTTCCATGTCATGCTAAACGCCATAAATTGTGTTTGTCCAGTCATATCAATCGTTCTAAAGTTACGGAAAATCGGATGTGACTGGTACAATCAGCACACATTTTTCAGGATAGCCAAGCGGTTTAAAACAGCAAATTCACGGCTTCGTGTCTTTTAAGCTTTGTGTTTCGCTCTCCAAATAGAGGCACGGGTTCAAATCCCATTCCCGACAGTCAGGCGTTTTACCCTGACTTTTTTATCTCTTTACACTGTTTCAGTGTTGTTGTGCTCGCTCACAATCACAGTACGAGGAAAATGGAGAAACTGCTTAGCAAAAACATAACGGACAGAAAAAAGCTTTGTAAACACGTGAATGTGATTAGCAGCAGTAAGGTATGCATTCAAATGTTTAAGGCTGATTTAAAAAAGCAGCAGAAGAAAGGTGCAGCACAATGCAACACAATTTGTGAGAATTCGCGGGTTTTTATGCTGCTTGGACTTCTTTCAAGCCTATGAGGTGACCCCCGTTTTATTTTCATTTTCAAACTTCAGAACCGAAAAACAAAGAGGTTTCATGTGTGACAGCATTCCGTTGCAAATACCGTTTCCACGATGTATTCAGCGATGGGAATGAAATATTTTAGTGCTGGCTCTGCTTTAAAAAAAACACTATTGTTCCAACCCCCAAAAAGACAAAAGTGGCATGCCTGAATAATTACCGCCCAGTAGCATTAACATCTGTGGTGATAAAATGCCTGGAGAAGCTGGTGTTGTCACACATCAACTCCTCCATCACAGAGTCCCTGGACCCCCTGCAGTTCGCCTACCAGAGCAACAGATCAGTGGATGATGCTGTCTCCCTGGCTCTGCATACAGCCTTTGAACACCTGGACACTAAGAACTCGTATGTGAGAATGCTGTTTTTGGACTACAGTGCAGCATTCAATTCCATCATACCCAGTCAACTGGTGACAAAGCTCAGGGGATTAGGTCTGTGCAACTCTGTCTGCAACTGGCTGCTGGACTTTCTTATCGAGAGATCACAGGTGGTGCGGATAGGCAATAAAACATCAACACCACTCACCCTGAGCACTGGAACCCCACAAGGCTGCTGTCTGAGTCCAAGGTTGTACTCCCTATTTACTCACGACTGCACAGCAAGACACAGCAACAACCACATCATTAAGTTTGCCGATGACACCACTATAATAGGACTGATCAGTGATGATGACGAGTCCACTTACAGGGATGAAGTTGTACAGCTGCTTCGGTGGTGTCATAGCAATAACCTGGACTTGAACATAAAGAAAACGAAAGAGCTAATAGTGGACTTTCGGAGACACAGGCCACACACTCACAGCCCACTCAGTATTGATGGAACGGAAGTGGAAACAGTCACCAGCTTTAGGTTTTTGGGAATTCACATCTCTAAAGATTTAACCTGGACTGTGAACACTGACTCAATCATGAAGAAGGCTCAGCAGCTCCTTTATTTCTTGAGGTGCCTCAAGCGATGGGGGATGCCAATACATGTGTTGGTGAACTTCTACCGCTGCACTATCGAGAGCGTCCTCACCAACGGGATCACCGTGTGGTATGGCAACACCTCTTCGCGAGAAAGAAAGGCACTGCAGAGAATGGCCCAGAAGATCATCGGCTGCGGTCTCACCAAGATTAAACAGCTCTATGAGGACCGCTGCCGTGGTAGAATTCTGGCCATCACAGAGGACAGTCACCACCCCGGGCATGAGCTCTTCACCCCACTGCCCTCAGGCAAGAGATATAAGAGCATACGGACACTTACCACTAGATTCTTCAATAGCTTTTATCCACAAGCAGTGAGACTGGCGAACACATTTAGCCATCCCCCTCGGACCACACCTACACCATCACCATCTACCTCATTTTAATTTATTTATTGTACGTCTCCAGTCATTGTTTACACGTCTGTATTGTTTACATTCAAACTGCCTGCATGTTTACTTGCACATTGTCTATTGTTTGTTTGTACATTGTCTTGATGCACTGTTTGCACTTTGTTTTGTTTTTTTTACACTTGTTTTACAATCGAGAGACTTTCTGTAAGTAAGAATTCCATTGTACCAGCACCGGTTACATATGGCAATAAAGTTCAAGTCAAGTCAAATGCGAGGAATTTCAGAAAAATCTGGAAAAGCAACGCTTGCAGTAAATTACAAATTTAAAGCGTGTAGTCAGCATGAACAGAACAATGCAATGCTCTGGAAAATATGATCTGAAGCTGCAATTACTCTTTTATCTCGGGCAGTTCATTCCGATACGATGTTTCCGCAGAATAAATGAAATGCCGAACTCCAAACATGTTCTTGCCATTATTATTACTCCTGCTACTGTAGTTTTAAGCTTTAATCAGTGGGTATGTAATGTTGTAAAGGGGCTGGACTACTTTGTTCCGTCAAAATTCCATTATGTGAATTTATGCTTTTTTAATATAAGCATTAACAATACAATGCATGCTCAAAAACCGTTACTTATTAGCTTAAGAAGCGGCAGTGTTTTGACAAAGTGCAGTATTCAAACAGTAAATGCTGAAGTGTTTAATACTTGATTGAGAGCAGATCTCCCTCGATTTAGACAAACTTTTGTTCGGCCGATGATTTCAGATCAAAATCTGAATCAAGTGGAAAGAAAGCTGAATTACGCTGGGTACTGGGTATCACTGTTACACCATCAGGTCATGCTAGGAGGATTTGGGGGATCAAACTGACACAGAGGGACCCAATGTGGGGACTGAACCCACAGTTCTGAGATTAAGAGATTCATGCTCTATCAACTGCACCTATAACTCTTGTGCTACAGCAGTAATGTTTCTGGGTGTGGATGAACATGACATAATAGGCTGACAGCAGGAACACGTGGCCCACAGGCAGTGACAGTATCGCTATCACATTTGGCTGCAGTATATTGTGTTGAGAGCAGCAATAACTTTCCTGCAGAGATGGGAGTGCCTTTCATACAGCTCTTTCAATCGGACAGAGTAACAGGAACCGACCTAAAGTTTCGGCTGTGGATCCATCTCCGCATGGGGGAAAGAGACAGTAAAATAGCAATGAAGAAACAGAAAGAATTGTGCTCGCTGCAAAGTAGGAAAGAGGTGGTCAGATACATAAAACAGCTTGGTGATAATTTGCAGCGACAGTTTTATGTTATTTAGTACACGGATTTCTCTTCATGTTCCTTAAGATGTGTAATTTGTATGTTGGTTGTATGAGAACAGTTTCTTCTCAAGTCCTGTCAATTGACAGTGGAGAGCTAGCTGGTGCACATCTTCAAGAAGACTCTCTTTAAGGCAATTACAAGTTTCTCAAACAAATCTGTGTCATATTTTTAAAATAATTTAGCTAATGAGCAACGAGAGTATAAATTAATTCTCCCAATCTCCATACAAAGATAAAACTCCATGTGTGAGTCTAAGTTTCTTTGAGGCTACTGATGTACGTCATTATTGGACATTCCCAGTGATATTGACTAAGGAGCTCAATTTTTACATGTTGTAGTTCAACATGTGCAAAACATTCGTATCCCCTGCAAATATCGGCAAGGTCAGTGATATTCTCAACAATGCGTGACATTGCAATTCGTGCCATACTTTTTCCCGATGTATTCTGACATGCCAAGATCAGAGGGTCATATTTAAAAAACTGGTGCATTAAAATTGTTTGTACTTCAGGATTTTGATAGTCTGTTACATTGTCTTTCACACATCAGTGTCAGAACTGTGAGACATTTTCATAATCGGGGGGGAGGCCGTAGAAATAAGCAGAAAGTGCAATCACTTTTTCCCAGTGTAAGTCCGTGTTATGGTGAGTTTTTAAAATTGGTTTGCGATTTTCTGAAATATATTCCATACAAAAATATAGTTTGGACAGTCGCTATTTGGATATTCCCTTTCAGTGAAGATGTCTACAGTTTTCCAGCCGGATTAGTACTGATCGAAGAGAGCCATCTACAGGCGAAAGGCGACATAACATCACAGCAGCAGCATTTAAGGTGGAACGAAAAACACGCATAAGAAGCTGGCGAATAAGAAGCCAACTTCAGCCTCGTAGCAGACCCTGGGAGGCACGCTCAAAATAATCATCTTTCCCAGTACTTCAGAGTCTTATTTAGATCGCTTCACTGCAATTTTATTTGATTGATTGGAGATGTGAAGCCATCGAGCCTGAACTGCGCTTCACATTGAAATTGAAGCCATTTCTCATGTTCTCTCAGTGTCGAGGAAGCAATTGAGTGTAAAGGAGGCGACTTGAAAATGAAACGTGTAATCACCTTACAGAGGGTCTTCACGACGGGGTGCGTCAGCTAGTTCTCCATTATTGTCAATTTACTGGACTTCTGAAGAAACCTATCTACAACGAAAATACAAACTGCACAGTTCAAGGCACATGAAGAGAAATCAGTGTGCCGATTGACTCAAAAATGTCGCTACAAACAATCTACCAGGCTGATTTACTTGTCCGACCACCTCCCTCCGTCCCCCTTTGCTGTTAGCACAATTCTTTCAGTTTCTTTTCTTGTATTCTCCTTGCTATTTCAGTGTTCCCCATGTATAGATGGATCCACAACCGAAACCGTTTTCACCCTGTGTTTCTGCACCGTCAGTCTGTATGAGGAGCACACTTTGCACAGCTCCAGTGGCGCAATCGGTCAGCGCGCGGTACTTATACAGCAGTGCACAGCGAAGTTATGCCAAGGTTGTGAGTTCGAGCCTCACCTGGAGCAGTGTCTTTAGCTACTGAAAGCAACTGTCAAGTTTAGATATTATTAGGTATCTGATGGAGATAAATTAACATCAAACGAAGAAGTAAAGGTTTACTTCGAGTCACAATCAAATAAGGCTCCACAGCTGAAACATTGTGTTTCCTTCTCTTTTCAGCATGGAATAAACCTTGACTTTTTCCTTTGAAGCCCATGCATTCTGACGCAGCTCCCTACTTAAATTACCATCAGCTGTGTACCTCCAGCTGACCTGTACACAAATATATGAGAGAGGTCTACTGAGACGAGAGGAGCACTGAAGACTTGAAAAAGCTCTCGAATTAGACTCTGTGTTTTTGTTGTTCCCTAGATTTGTTTTTAATGTTCTTTTTCTTTTGAAGTTGTTGCATTTGTTTTTTTTTTGTAGTTGTTAGACTACTACAGGGATTTACCTGGGTTCCTGGAAGACTTCTTGTTTTGTGTTTGTTGTGTTTTCGGGTTAAAATTGTTTTTTTTCTATTTATAGGACCCCACGCATTACTATGGGAGTAGATAACTTTAGTTCTTACATTGTACCTGAAATTACCACATAAACTACTACTCTGTTTCCCTTTTTTTAAAAGGCACAAGTGAAGTTTGTTTTTCCTTGCTGCTGATTGGTAGCTACAATGGGTCAATTGCAATAAACCCTTATACAATAAACTCCACTGAAATTTGTCAGCAGCTCTGTACTAAACCTGTTCTCAATTGCAACAAACCTAAAATAACAGCTGCTGCCCGTTAGATGTTACTGCATTAGGAGTCTAGCTTAAACCACCTCTTCATAGGTTTTAAGCTACTCAGTAGCGGACTAAGCAGAACAATCGATCACATTAGAACTGTCTTGAATGTAATGGAAATAATGTACTCATTAAGTAACAAGCTTATGCACCACTTGCTTGAAAATTATTATTATATTTAACTAAAATTGCTTTCCAGACACCACAAATATTCACAATGAATGTTATCATTACACGTATTTACTAATAAAAGTGTTATTTATTAATTATTATGTATATCTTCCATGTATATTTTTATTAGTAGCTGTATTACAAGTAATGCATATACAGTCTTTATTATAGTTAGTTTTCAGTTATCCTGGGGAGGGAAGAGAATGGAAATTAAGGAAATAAAAATTTAAAGGGCTTTTAAGTCTTCAATGTGTTCTGTCATAGCTGTGTGTTGTCACATCTGGGTGTTAGTTTAGTATATTTGTTGTATTATTTATTGTGATTTAACACTACACTTGTGTTTCTCAGGAGAAAGCAGTAAGATTTTGTTTTATTTGAGGGTACAGAAAATTGTATTGTACGCCCAAATGTAAGGTTACGTTAAGAAAACATTATTGTTACCTTTTGCAACGTTATTTATTTAAGACGGTTCTTCAGAATAGTGTCCCTTACGTATCTGTGACTGTGGTCCAACAATAACGGTGCTGAAATAGCCGGAATGTGTGGGAAGAAGATGGAGATGGAACAGGAGGCTTATTCAGTCGATAGAAAGGTTGTGTAGGACTGAACACACTACGGTTATGGTACTGGGTTTAAGAGCATTACGATCCTACAGTCTCCTGATCCGTAATCAGATGCGTTATCCAATGTACCACTGGCCCTTGTACCGCATTCCTCAAGTGCACCACTGTGAGCTTGCGCCGCTACAATAATACATCGCCCCAGTCCAAATTTTCTAAAATTAAATGAACACTTCCATTAAATTTAATGTAGAAGGATGTTGCTTTCCATAATGATAAACTGTGTGGCAAGACAGGCACCACTGAGACTCAACCCCAGGATCTCCTGTTTACTAGGCAGGCACTCTAACCAACTAAGCCACAGCATTCTCACATCCTAGTGTTAATTCTGCATCAGCAGGGTCAGCTTGTCAGCACGCCTGTCTCCATTTGGTGGTTTGAGCTGACGTTGCCATGACGTTGCCATTAAATGCGACCGAGAATACTCCAACCGGCGCGCCGCTATGCCTGCCGTCGGAGAACTAAGCCATGGCACTGGCATCAGATATCCCTTTTACAGCCACTTGGACACATCTCAATTGCTCTGAGACACCTGCATTCAGTGTGCGCTGAGCCTGCTCGCTGAGCAAGTGACGAGAAATGGCTTATGTCCAAGGAGTTCAATATGCTTTTTATGTTCAATGGGGTGTCCACTACAGCTAACACTGAAGCGCAGCACAGGCTCTGTGGTTTGACATCTCACAAGGTAAATGTTGAAATTGTAGGTGGAAGAGGAAAATTACCCTTGAGTATGGGGAAAGAGTCAACTCATGTCCGGAGGGGGCTGAAGTGTGTATGGAGGTGGCCAAGTGGTTAAGGCAATCTCCTCTTAATACATGATACTCTGCACAAGTAGGTTTGAACCCCATTCTCCTCGAGGAAGGGCTTTGACACATTTTGACCTTTTTAAACTTGGTGTGCTTTCGTTTTGTTTCTTCGCTCCTGTATTACAGCAGTAATATTTCTATAGGTGTATTATCATGGTAGGCTGACAGCAGGAACACGTGGCCCACAAGCAGTGACAATATCAGAGGTGTCTGCAGTGTGTTGGTTTGTAAGCAACGATAAAATAACTTGACATGGAAGCAGGTGTGCCTGCATTAATACAGCTCCATCGAGAGGAAAAAGTAACACAAGAACCGACATAAATTCAACAGCACGTTTCTGCAGCTGAAAACAGAACATACTCCACGTGATGATTGAGCTCACAACCTCGGTATAACTCCACTATAAAAGCACCACAACCTGACCAATTGCGCTACTGGAGCAGCACAGCACAGTAGCACATTTTCCTCAGTGTACTCAAACAGTGCTTCTTCCCTAGCCTACCAGCTTCAAGACTTTTTTAAATTGATCAAAGATTCATTGGAAAAGGTTTGTTGATGGGTCAGGTGGGAATCACACCCAGATTCACTGCTTGCAAGGCAGCTATGTTCATCATTATACCCAGGACTGGCGCCAGGGGAATGATCTGTAGGGGGGGGGGGGGTCTGAAATCCTGAGGGGGGTAGTGATATTTCGGTTTAAATGGAGCCATTGCAACCATCCAAGTGAATTCTCGCAAGCATGCCACTGATTAGTATTTCATGTTAGAAGATAACGACAAGCAATCTGGTATTTAGTGATGAAGAACAGTTCCACGTTCATCAGAACTCACGTGATTATTTTTGCCTGGAGCATCAACCATATGTGTTCATTTTTGCAACAACATCAACGGTAACGAGGTTCTGAATCATTAAGAAATCATTGTAAAACCAACAGAAAGTAGAAACTTCTATAACTACAGTCCTAGTTATATAACGATTGTAAGTATAAGGATAAACTACTGCAAGGCATTGGTCCACCTGAGCAAATAAGGTCATAATAATGTTGACACCCCAAAACATAGACACTATGTAACGTGCTGTTCCTGGACAGATAGCCCTCCTGCACATTAAACAGTCTGATGTAGTAACTGTGAATTCGGGGTTAGTGTAGTTATCTGACCATTGACAATTTATCCAAAACTGAGGGGGGTGGGACTGTTCAGTTGAGGGGGCGATTTTGGCATGCCAGTAACATTTTGACAAAACGTCCAAGAGTTACGAAAACACTTACTTTGTGTATAAAGTACATTGTGTACACACTGTAAGTTCAGAACGCGAGAAATACTGCTCAATATGGGATCCTGTCCAGGAATATCAGGGCTGTAAGGGGGTCAGATCTATAGATGTAGTAAACACATTAGTGGAGACAGTGTGTCTGCCCTCTGTGTGAGAGCCAGACAGGAAAAATAATCTGTGGTCTGGGAAGAAGAGACCCTCGTTGGAAGAGCGGTGCTTCTCACAGGAGAGAATGAAAAAAAATATTTTTCTCCTTGGGGGAATTAAAAGCACTTATGGGGAGTGGTGTGATGGTAGTGCATCTGATACCACATCAAAAGGTTGTGTGTTCAAATCATGTTGAGATCGGATGATGTATGTTCAGGTTCAGCTGGTGCCGAACCCAGGAATTAGACCATGCCGTTTGGTTTTATCTGTACACCACATAGATAATCTAAATGAAATAACAGAGCAGTACAGGACACGCATTCAGGAAATTACACAGCAAGTCATTTTGAACATGACAAGAGAAAAGGCACACTGCACATCCGTGAAACATCACGTCCGACTTTAGAGACAGTTACATCACAGAATGGAAGTTTCAGGCCCCTTTTTCATTACAGGTTCAAACTAACCTGAAAGTTACAGAGTTTTAGGTCACTTTTGTATTTAAATGTGTCTGAAGCCTATAAATATAATTTGCCCTTTTTTAAATTGTGGATGAAATCCAATCCCATGTACCAAGACCTTACAGTATATTCATGTTAATTAAAATGACTAATGCTATTGGACATTAGCTGGTGCTTTTTGTAACGATTTGCTATTTCATGCTGGAAAGAAGGAAACCTGACCAACGTTTGCTTTCAGGTGCGGTTCATTCACATAATGGACTTCTATTTCTGAGTAGCCTGATTTAAAAACACACGAACCCGGTAGAAGTCGAACCTCCAATCTCATGATGCAAAATCAGACGCGTTATCCATGAAACCACTGGCCAATCATGTAACTGAATTGCACCATGGTGAGTTCAGCACTGCAACTAGTAATTACTAGTAATAGTAATAATCCCATCCTAAATTTCTAAGTGAGAAACGTGTTTTCTACATTTTTATCAGTTTTAAAATATCATCTCTTTAATACAGACAAAGGGTTTGTGTTTCACTTTGAAATTCTGATTGATTTAGAATTCAAAGAAAAAGATGCTTTCTTCAACAACGCAGTGCAATTATGACATCTTTCACTCTACTTCTCTCTTGTAGTAAAGCAGACCTTGCAGTGTGAGCATTTACTCTAGTAAATTAGGTCATGTATCATGTTAAATCACTTCTTCAAAACAAAACATTCCTGGTGCACGTTTTCTCCATGAAAAAAATACATTTTTCCCTTACATGATTTCTCTTTTTTTTTGCATCAGAGTACAGAAAGAAGAAAAAAGGGAAAAGCAGTGTCGCAAAAAAACTCCATCGCCCTTGGGAGATGTCAAGCTCATCGGATATGAAAAGTGCCCAATAAAAGCAATTTCTTTTCATTTATCTTAGCGTCAGGGCTGCTATTGTGTGTAGAGGAGGCAACTTGCTCAGCCAGCAGACTCACCGCTTACTGAATACAGGTATGTTTTGAGTGTCATGCTGATCGTCTTATAAATGCAAAAGAAACTTTTAAAGCTGATAAAGTTTTCCATTGTAATTTGCATGTAGCTACAACGTCCCTGGAAGAGAGATTTTATCAGTTGCACGTAATCAGTATTTTTTACTTTTTGTTTAGTTCTGGAAATATATTTTTTTTTAATTTTTCTAAAGAAGATCTCAAGAAGTATTGCCAGGACCTACCTTTAGCATTCAATAGCGATATTAATGGATCAGAAATGTAAGGTAAATTGGTGATCTGAGCCAAAATAGTCCTTACACGCCTCCTGGAACAGTGTTCATATTCATAGCAAGTTATATTCTTTTTCAACCCCAAACGTTGCTATTGCATTAAGCTTTGTGTGACCATTAGAGGTTTCGGTAGCTTCTGGAGAGCGAACTTTTCCAAACTGAAACCTATAAGAACATTATTCAAGACGCACCATGTCCCAGAATCATTCATCGGGACTAGGATTAATATCAATGGAAAGTACTTCAAAATAAAAGATTTAACTGAAATATTAAAAGAGTAGGAAAGCATTTAAAGTAGAAAAAAATCAGTTCAGATGATATTTAATTTTTTGAGAAATGGGCACATACATCAGCTCAGTGAGCAGTGCGAGGTGCTCTTCTGGAGATGATGTTAAATTAGTTAAAATCATGTGATAGTTAAAAAAGCTTAATACTTAGTTAAACAGCCAGCACAAATGGTTGCGTTTGTGATTATGTCACTTCTCTACTACAGCAGCGTCGGTAAAAGACCCTCTGAAAGCAGTAAGGCTCTGCACAGCTGAATTCGTTGCTATTTGGAGAAATCCACAAACTCGTGTTTTTCATGTGCTTTAAAAGACAGCCATACTCACCGACAAAATAAAGACACTGCTGCTGATTTTTTCCGAAGCACAGTTGACCTTTCTGAGCCAATTGATGAAGCTCACCCAATGAATACTATAGCAGAAGGTGGAGGAAAGTGCAACTTTGTAACTATCACAACCACAGGAACAACTGCAAGAAGTAGAATCAATTTCCCATCGAATGGTGGTGTTGTCTGAGGTACGCGATGTGAGCGTGTGCAGAGAATCCCACAATCTTTTCAAAACTTGGACAAAGTATTTCTGATGGAGCGCTGTGCGCAAAGATTGAATAAGCTTTGCTCCTGCCGATGATTCTGCGTGAAAAAGCACAGCATTCAAGTTTCACAGACAAATGCACCATGCCTACTGTAGCGGCGAGGCTTATTAATAAGAAAGAATTAAGTGTTCTGAGCCTTCCCAAATGAGGCCCCATTTCTGTGTTCATCTCTGTGGTGCAGCCACAGAGAAACTATTCATGCAGGTTGATTTAAGGTTCCTGATAAGGACAGCTCCCAAAGGGGATGCACTTAGCTAAGCCTGGCTATCATGATCAATGGTCATCCATTGGTGCCTATCTGTCTAGGGAGTGCCAGTTGGACATCTGGACTGCATTCCTAAGTGTCAGGAGTAAGTGACTCATATTTCACCTTGATCAACCAATCAGGGGCTGGTAGGGCCGAGTAACCCACGTGGGACTCTGATGCCCATGGAACTTTCAGCCAATCAACGAGCTGAAGTTCCTCCAGGTAAAAACAGGCAACACAGAGAGCCTGAGAGATTCAGTAAGATTCAGGGAGATTCAGTAAGATTCTGGAGAGGATTCTGTGGACTGTTCTAAAGGGAATTCAAAGGAGAATTCCAGGGCAGGACGGCCCAGGAGCAGAAGGCTCCCAAGGGCAGGACATTCTCGCAGCGTGCCTCCTGACCATCCTGAGACTCAGCTCGGACAACCACGGAACGGCCAGTGTGTCCGAGTGCCAGAACTTTCCTTTGTTCTAAGAGTCTAGAGCGGAGGTTGCCAGAGAGTAACCAGCAGCAGGCCTCGTGAACAGGTCGGAACTGTGGACAGCTGAATCACTATTCAGAACTAGCTCTTCATCAGGAACGAACCGGTCCTCTTCCTGACTTTCTGGGACCCACAGTCATCTTTTCTCCTGTGCACAAACTTTGCTAGTTAAAGCCAACAGTGAGCATCAGCAGTGCACCGTCACAAGCCGCACAGCACAGCCTGGCACCGAGCCAGAGAGCGCGGATTGGACAGCAACAGCCTGCAACTGTTTGTTTGTGCCCGCAGGAGATCTGAATCCCCAGAAATTGGATGAGTATTCAACTTCACTGCATTACAGCTCGAGAATTCCATTGTTATCCAAACCAGTTGATATCAATTTAATTCCTAAGAGTTATGTACTTGTTTTGAGTATCTAATGTAGAAGTTGTAACCAAGTTCACTTTACGAAACGGTCTTAATGAATGATATACTGAACGTATGTCCTCTTGATATGTGTAACACTTTGTAACTGATTGAATATATATCTTTTGTATTCTGATAACCCTCTCGATAAGATCTGTTAGGTTTACATGCATATTCTATGTATTAATAAATGTATCCTCGTGTATTAGCACCTGTGTGTGTGCGTTGTTTGAGTTATGTCGCATGGTTGGACTCTAAAGCCATCAAAAGAATCAACTTTGTGATTTACTGCTACAATAAATAATTGTCTCAGTAAATGCCCAAACCCTACAGAACTGGTGCCTTCAGAGAGCCACTACAGTTACATATTTGGCGTCCCTGAACGGCCAGTTTTTCTTACACTACAGAACCAATTTTAAAAACAATTGCGGCACACTACGATTCACACTGACTCAAAAGTGATCACGGCAGATGTTGTTCCCTGCATGATGCTGAAGGGACCAAAGAGCATTGCTGTTGGGAACACAAAATGAGGTTTTTTTATGCCTTGATGTTAAGCTGACAAAGACTATCTTGAAACACCTAGTTCAGTCTCTCGACAGACTGTCAAGCAAAGCTTTTACCCATTGACGTCGCAATAGAAGGAAGGTCTTAACCCACCAACACTTAGCAGTGGCAAGATTCAAACCTAACCCAGCGAAGAAAATGGAGCACAAACCCAGCACTTAGATCACCCAGCCACACTCCTTACACCTTACTCTCTTGAGAACGTCGGGTGGGTTCAGCTCTTGTTGTGCGACGCGTGGAAATGACTGCATCTTCATTTTCCGAGATGTTTCCTATCACATCTTTGTCAGCTCTGAATAAAGTGCTTCTTTGGAGCAGGCTTCAGACCTTTTATTTTATTTATAAAGGAGGGCCATTCAGAAACATGTAATTCCTGTTTTAGAAATGCTTTGGGCGGTGTGTTTTATATAATGCACAAACAGTATTCTGATTGTATACTGTAGACCTGTGTAGCAATCATACTGGACGTGACTGGGATTCTGAAATGTTTCTTGAAAAGGTATTCAGGGCTGCTTGAATCTATAATAAAAAAGTGACCCGAAACTTCCAACCTTCCAATCACTGATGTCGCTCTCCCTAAACCTGTACGGGATGTTTTGCTGATGTGCAGTGTGCCTTTACTCCTGTATTAAAAACGACCTCTGTTGTTGGGCGGAGTTGAAGGAGAACTTACTGCACAGAAAAAGTACGTAACGATAAAATATTTCTGCGCGTGAAACACATCAATCGTTCAGCATTTCTAAAATGTTTAATTGAATTGACAAAGAAATCCTCTCCTTAAACTTCGAAAAGGATTATCTGTTGAGCCAGCAGGCGTAACACTGCAGTTGCCCGTTTCTCACAGGTGGTTGAAGTTGTGGATAACATTTAGCAGGTTTGGCACCATGGCTTAGCTGGTTAAGACGCCTCACTAAAAACCAGGAGACCCTGGGTGTGAATCCCAGCGGTATCTATTCGTAGACAACAGGCCACTCATTGTCAATATTTATGGAGCTTAATTTAAAGACAACGGGAGAAGCATGAGTTACAGCTTTCTGTAGCTGTTTTATATAACGATGCATCGGTTGGCTCTGTGGCGCAATGGAGAGCGCATTGGACTTCTAGGCTTTGATAGAATGAAGTCATTCAAAGGTTGTGGGTTCGAGTCCCACCAGAGTCATGTATCATTTTGATTCAACCTTTCAAAATCCTCTAGGGATCAGTGTTGATCAAGTCAAATAAAGGACTTCTTAAGAGTCCACAGTTGAAAATGAACCAGCAGCCACAAGAAAGAAATTAGCACTGGACTGTGATCACATTACTCCTGTCCTGGACTCCTTGCACTGGCTTCCTGTCAACTTCAAAATCCTCATGCTCACCTATAAGGCTCTCCATGGCTTGACACCACAGTACCTGTCTGGGTTATCGCCCTACTCCCCACCTCACAACCTTCGCTCTTCTAATTCTGGTCTCCTATCTGTCCCCCAGTCCATCTACACTGGGCCTTCTCCTGTTTTGTACCAAAGCTCTGGATCTTTATTCCCAAGGATATCAGAGAGTCACCTTCTCTAAACTCCTTCAAATCCAGACTCAAAACCCTCTTCTTTAGAAGAGCCTTTAATGAACTATTCTTTACCCCTCCGTTCCTACTGTATTTAATACCACCACCTATTGTCTCCTCTAACTGTGTATTCTCATCCTGCTTATCTTGTGTATTTTTTAACTTTATTGGTTTCATTCTGTAAAGCACTTTGAAAAGCCACCTTTAAAGGCACTATATAATGTATAGATTATTATTATTAATAAAAATAATGAACAGCGCATTTAACACTGAGCACATGCGGTCCTTCTTTGCAAAGGATTGCAAAAGCTGGGAATTAGCCTTTCACTCGTGTTGTTGAAGACCGTATCCTGGCTTTGTTGCAGGAAATGTCTGGATGCCATCACCGGATCAAGGAGAGGATCAGGGTTTTGGGAAGTCTTTTTGATGCCTGACACTGTGTGTTTCCTGGTTGTAACGGGTGTCATTCTGGACCTAAACAACAGAGAACACCGTTGAAATAGCTGAACTGCCTAGCGGACACTTTGTCGCCTTCTTCTGACCTGTATTTAATGCGATTCTCTGAAAACTTGGCACGTTATATCTGTGCTACCTTTATGGAGGGCACACTCATAAGAATCATAGATTCGATCACAAGCATCTAAAAATGAGCCTGAGAAAATGACATCACGCTATGAGGCTGAATGGCACAAATTCTCCTGTTACTTCTGCAGCAAATGTGTGTTTTTTGCTTCTTATTTGGCAGCAGTGGGATTCCAACTCACACCCCCAAAGAGACTAGAGCTTTAATCTAGCTCTAAATTAAAAACTAGGTGACTTGTAATGGCTGGTAGGAGAGGAAAGGTATAAATGCTTCTTTTTTGGACAAAGTCTTTATCTTTTTTTTCACCAGTTGTTTTGATCAAATTATTGTAACGCAGTGCCATATTAAGGTATAATATGTACATGAACGTCATGTCTGAGTCGATGATGGCAGCTGAGTATCGCTGGAGGACAGTTCATCATGAGTGGGTAAGCCTGCATAATGAGGGAGAAGAGATCGGCCTCTCTGATGCAGTGTCCAGTGACACTAACCTTCTGTCCTACTGTTCTCTGCTAATGTAGATGGTGAATGTTTATTTAGGTGAATGTAAGGTTTCATTCTTGTAAAATATTTCCGAGCACTTTTTTTGTTGCTGAAAATTAATCCTGAGCATTTGAATGAATTCCGATATTGTCACCTAATTCCATACATTGTTTCATCAAACTAGAACATTTAGAGGAGGTCAATTGCATTTATGAATTGCATAGTGATAGTATTTCTTTCCATTTAAATACTTCAGTCAAAAATGTAGAGAAGGTGCTCCTGTTTTCACCATTATAAGAACTGTGATGCACCAGTAATATTTACTCTCATAAAAGTATTGTAATTGTATTGTTCTGTTCTGTAACAATCTTGAGTGACACAAACCTTCTGTTTTACTGCACTACACTTCTCCAGAGGCCAGTTCAGCACACAAGGATCCTCAGTCAAACAAACACTGCAATCGCTTGATAAACGCTATTTCTCATCCTTTCTCTTAGTGTCGGTGCTACTATTGTATGCAAAGGAGGCGACTTGACAATGAAGAGAGTCTTCATGAAGGTGTGTGTCGGCAAGCTCTCCACTGTCAATTGACTGGGCTTGTGAAGAAATCAATCTCATTCAACAACCATACAAATTGCACAGCTTAAGGCACATGAAGCGAAATCTGTGAGCTGATTGACACAAAACAATGTCACTTCACATTATCTGCAAAGTTGTTTTGCTTGTCTGACCACCTCTTCCTACTTTACAGTGAGCACATATATTTCAGTTCCTTTCTCCCATGTGGAGATGTATCCACTGCCAAAACTGCTGTCTGATTATTTAAATTATCTGTAAAACTGTTACATGACTTCATCTAATTGTAAATTTATAAGACGGTCTGTGAGACATTTGTGAGAGTAGCTGAATCCCAGGGCTGGTATGGAATCACACACAGGCGGGTCTTCTGTGTGATCTGAGTCCCACTGCTCAGAGCTACAGACTGGTCAAATGGTCACTATTGTAGACACGACCATCGGACCATAGGCTACAAATAATCAATATACCGATCATAGTGTCACTACTGTTGTTTATTACATAAATACTGTATATAAATAATAAGATAATTCCACACTCATAAAACATTTATAAACATTTTGGGAGGCTGACATACAGTAAAGAAAGTAATACTGAAGAGTTTGGAAGTCCTGGAAAGCGTTAATAGATCCTTCTTGCTTTCGACCTGGAACAGAGCCCACAACTGCCAGATCAGTGACCCCTGTGCCCAGTTCACAGAGAGGAGAACCAGGAGCTCTTCTATGTCTCTAAGAGGGCTGGGAGGAAAGATAAAAGGGGGAAATGTGACATGAGTCCAGGCTGTTCTGTCTGATATTGTTCATGTAGCAGCACTGATTGTCTGAATATCTTCTGGTTCTGGATTGTGAGGATAGAGAGCAGTACGGAGTTGAGATCCTGTCTGAGTGTGAGTCTGAGCTGTGAATCTCACTGAGAAGAGAATAATGATTTTTTATTCTGCCTGAGAATTTTCCTGAGAATTTTTTTCTTTTCCAAGTGGTGTTACATCCCCTTCAGATACTCTACACAGACTGCCAGAGAGAAGAGGATAGAGAGATGGACAGATAAGAGCACACACAGCAAGAGACACCGACGTCTTGATTTACTTTGAAGCAAGTGTTAATTTCTTTTCTGGAACAAGTTGTTTCTGAACTTCAAGAAATTCATACAACTTCTGAAAGATAAAATACAAATCTTGCTTCTCAGGACAGAAGAAATGCTTCCAAAAAATGCCAGTGATTTTTTCTCCTTTTAACGAAAAGTGGAGAAAAACAACAGCAGTGCAACTCCGTCGGCTTGATTTAGCTTAATACAAGTATTCACTTCCTTTTCTGTAGATTACAGCCTGCGAAAGATGAAATGAACTTCTTGGTTACTCTTAGTCAGTGCAGAAGAAATACTGCCAGCTGGCAGGAAAATGACAGTATTTTATTTTCTTTAACTACAAACATGTGAGTTGTGAAAAGCAACGGGAATGTGTCCCTGTGCAGCTGTTAAACAAAGGGCTGGTGGGTCAAACGTACTCAGGGACGTGCTTCAGATTGTGATGATGTAAACAAAATCTCCGCTAAAAATTGAAGGGATTTCTTCGCAAACCCTCTTGAATGTGGCAGGAAATCTTTGTGTTTTACTCGTGTGCAACTACAACAAGTAAACAAATAAGTACCTAAGTCAATGTCCAAGAAAACCATCTTCACGTGTGGAATTTTTCTTTAACTGGCTGTTGGGAGAATTCATTTATACACCCGTTGTATCCTTAGCAAAAATATTTTAAAATTAGAACACAGATTTGTTGGAGAACTTGACAATCCTTGACAATCATTATTAAATGAGCATTATACAAATGTGCGTTGATATTTTTAATATGTACCTTAATTGTAATATATATATACATAATTGCTTTGATATGGATGTTCATTTGAAGGAATTGAGGAAACTATGAAGGATCGCAGAACAACCAAAGATACATTTGGGCATCTGCTATTGGTAAAGATGAAATAGTACCTTAAGTGTGAAGCTTTCATACACACGAGAGAAAAAAACAGTTTTAATGCACTTCATTAAACTGATGGTATGCTTATCAATCGTGCATAGAGTGTACATAGCAGAGGATGGTTTCGTTCCATCGACCTCTGGGTTATGGGCCCAGCACGCTTCCGCTGCTATAATGTGATTCAACACAACTGCTCTATCTTTGCTTTCTAAAAGTGCGCCCGAGATGAAAAGTCTAAACGGTAAACGCAGACGTCACTTTGAGCACTTGGTCTTTTATAGCACAAATCATCACCCGCTGCTCTACATGGGCGTGTCTTCAATATCGTTGAGAACCAAACCTTCTGCTTTCCGAGGCAACTGATTCTTTCGTCGTTAATTCCCAAATCTTCAATGAGAATCAGTGAAACGAAAATCAAACACATGTACACACTCGCGTCCTAACCTGAAAGAAAAATCTACACCCACTTTATAATACTGAAAATGATTCAGGAAGTACAGCAAAGTTCTAAAACCAGCGAATGCATCTGCATACAGTACATAAAATGTCAATTTTTCAAAAGTAAAATCTTCAGCTTTGAAAGATTACCATCCATATATTTTCGTTTTTCTCTTTTTTTACATAACACGCTTTCGAGAAACAAACTGTCTTTTAATTAAGGTTTCATTAGAAAATGTGTATCTTGGTTTGCCAAGTTAAAATCGGCACATCCCAGTGGGCAAAAGATGTAGAATATACGACTATTGAACGCATACCAGACGTGTAACTGTGCTCCGTAACTGGTCTAGAATGAAATTGATTATATGTTTATTATACATAAATGGTTGTAGTTCTATTATACGGATAAATTTAGAAGACTACTATACATATATAGTTAAAGGTCTATTATACATCAAAGAAAGATTTTTATAGGTGTAGAAACTAGTAAATAAAGCCAATGATTTATTTTAGAAATTTATTCTTAAAATATACAACTATTCACACCTGAAAAATATGTAGTTCAAATTATACATTATATACAATATTGTAATCAACAAATGTCTAACCATCATAAAAAACACAACTAGTAAACTTCAGTTACAAATTCTAGTAACATGGCAATATATATATATAGTAATGACAAACACAAACTAATTACATGAACACGCTAATATTTAACTCAAAACCACATTTCGAAACTTCTTTATTTCCACGAAAATATTATTAATGTAGCACAAACGCTACTTTCTAATAAAGACAGAAAGAAACTATTTGTTTTGTGTCTCATGGTGATCCTCCTCTCGATACTAATGACATGTTTAATATGATCCCTCGAGAAAAAAAAGGAGTCAATTTCCGCCTGGAATGATTGATGCCCCATCAAACATTTTGTAATATCCCTGGAAGTTTATACAGTAGAATCCTGGTTCGTGGCTTAAATTCAAGGTAAACAAGACTAAGGAAACGAGTTGGAAACTTGATGTCGAAGTGGGATTTAAATCACCCGGAACATTTCACTACATTGGGCAGTATGTGCTAGGGGGCATTGCTTGACATCCCTTCGATAGCTCAGTTGGTAGAGCGGAGGACTGTAGTAGAGTCATTCGGGAATCCTAAGGTCGCTGGTTCGATTCCGGCTCGAAGGAAGGTGCTTTTTGTGTACTTTAATCAAAGAGTTAAAAAAGCGAATCTGTTTCATTCAGACATTTATCAAAAGTTCAATAAACGACGAAGTAGAGGTTCCTGTTCCGAATTCAGCCCACGTCTGATTGTCTTGTTTTGGCCAAGATCCGATCTTTGAATTAAGGGACTACTCTGTCTGCTTTGTAATTCAAAAATACATACAAATGTCAAGTTTTTTGTAGATATAAAGGTGTTCTCTGTTTTCAAAGGATAGGTACTTAATTGGCATAATGATTTGGTATTGATTTTGTATCGTTGTATTATGAAGTTTGTGCTTTCTGTGTTTTTATCGTATTGTGAACTTATTTTTTAAACAAATGCTTACAAAGGCAAACAGGGCACACATCTGTTTATACCAGTGGTGAATTGTACATTTGTACAAGCTACTGTGCACTTCTGGGAGTATAACAGGTTCGATATAAAGTGGCAAAAATATAAAAGGGGAATATACCCCAGACTGCGTATAAGCTCTCGTTGTGACTGTTGTTTTATTTTTAGATAAAAATGGCGTACTGTGCACGAAATGTTGCAGAAACACAATTTGATATTTTAATAATTATTATTTTAATAATTTGATCAAATTGAGGCCCAGGATCCAAATCTTCAGTTCTGATTTTTTTAAGTGATATCTTTCCTTCCTGTCGTGGAAGTCACACGATGTGAGCAATTGTTTTTTTTACGTTGCGATCCAAAGATCCTCAGGCGCACTGTAACCAAACCAGGATGGATTCTGCTCGGAGCCGGACTGAGCTCATTCTCACTCCCTGTGCTAAAAACAGAATTAGCTCTTCTCCGAACATCGTCTACAGCTGCTGGATGGTGCTCTGCGTCTTACTGCTCTGGCAATTACTTTGACGAAAGACAGATCACTTGTGCGCTTTTAACCTTCTCGCAGCTACAGCTATAGCCCTGAAAAAAGCATTAGCTTTATCAGTTTTTACATTAATCTATTTTGAATCAAAGTTTGATATTTTTTTTATTGCATTTTACATTACAATTATAATAATAATTATTATTATTATTATTACGCACACTTATATAGCGCTGTTCTGGATACTCCACTCAATGCGCTTTACAGGTAATGGGGACTCCCCTCCACCACCACTATTCTCCTGAATGATCACAGAGAGTCAGGACCTCGGTTTTACGTCTCAGCCGAAGGACGGCACCTGTTTACAGTTTAGTGTCCCCTTCATTGTATTGGGGTATTAGGACCCGCATGGACTGCAGGGTGTGCGTCAAGCGACAGAAACCAGACGTGTGTCGGGCTCGGCTGCGAGCAGGACAATGACATCACAGGGACAAAGTAGAGGAAATCAAAAGGGTTCTATAAAAGACCTGTGTAAGCTGTTGGTTTGCAGTCTGGACTCTAAATCCTCCGATCCGATTTTAAATCTCTCTAATACCTGAGCTGCGGCTTCTTCCGAGTATTTATTCGTATACTTATTATGTGTAAGTGTATAGATGAAACCTTTCATATATTGTTCAGTTTAAATCAAAATGCTTTACTAATACAAGAGAGAAGTATAGTATGAAGGATGTGACAAATCTATGATTTCTTGGAACAAAACGGTTTTTATTTGCATTCGAAATGAAGCGGAATTTTAGCGGGACACACAAACCCTTTGTCCTTTTTAGAGTTTTTAGAGTGAACAGACATAAATGTAGAAAACGTGTTTTTTAGCACTACAATAGCAGGGTCAGTGGCATAATGAATAACGCGTCAGGCCTCGCGTCAGAAAATTATAAGTTGGACTGCCGTCTGGCTTGTTGCGTTTATACCACTTACGTTGTTTTATATAAATGAACTCCACCTGAAAGCTATAGAAAACACTTTGGGTAAGTTGTCTGCAGCCTCATGCGAATTTCGACAACTTACCCAAAACACTGTACTGTCTGGAGATCAGCTCCAGCTCTGAACTCAATTGCAATGAAAAACCATGCGTAACAAAACTGGAGAACAGCTGAACTTGTGTTCAGTTCGGTGATGAGGGATCGGAACTGTCCTTGTTGTAATTAGCACGAACTGCACAGGCTCTGAATCAGACCATGTCAATTAGTCTGATCAATGTAGGACACGTTAATGTAGAATTATTAAAAGGTTTATTAGTTAGTTAGTTCAGGTTTACCCACCTGAACTAATGTAGAATTATTACTTGGTCTGTCTCTTGTTTGTATATAAATGAATGTCTCTGACAACTTAATGTTAGTTTTACGATGTAGGTCAGGCGTTGACATATGCACGAGTATACTAAATGTCTCACTCCTGATTCAACTCATGTTCTATAGGAGATTGGCGATTCCTCCTGTTTCTCATACAACCATATCAGAACAGAAGCCCATTTCACCCAGCTCTGATTCAAGATCGACTTGCATCTTTATCCCTTTTTTGTTCGTGATCATTATTTTCTTTAGTTATGATCAATATTGAACTTTTTCTAAGTGAAATGACAATAATCAAACATGCAGGCAGATTTTTGAAAAGTATTCGGAATTGACAGGGTGCCCCTTTGGAACAATCGTCAGAAATTGTGAGAAAATGAAAGTTATGTAAGCTCTCACACAAAGCATTGAAGATTGGAATCTGAGTGTAAAAAAGTTACCCGTCTCCCAATGATAGGCAGGGATACACACCATGACTCGAATAGACTCAGCGAACTTTAACACCTATGATATTACGAGTGCTTTGCACGTGTCGAATTTCAAGAAGGAACTACTACAACAGTTGTGGACAACCACCGGCAAAGTCCAATGCCGGCAACATCTGAGAAAATAATGTTCACTCATGGAATTTGGTCTTTGAATGGCTGGCGGGAAAATTCATTTATACTCCTGTTGCACCCTCAGCTAAAACATGTTAAAATAACAACGCAGATTTGTTGCAGAACCTGACAAGAATTATTGGGTTAGCACTGTATGTATTCTTGTATATTTACTTTAATTTTAATATAAATGTAAACATGCATGCTGTATAAGCTATTGTAATTTTAAAATATGTTAGCTGAGGATGCGAAGGGGGCTATTATACCTTGTGAAACACGCAAGGAACTGTAAAAAAGGCTGTTATTTGAATAAAATTGGCGATCACAAGAAAACCACAATTTATGTGGTATTATCATCAATATCCTTCAAAATCTACGTTCAAATGAAGGATTTGAAGAAACTATGAAAAAAGCAACAGTAATAGCAGAGGATTTTGATTTTTGCTCTTCAAGTCAGCAGATCACCGTAGAGTTACACCCCTACAAACAGCACAAAGGATGAATCCCACCACCTTCATTATTGCTGTGTTTGTGCCAGTGAAAGTAGCGTTTGTGTTATTGAAAGCATCTCGGAAGATGAAGGTGCAGTCACTTCCACATGTCATGATATCATTAGATCTGACGACAAGAGCTGAAGCCCCCCCTAGTCCAAGCCAGCAATGTGAAGATGGGTATGAAGGAAGGTAGCGTGGCTGAGTGGTCTAAGGTACTGGATTTAGGCTCCAGTCTCTCTGGGGGCGTGGGTTTGAATCCCACTGCTGCCAAATATTAATGTTTTAAGACCTGCAATACAATCAGTAAAAGCGCTTTTTGTTAGGCTGTGGGAGGTGTTTAGAGATAGACTTTCTAAAAGACAGGCTTAACATCAAGGCAGAAAAAATATTTTTTCTCAATAGAAATTCTCTTTGGCACGTTCAGCTTTATGTAGGGAACAACGTCTGCCGAGATCACTTTTGAGGCAGTGCACATGATAGTGTACCGGCAAGTACATTTAATATTGGCTGTGGTGGTGAGCTGCTTTTGTCTGTGAAACTTTTAATTCTTCACGCCGAATCGTTGGCAGGGGTAAAGCTTATTAAATCTTTGAACATAGCGCTCCATCAGAAATACTTTGTTCGTGATCAAAAGAGATCAGAGGATTAACTTCATGAATTCACATAGCATACCTTACAGGAAAGATTTAAAAGGGGAATTGATTGTGCTTCCTGATGTTGTTCCTGTCGTTTCTTTGGATACAAAGGTGAATGTTCTTTGACGTTCTGCTAGAGTATCCACTGGGTGGGCTTTATCAATCAGCTCGGAGAGGTCATCAGTGCTCTGTCTCTGGAAAATAATCAGCACTGTCGTTTTTCCCTGTCCTGTCTTTTAAAACATATAAGATCACGAGTTTACAGATTTCTCCAAATAACAACTATACATTTTAACCCAGCGGTTAGCATTCCTTCAATCCAATAGTTTTACTCCGGGTAAAAAGCAGCGAAATATATAGAGAGATTATATTCAAATATTTAAACGTTCTTATTGGATTACCTGTATGGAGATATCGCTCAGAATTCCTAATATGATTTTGAGTTCAGTTTTGCTTTACTACTTTCAGAGTCTTTTATTGACCTTGCTGAAGCAGAGAAGTGACATAATCACAAATGCGACTTACCTGTGCTGCTGTTTTTGGTTAATAATGATTATTGCAAGGAAAAAAAACAGCTCCTTGCATTAAGAGCAAGAGCAACCAACACGCTCGCTTGTTGAGTTGGGTTTTTTTTCCGTGGTGCTCTTCCTCAGATGTAAAGTTATTTGGCGAGCAAGGACCTCTGAGAAGGAGCCTGAATCCATCAAGAACTCAGAAATTCTAATATCGCACTACTGTCTTGTGTACAGAGATCTGCTTCTTCCTTTTTGAGTGTTTTGGTGTTTAAGAGCACGCTTCCTACCTCGAATGTTAGTTTCAGGAGATGTGCTACCGGATAAATGATTATCTTGAAAAGGTTTGGGGATGCACTGGCCGGGATTAAAACCCGGCTCAATTATTTGGAAGTCACCTGTACTACCAACACACTTCTAAGAAGCACCCGCACATTTTCGCAATCCTCTCTCTCACCTACAAAGTTATGAAGACACAGACGACCAATGAAAACTAATTTGATTCACCCAAGGCTTCACTCTTCTGTTGTGATGTTGTTTTAATTAGTGTTAGCTGTGATGAGGTATTGTTTCTGTCTCTTAAAGTTTAAGAGTCTGCTCCTTTCTTCCTGGTATAGAAAAAAACATGTTCCATCTTTGTTTACAAACACCACTGTAAATTATTTGTCCATCTCTAAAGCCTGTGTGTATTGACAAGGCAATTCAAAAGCACATATTAAATAAGAACACGATCCTTCTTGTTACCATTCCCGTGGTTGGAGCGTTGTTTCGCCCTTTAACGTTCTTCTACAATATTTACAGACAGGGCTTTATCACTGGAGTTGTGTGCATCGGTCCATGAACATCAACTGTACTGCTGTTTTTCTATGCGTAATTTAATCGCAAGCACTTAAAAGATGCAAAAAGATTTCAAGGAAAACATAATTGAAAGACAGTCGAGTAAGGAGGTAGAAAAACGCTCTCCCCCATTGAAGAATCAACCACCGTCGCCCATGTGACTGGATATAAAAATAAATTATTCATTTCAATTATTCATGAAGGGTGGATTGTGGTCAGTGAACATATGCACATCTTTAAGTCAGTTCCACCATCTGTGCCATAGGGGATGTAGTTCAATGGTTTTCATGTATGAAGTTCCGAGTTCAATCCCTGGCATCACCAGATGTCTTACATTATTGTGCTCACATCGCAATCTTCTGTTGAGTGAGAACTCTTTGCTCGTGTTCATAGAGAGACAGGTTTACACAATTAAACTCAGTCACACACGAAGTGCTACAGTGTTGCTCTGCTGTTTTAAATGTACCTCCAAAGCATTTTGTTCTGTTAACTACCAAATGATTTGAACTAATTTTACATCATATTCAGGAAATCCAGAGAAGGTCATCAGACTTTTAGTGGCTGTTGAAGAAAACACCTGTTGAATCTCACCAGGGATTTCTTGAGAGATCATTCAGCAAGCGAGTTAACAGGGGTTAACGTAGAGAGTGGCGGAGGTGGGATGTCAGGGCTTGACGTCACTGCTTTATGCAAAGAATGGAGGGGTGGTCGTCAGGGCTATATGACTGTGCTTCACGCAGAGAGTGGTGGGGGTGTGATGTCAGGGCCATACGACAGTGCTTTACACAGAGAGTGGCGGAGGTGGGATGTCAGGGCCTGACAACACAGCTTAACGCAGAGAGTGGATGGGTGGGTGTCAGGGCCATATGACACTTCTTTACGTAGAGAATGGCGGGGGTGGGATGTCAGGGCTTGACGACACTGCTTTATTCAAAGAGTGGAGGGGTGGGTGTCAGGGCTATATGACAGTGCTTTCCGCAGAGAGTGGTGGGGGTGGGATGTCAGGGCCATATGACACTGCTTTACACAGAGAATGGAGGAGGTGGGATGTCAGGGCCTGAAAACACAGCTTAACGCAGAGAGTGGAGGGGTGGTGTCAGGGCCATACGACACTTCTTTACACAGAGAGTGGTGGGGGTGGGATGTCAGGGCCATATGACACTGCTTTATACAGAGAGTGGCGGGGGTGGGATGTCAGGGCCTGAAGATACTGCTTTACGCAGAGAGTGGTGGAGGTGGGATGTCAGGGCCTGACAACACAGCTTAACGCAGAGAGTGGAGGGGTGGGCGTCAGGGCCATACGACACTTCTTTATGCAGAGAGTGGTGGGGGTGGGATGTCATGGTTATACGACAGTGCTTTCCATTGAGAGTGGTGGGGGTGGGATGTTATGGCCATAAGACACTGCTTTATGCAGAGAGTTGAGGGATTGATGTCAGGGCCATACGACAGTGCTCCACTCAGGCCTCTGCTTGAATTTGTACTCCTCCTCTCTCCCTACCTCTACCTCTATGATATTTGCACTTTCTGGAGAGGCGATTTTCTCCACTTCAGTAGCCCGATTGCGTGGAGAGGGCTGTAGAATGTGGCACCGCCTTTCCTGCTCCGTCCATGACAGGCGTGCTGGTCTCTGGAGAGAGAGCACGGTCCATCAGCGCACTCCAATAAAGGCACTGGAAGCAGCTGAAACGCATTGGCGAAGCTCAGCACTGGGCCGCTGGGCACATCTTACCACTGTTTCCGTAGTGTAGTGGTTATCATGTTCGCCTTGCATGCGAAAGGCCCTCGGTTCGAAACCGGGCGGAAACAGACTGGCTTCTTTTGTCGCATACAAATGGGTTGTACAACTTTTAACTAGCAAATGGAAGAGGGCTGAAGTAAGAGACAAGATGTAAATAGGGTTAACTTAAGTCAGTTCTGCCTGAAAATTAGACTTCTAAGCAACAGGGGTTTATGGCAGGAAAGGGGGTTAACTGATAAGGATTCCAGATGCGAGCAAGGAACCCCCTGGGGGCATAATCTTAAACTGACCATTTGGCCAGGGTCTCTTAACTGGCCAAATACCACGACCCCCCCCTTACCATAACACCGAATGACGTCTGAAGCAGCAAGGAAGGACTATATAACCTAAAAGTTTGTACCGGCACATCGAACAATACTTCGGTTTTGTTGTTTCTTGTGGGAAACAAGACTTCGGCTTTATTGTTCCTTATGTCCGTCATGGCAGTGAACAGGTCCTGGTTACAGGATCTCTAAAAAAGGAAATAAAGACTGAAATCAGATCCGACCCACCATGCTGCCACGGTGACGGTGCACTGCCCAGTGAAAGTGGCAGCCTGTCCCTGGACTGTGGGAAACTGGAGCACCTGGAGGAAACCCCCACAGACCAGGGAGAGAACATGCAAACTCCACACAGACAGCACCCACACCCCAGGTCCAGCACTGTGAAGCATGCCCGACGATGCGGAAGGGCTTTTACAAATGAGTGTGTAACTCACACTGGTGCCCAGGATGGCCTGCTACCGGAACGCAACCTAATTTTCTTAATGCAGTTTGTTCGAAGCGGTTTGCAGGAGCTGGAGGTGAGGACTGAGCTGGGGTCCAGTGTGCAAGTGTGACTACTGATGTCGTGTGTGTGTGTGTGTGTGTGTGTGTGTGTGTGTGTGTGTGTCTGGATCATTGTGAGCGCCGTCAGGTTTGTGTATTTGTTTAAACAAGAGGATGTGTCTGTGCGGGTCTGACTCTGTGTGAGGGTGCAGCTCTAACTGTTCGCGCGCGGGCGTGTCTATCTCTCTACAATGCATGAGGGGCTAAATCTGCCTCTGAGAAACTGACTTTTCAGAAGAAAAATCTATGAAAAGGCACGGCCTGGCCCTCTTCTCTTGCTCCCGACGTATAACACACTGGGGGATGAAGCTGGTGTCTTCAGCTGTAACCCTAGCTATTTATGCAAACAGCTCTTTTATGAAAAGCAGCTCTAGGCCTAGACAAGAGGAACAGATAAAACAAATCTTAGATTTATGGCTTATTCAAAGCAGACTGAGCGCTGCTATACTGTATGTAGGAGCCAGAGATGAAGAATGAGCTATTTAAGGAAATCAGGAGTGTGAGAGAGGGAGTGTGTGTTTTTCCTCCCAATAGAGAAGGCTTGTGGTTCTTTCTGCTTTTCTGCACAGGCTGCCAACATAAGTACGTGTTGGGTTCTTGGTTTGAATGCTCGAGTTGTCAGGCTGGCGTTTTTTGTTCCTATTGGAGCCCATAATTGTGAACAAGGCGCTTGAGGACGTCTCTGTGCAGGTGTGCGTTTGTAATGACGTGTGTGCGCATCTCTGTAGCGGATGTTTCAGTAAAAAAACGCATTTAAAACATTCAACCTTTTCATGTTCCTAATATTCTTTCATTCTTCACAATAATAACTAAGGTTGCTGCTGGAAGAGGTGTTAGTGGGGCCACCAGGGGGAACTCTCACCCTGTGGCCCATGTGGGTCCTAATGCCCCAGTATAGTGACGGGGACACTGGAAAAACTGTAAACAGGTGCCGTCCTTCAGATGAGACGTAAAACCGAGGTCCTGACTCTCTGTGGTCATTAAAAATCCCGGGGTGTTTCTCGAAAAGAGTAGGGGTTTTACCCCAGTGTCCTGGCCAAATTTCCCATTGACCCTTACCAATCATGGCCTCCTAATAACCCCCATTTATGAATTGGCTTCATTACTCTGCTCTCCTCCCCACTCATAGCTGGTGTGTGGGGAGCGTTCTGGTGCACTATGGCTGCCGTCCCATCATCCAGGTGGATGCTGCACATTTGTGGTGGTGGAGGGGAGTCCCCATGTCCTGCAAAGCGCTTTGAGTGGAGTGTCCAGAAAAGCACTATATAAGTGTAAGCAATTATTATTCATTATAATGTAATAAGTCCATTATTTCTCACCCCTCCATTGCAAGGCATACACAACACAAACACCAGGAACAATTATCTCAGAAGTGAATTGCAAATGTATTGAGTTGTGATGCAACTGTAACTTGAACCTAACATGACTGTGGCGTGCATTTTTGAAATTGCATTTTCACAGCTGAAATACAAAATGAAGCTGATCGCAGTCCAAACTCAAGGTATTGTTGTAAAACTAAATATTCAACATGTTTCTACCTGTCCCTTTTCAGCTCACTCAGAAGTCCACAGCCTGCAGCCTGGTGCCTCTCTGTCTCCCCCCTCCACACTGCTGGTCCAGTGGAGGTGCTGTTTGATCCTGCACGATCTGTCCGGAATCGTATAGTCTTACTGAGCAGCGCAGGGCTCCCTGGCCCCAGGTACGAACAGTGAGTGTCAGTGCAGAACAGCTCTCTGACACTCCGCTCCCTCACTCCAGCTGATCAGGGCAACTACACAGTGAGGGACCTTAATGGAAGCAGTATCAGCACTGTGATCGTCACTGTGGGTGGTGAGCAGGTCTACAGTAGGATCACTAGAGGGCTCTATATTCTTGACAGAGTGTGTTCTTATATCATCCTCTGTCCTGATTGTCTTTCAGCTCACAGAGACAATGTCACCCTGCAGCCTGAAGCCTCTCTGTCTGTCCCTCTGTTCACTGGAGAGCCAGTGGAGGTGCTGTTTGATCCTGCAGGAGGTGGAAACTGGACCTCAGTGTGTTCTGTCCAGAACAGCACAGCCAGCTGTGTCCCCCAGTACAGTTTTTTTTTTATTTTTGATGATTAGCCATATGTTGATTACAATATTGTACATAATGTATAATTTGAACTCGATATTTTTCAGGAGTGAATGATTGTATATTTTCAGAATAAATTTCGAAACCAAATTATTGTCCCTCGATTTCTGTCTCTCTCTCGTCCTGCTGTCTGTCTGTCCCTGCCTCTCTGTCTCTCTCTCTTTCAGCCCCGTCTGTCAGTCTGTCTGTCCTTCTCTCTCCTTCCTCTCTCTCTCTCCTTCCGCTCTCTCTCTCGGTTTGTTTGTCCCTCAATCTCAATCTTTCTCTTTGCCTGCTGTCTTTCTGTGCCTTCATCTTTGTGTCTCTCTCTCCTTCCTTTCTGTCTGTCTCTCTGTCTGTCCTGCGTTGTCCCAGCTGGGCCTGTCTCCCCGGCTCTCTGCCTTCAGCTCTGTTCGCCGATGTCCCACCAGCCCGTCTCTCTCTCAGCCTGTCTCTTGACTTGCAGGAGGAAGAGGAGGTGGAGACAGCTCCTCCGGCAGGAGAGAGGAAGAAGGTCAGTGCTGGTCCCACCCTGCCTCCTGTCCTGTCTGTGGTGGAGTTTCGCCATCTTGTCTGTCTTGTCAGCCCTGTCTGTCACTGTCTCTCTCCTCCTCCTCTCTGTGCTGTGGTGTCCAGTCAGTGTGTCTCTCTCCTCCTCCTCTCTGTCCTGTGGTGTCTAGGCAGTGTGTCTCTCTCCTCCTCCTCTTCTCTGTCCTATGGTGTACAGTGGGTCAGTATTAGTGGGCTACACCCAGGCTCACTCACTGCGAGTGTGATCTCAGCAGAGTCTCTGTACTCTTGGGACACTTGACTCACCTGTCTCTCTCTTTCTCTCCCTGTGCTGTCCCTCTCCTGCCCCCTCTCTCCCTACTCGGACTCCAGCTGGAGGAGGTCCAATCACCACCTCCTGTGAGACAGAAGAAAAAGAAAGTGGGTAATGCTCTGATTCTCTCTTTACTCCTGTCCAGTGTCCAGTCAGTGTGTGTGTATGAACCCCTCTCTCTCTCAGTGCAGTGTTCATGTACTGGAGTGTCCAGTCAGTGTGTGTGTATGAACCCCTCTCTCTCTCAGTGCAGTGTTCATGTCCTGGAGTGTCCAGTCCGACTCTTAACGTGACTCTCCTGTCTCTGCTTCAGAAGTGCTGGTGCGTCTTTTTAAAGTCCCTGAGCTGCATGTCGGTGGAGACAGATGATAAGGACGAGCCGATGGAGGCGGCGGAGACCGTGTGTCAGGAGAGGAAGAGCGAGGGAGAGGAGGAGCAGGCTGCCGGGAAGGACAAGAAGAAGAAGAGGAGGTGCAGGTGAGCAGACAGGGGGACGCCGCCCGGTCGTGTCTGTGATTCAAGAAGGAGTCTCCTCTTGCTGTTTGATGTCATGGTGATGTCCGTGTCTGTGTCCCTCACACCTGCAATAACAATATTCTTTCCAGGTTCCTTTCCTGGTTCTGTGCCAGCTAAGATCGGAGTCGCCTTCCCCACCAAGGACTGGACTGGACTGGACTGGACTGGAGCTGAGGGACACCAGACTGGACTGGACTGGAGCCAAGGGACCCCAGACTGTGCTGGACCGAAGCTGAGGGACCCCAGACTGCACTGGACCGGAGCTGAGAGACACCAGACTGGACTGGACTGGAGCTGAGGGACCCCAGTCTGTGCTGGACCGAAGCTGAGGGACCCCAGTCTGTGCTGGGCCAAAGCTGAGGGACCCCAGTCTGTGCTGGACCGAAGCTGAGGGACTCCAGACTGTGCTGGACCAAAGCTGAGGGGCCCCAGACTGGACTGGACTGGAGCTGAGGGGCCCCAGGCTGTGCTGGACCGAAGCTGAGGGACCCCAGACTGGACTGGACCAAAGCTAAGGGACCCCAGACTGTGCTGGACTGAAGCTGAGGGACCCCAGTCTGGACCGAAGCTGAGAGACCCCAGTCTGTGCTGGACCGAAGCTGAGGGACCCCAGTCTGGACTGCACTGGAGCTGAGGGACCCCAGTCTGGACCGAAGCTGAGGGACCCCAGTCTGTGCTGGGCCGAAGCTGAGGGACACCAGTCTGGACTGAAGCTGAGGGACCCCAGTCTGTGCTGGACCGAAGCTGAGGGACCCCAGACTGTGCTGGACCGAAGCTGAGGGACCCCAGACTGGGCTGCACTGGAGCTGAGGGACACCAGACTGGACTGGACTGCACTGGAGCTGAGGGGCCCCATACTGGACTGGACCAGAGCTGAGGGGCCCCAGACTGGACTGGACCGGAGCTGAGGGACCCCAGATCCCAGTCTGGACTGAAGCTGAGGGACCCCAGTCTGGACTGAAGCTGAGGGACCCCAGACCCCAGTCTGGACTGAAGCTGAGGGACCCCAGACTGGACTGTGGAAAACTTTCACATTATCTCCACCTGAGTCCTCAGATCGTCTGCATGACCTTGTATTATTAAGTATTATTTTAAGGTCCTGTGATGATCGTTAGATGGGGGGGGGGGGGTGTGTCCCTTGACATTAATCTGTATTGTAATTTTTGTTCTTTTGTTAAGCATCATTAAAATGTTTTTTAAAAAAAGCTTTTGGTTTTTTCCCTCCCCCCCCGAAACGAACAAACTCTTTCATCCCGGAGAGTTTGTGGTTGATGGATTGAGGCCGAGAGCCCTCGTTGTCGGCGTGCCACCAGTTAGCGGGGCTAAAGCAGGGGGGGCATCGTGTCCAATACTCCTTGAAACGAGACAGATTTCAAGCCACCTCCGTCTGAAGAGAAGGAAGTTGACCACGAACTCCAGGGTGTCCTAGGAAGCTCTTTAGCCATCGTTTGCCCAGCAGCCATCTCACCCTGCAGCTCCCAGCTAGCAGCCCCCTCCCCACTGGAGCCCAGCAGGTAGAAACCTGGTCAGTACCTGGAGGGGAGACTCCTGGGAAAAACTGAGGTTGCTGCTGGGAGAGGTGTTAGTAGGGCCAGCAGGGGGCGCTCACCCTGCAGTCTGTGTGGGTCCTGATGCCCCAGTATAGTGACGGGGACACTGGACTGTAAACAAGCGCTGTCCTTCGGATGAGACGTCAAACCGAGGTCCTGACTCTCTGTGCTCATTAACAATCCCGGGGTGTTTCTGGAGAGGAGTAGGGGTGTTACCCCAGTGTCCTGGCCTGATTCCCCCCCTGGTCTTGACCCATCATGGCCTCCTTATCACCCCCCCTCTCTGAACTGGCTCCATCCCTCTGCTCTCCTCCCCACTGAGAGCTGCTGTGTGCTGAGCGGACTGGAGCATCATCCACGTGGGGGCTGCACACTGGGGGGGCTGGAGGGGATCCCCCTGACCTGGGAAGAGCTCTGAGTGGAGAGTCCAGACGGATTAATTATTATTATTATTATTCGTGCTGCACTGGGCTTCAGTCCTGGTAGTGAGAGGGGGATCTGTGATCAGTACAGATACTTATGACTGTATAATAATACACGATAGAAATGGAAAACAGGGTAGCGCTGTAGTCTCTTCGAAACGTTTTGAACTGCCAGAAGAAGTTTTCACAACCCGGACTCGCGAAGGTACAGGTCTTCTCCCTTCGTCCGGAGTAAGGTGAGAGGTTATCCCCTCGGGGCGCAGTATCCCCGATGCACCCCCCCACCACCACCCAAAATGACACACACTTCTGTGACGATTGGGAGACCCCGGTTCGATCAGCCCCTGCGGTGTAGGAAACGACCCGCTGGAGAGAACACGCAGACTCCACACAGAAGGGTCACCTCGGCATTTATTCCAACAGCAAAACACCAGAGAGAAACGGGTCTCCGAAAGATGAGCGCACACCGGGAAAAACACTACGGGGTCATTACAAATGGGAATAGGAGTTCTTTTTTTCTTTTCCGGACGTCAGTTGTATCGTGTCCTGGTGATTTCTCCTGTTTCGAACGGAGTTCAATGTCACGTTTCTACTTTATTAGAGAGAGGCACTGAACTTTGGGGAACGTGACATCCACCCAGTATTACTAGTAGGTTGATAAATATAAATGTTCTTTTTCCCCCCGTATGATACCTCGCGAAATATAACGATGGCCAACTCCTTAAGTCGAAATTTAAACCCTTCTCACGCTACAAGACAGTCCGTCAACATCGCCACGGCCCGAAGCGCGACCTTCGGTATGACGTTGGCGGAAGGGGGTAGGGTAAGTACGTCACAGCCGGGGGAAGCCCCTATCACGTGAGAGGGGTGCTGCGGGCGACGAGCCCCCGGGGGCGAAGAGAAGTTGATTTGCGTGGGGTGTGGAAACACTACACGACCGGGCAAGCGAGCCGTTTTTTTTTTTGTTTTGTTTTTTCAGAACATCAGAACAACCGCAGAGATGACCATCGATCCACTCCGGACGTTTCCTTTTTTGTCCTTTTTGGCCTCCAAAATAAAAAAAAAAACTGGGATCCATCGTGGCGTTGCCAAATTAAAACGTCAACCACTTTTCGGGCTTTCGTGCTGTCCATGATGAAACCGTCATGGTTGTGTAAGGATACGTTACGTCACAGACCGGCGGCGCTCGGACGTGAGGAGTGTCGTTACGTTTTTGAAACGGGCACGTCAGACAAGATCTCTGACAAGATCTCTGAAAAACCCAAACCTGTAAGATTCAATTTCAATTCAGTTTTTTTTATATAGCGCCTTTCACAACAAGAATGCCCCAAGGCCCCGAACAAAGGAGTTGTTCCACACCCCCGCCACCCTCTGTGTACAGTAGAGCCCCCTGTACTGACTGGAGGAGCTCACCCAGCTGTGTCTGGAGAGAAGCCGGGGTATCGGCTTCAACCACAGGGCTGGGCGGCTTGTTCCCCACCCCCATCCCCTTCTGTGTACAGAAGAGCCTCCTGTCCTGACTCCAGTAGGAAATGTCACCTGGAGGCAACACACCGGCTTCTTTTAACAGATCACCTCGGGAATCGGGAACAACGGAGCTGTGTGCGGCCGTCTGTACGGAGGGGTTCAGCGCGGGGGGGCTCCGGGCTCGGGTCTGGACCCGGGGGGGGGGGGGGGGCTGTCTGTGTGGAGTCTGCATGTTCTCCCTGTGTTCTTCGGGTCCAAAGACAGGCTTTTGGGCTAATTGGCTTCTGGGAAAACTGGCCCTGGTGTGTGTGTGTCCTATGATGGAGTGCTGTCCTGTCCAGGGTGTGTGAGTGAATGTGTGTTTGTCATGTGATGGACTGGTTCCTGTCCAGGGTGTGTGAGTGTGTGTGTCTGAGTGTCCTGTGAGGGACTGGTGTCCTATCCAGGTTGTGTGTGTGTGTCCTGTGAGGGACTGGTGTCCTGTTCAGGGTGTGTGAGTGTGTGTGTCCTGTGATGGACTGGTGTCCTATCTAGGGTGTGTGTATGTCCTGTGATGGACTGGTGTCCTGTCCAGGGTGTGTGAGTGAGTGTGTGTGTGTCCTGTGATGGACTGGTGTCCTGTCCAGGGTGTGTGAGTGTGTGTGTCTGTGTGTCCTGTGATGGACAGATGGTACCAAGCCTGGACACCCATGAGACACTGGCTTCCTCAGAAGACTCTCACGGAGGGCACACTGTCCCTAACCCGGGTCCAGAAGAAACTACAGTGATCTATAATTCCTGCGCCTCGGAAGGGTTTATGACGTCTATGTCCGGCGCCCGCGCCCGTGGACTGGCGGTTTGGCGTCGCGCTCCGCAGCTCGAGCTTCGGTGCGAGGCAGGGCGGGAGGGAGTCGATGTGGCCTCGGCGCCATCTTTGCTGGTGAGTCAATTGTGACCGTTGCGGCACAATAAACCATCAATAAACCTTTTCCCACCCCGTCCAGTATTTCTGTCGCGGCCCACGTCCCTTACAATCGACAAACTATAAAAAAAACAGTAGCCCTTCGCAACATTACACGCCATTTTTTTATTTTAAACGTCCGCTAGATACGCAGGTGGCTCGATACCTGTCTTATCCTCGCCGGCGTCTTTATACCGGCAAGTGAATTTTATTTGGGGTCCCTCAGAATTGTGACAGAAATGTCAGTGAACCACAATAAAAAACGAAACTTTTTTTTTAAAGGCGGTGAATGGATTTTTTGAGTAACCGTGTAGCGACTAACGTAAGGAAAAAAAGTTGTCTTTCCCTACGAAGACGTTTTGGTACAGGACTTTCTTTAAATATCAGTTGTGCATAGCGTTTTACAAAAAGTTGATGATGATCTTGGAGATAATTGCAAAGGAAAATTGAGATAACTACCAAAACATTACGTGTGAAACGACAGGACAGAACTTTGAACCCACAAAGAAACAAAGGTATGAAATATTGCCTCGTCATGGGGGGTTGATAATTGTAGTAAGTGTTCCTAATTTTCGTAAAGAAATGTATATTATGGGAGTCACACGTGAGATTTAGTGTATATACGTTTCATATTGTGCATATATACGGGGTTAAAAAGTGGAATGAGTATGATTATAAACTCGTGTGTCCTATAATCAGATAATTTTTGAACAAGCTTTGATTAGACAGGTGAAAAACAACATCAGATCCTTTATTTTAATATATTCTCACGTCTGAATATCAGCTTCTCCCCTCTGGCCAACATTTCAGGGCTCCCAGGTGTAGATCCCAAATTGAAACAAATATTAATTTGTTACCCAGTTAAACAGTTAATAGAAGTGAGTGACCAGGGTAAATAAAGGTGGGTCAGTGTAAACTGTTTATTCTGGACCAGACTTCGTCATGTGTGATATGTCATGACTTCTTATATTAAGTTTTATCTTTATATTTAGTTCTACATGTGTAATAGATGCGATGTGTGTCCATAAAAAGGTTTCTCCAGGGGAAAATCAAGTTCGTTTTAAAACCGTGTTTCCTTTTTAGGGTAGGTTTGCATTCCAAGTGTGGGGTTTTTGCCTTTTTGTATTTTTGCTGAGACAAGTTGCCTTTCTTATACGCGGAGGGATCTGCTCGTGAGATGTCCGCTTGGTCCATTTCTGAGCTCAGTATAAGGTGTAGAAAGCATGACTGTCATCATAACCCGCATCTCACCCAGGTGTGGAATAATGTTGTGACTATTGCTTCAGCAATAACATGCTGATTGCATGTTTCTAGATGGGAATAACAGAGATCTCAACTACTGAGGGGCCTTATTAATAAAGTCTCCACAGCCGAAGCGCTGTGTCTCTTTTCAGCTGGCGATAAACCTTTCCTCGATCCTTTGCGGACTTGTAAAACTGTTCCTGATCAGAATAAAAAACGCTCACGCTAATACACAAACACCCGTGTCTCGCCAAAGCTGACAAATAAACAGACGGACAAGCCGCACTGCACATGTGAACAGGGGAATGAGCGAGCGAGCGGGGATAGGGCGCCTCCTGCGCTTAAAAGCTTACAGCACCTGGTATTCCCAGGCGGTCTCCCATCCAAGTACTAACCAAGCCCATCTCTGTTTAGCTTCCGAGATCAGACGAGATCAGGCGTGCTCAAGGGGGTGTGGCCATAAACAAGAGCAAGGTTCGCTGGCACCCTTCTTATTGAGAGGACAGCTCCGTCACCTCTTTTACGACGCTGCTTTTTTTCCCTTGCGTTTTTCTCTTCTTCCCACGTTCTCTCTCTTCACTGCCTTCGTCCCCGCTCTATTTCACTTCAGCCTTTCACTCTTGCTTCCTTCCAATGAGGACGGAGCTGCGGGAGAAAGGGCGCTATAGAGGATCGCTGTGGAGAGCTGCTGCTGTGCTTTGACATCTGAGCTCTGTGGAAAACGATCTCAATACAATTCTGAAAAACGCGACTCTCCGAACGCCAGCCGAACAAGTCTCCACAGCCGAAGCGCTGTGTCTCTATTCAGCTGGCGATAAACCTTCCCTCGATTCTTTGCGGACTTGTTAAACTGTTCCTGATCAGAATAAAAAACGCTCACGCTAATACACAAGCACCCGTGTCTCGCCAAAGCTGACAAATAAACAGACGGACAAGCCGCACTGCACGTGTGAACAGGGGAATGAGCGAGCGAGCGGGGATAGGGCGCCTCCTGCGCTTAAAAGCTTACAGCACCTGGTATTCCCAGGCGGTCTCCCATCCAAGTACTAACCAGGCCCATCCCTGTTTAGCTTCCGAGATCAGACGAGATCAGGCGTGCTCAAGGGGGTGTGGTCGCAAGCGAGAGCAAGGTTCGCTGGCACCCTTCTTATTGAGAGGACAGCTCCGTCACCTCTTTTACGACGCTGCTTTTTTTCCCTTGCGTTTTTCTCTTCTTCCCACGTTCTCTCTCTTCACTGCCTTCATCCCCGCTCTATTTCACTTCAGCCTTTCACTCTTGCTTCCTTCCAATGAGGACGGAGCTGCGGGAGAAAGGGCGCTATAGAGGATCGCTGTGGAGAGCTAATGCTGTGCTTTGACATCTGAGCTCTGTGGAAAACGATCTCAATACAATTCTGAAAAACGCGACTCTCCGAACGCCAGCCGAACAAGTCTCCACAGCCGAAGCACTGTGTCTCTTTTCAGCTGGCGATAAACCTTTCCTCGATCCTTTGCGGACTTGTTAAACTGTTCCTGATCAGAATAAAAAACGCTCACGCTAATACACAAGCACCCGTGTCTCGCCAAAGCTGACAAATAAACAGACGGACAAGCCGCACTGCACGTGTGAACAGGGGAATGAGCGAGCGAGCGGGGATAGGGCGCCTCCTGCGCTTAAAAGCTTACAGCAACTGGTATTCCTGGGCGGTCTCCCATCCAAGTACTAACCAGGCCCATCCCTGTTTAGCTTCCGAGATAAGACGAGATCAGGTGTGCTCAAGGGGGTGTGGCCGTAAGCGAGAGCAGGGCTCGCTGGCACCCTTCTTATTGAGAGGACAGCTCCGTCACCTCTTTTACGACGCTGGTTTTTTTCTCTTGCGTTTTTCTCTTCTTCCCACGTTCTCTCTCTTCACTGCCTTCGTCCCCGCTCAATTTCACTTCAGCCTTTCACTCTTGCTTCCTTCCAATGAGGACGGAGCTGCGGGAGAAAGGGCGCTATAGAGGATCGCTGTGGAGAGCTGCTACTGTGCTTTGACATCTGAGCTCTGTGGAAAACGATCTCAATACAATTCTGAAAAACGCGACTCTCCGAACGCCAGCCGAACAAGTCTCCACAGCCGAAGCGCTGTGTCTCTTTTCAGCTGGCGATAAACCTTTCCTCGATCCTTTGCGGACTTGTAAAACTGTTCCTGATCAGAATAAAAAACGCTCACGCTAATACACAAGCACCCGTGTCTCGCCAAAGCTGAGAAATAAACAGACGGACAAGCCGCACTGCACGTGTGAACAGGGGAATGAGCGAGCGAGCGGGGATAGGGCGCCTCCTGCGCTTAAAAGCTTACAGCACCTGGTATTCCCAGGCGGTCTCCCATCCAAGTACTAACCAGGCCCATCCCTGTTTAGCTTCCGAGATCAGACGAGATCAGGCGTGCTCAAGGGGGTGTGGCCGTAAGCGAGAGCAAGGCTCGCTGGCACCCTTCTTATTGAGAGGACAGCTCCGTCACCTCTTTTACGACGCTGCTTTTTTTCCCTTGCGTTTTTCTCTTCTTCCCACGTTCTCTCTCTTCACTGCCTTCGTCCCCGCTCTATTTCACTTCAGCCTTTCACTTTTGCTTCCTTCCAATGAGGACGGTGCTGCGGGAGAAAGGGCGCTATAGAGGATCGCTGTGGAGAGCTGCTGCTGTGCTTTGACATCTGAGCTCTGTGGAAACGATCTCAATACAATTCTGAAAAACGCGACTCTCCGAACGCCAGCCGAACAAGTCTCCACAGCCGAAGCGCTGTGTCTCTTTTCAGCTGGCGATAAACCTTTCCTCGATCCTTTGCGGACTTGTTAAACTGTTCCTGATCAGAATAAAAAACGCTCACGCTAATACACAAGCACCCGTGTCTCGCCAAAGCTGACAAATAAACAGACGGACAAGCCGCACTGCACGTGTGAACAGGGGAATGAGCGAGCGAGCGGGGATAGGGCGCCTCCTGCGCTTAAAAACTTACAGCACCTGGTATTCCCGGGCGGTCTCCCATCCAAGTACTAACCAGGCCCATCCCTGTTTAGCTTCCGAGATCAGACGAGATCAGGTGTGCTCAAGGGGGTGTGGCCGTAAGCGAGAGCAAGGCTCGCTGGCACCCTTCTTATTGAGAGGACAGCTCCGTCACCTCTTTTACGACGCTGCTTTTTTTCCCTTGCGTTTTTCTCTTCTTCCCACGTTCTCTCTCTTCACTGCCTTCGTCCCCGCTCTATTTCACTTCAGCCTTTCACTCTTGCTTCCTTCCAATGAGGACGGAGCTGCGGGAGAAAGGGCGCTATAGAGGATCGCTGTGGAGAGCTGCTGCTGTGCTTTGACATCTTAGCTCTGTGGAAAACGATCTCAATACAATTCTGAAAAACGCGACTCTCCGAACGCCAGCCGAACAAGTCTCCACAGCCGAAGCGCTGTGTCTCTTTTCAGCTGGCGATAAACCTTTCCTCGATCCTTTGCGGACTTGTAAAACTGTTCCTGATCAGAATAAAAAAAGCTCACGCTAATACACAAGCACCCGTGTCTCGCCAAAGCTGAGAAATAAACAGACGGACAAGCCGCACTGCACGTGTGAACAGGGGAATGAGCAAGCGAGCGGGGATAGGGCGCCTCCTGCGCTTAAAAGCTTACAGCACCTGGTATTCCCAGGCGGTCTCCCATCCAAGTACTAACCAGGCCCATCCCTGTTTAGCTTCCGAGATCAGACGAGATCAGGCGTGCTCAAGGGGGTGTGGCCGTAAGCAAGAGCAAGGCTCGCTGGCACCCTTCTTATTGAGAGGACAGCTCCGTCACCTCTTTTACGACGCTGCTTTTTTTCCCTTACGTTTTTCTCTTCTTCCCACGTTCTCTCTCTTCACTGCCTTCGTCCCCGCTCTATTTCACTTCAGCCTTTCACTCTTGCTTCCTTCCAATGAGGACGGAGCTGCGGGAGAAAGGGCGCTATAGAGGATCGCTGTGGAGAGCTGCTGCTGTGCTTTGACATCTGAGCTCTGTGGAAAACGATCTCAATACAATTCTGAAAAACGCGACTCTCCGAACGCCAGCCGAACAAGTCTCCACAGCCGAAGCGCTGTGTCTCTTTTCAGCTGGCGATAAACCTTTCCTCGATCCTTTGCGGACTTGTAAAACTGTTCCTGATCAGAATAAAAAACGCTCACACTAATACACAAGCACCCGTGTCTCGCCAAAGCTGACAAATAAACAGACGGACAAGCCGCACTGCACGTGTGAACAGGGGAATGAGCGAGCGAGCGGGGATAGGGCGCCTCCTGCGCTTAAAAGCTTACAGCACCTGGTATTCCCAGGCGGTCTCCCATCCAAGTACTAACCAGGCCCATCCCTGTTTAGCTTCCGAGATCAGACGAGATCAGGCGTGCTCAAGGGGGTGTGGCCGAAAGGAAGAGCAAGGCTCGCTGGCACCCTTCTTATTGAGAGGACAGCTCCGTCACCTCTTTTACGACGCTGCTTTTTTTCCCTTGCGTTTTTCTCTTCTTCCCACGTTCTCTCTCTTCACTGCCTTCGTCCCCGCTCTATTTCACTTCAGCCTTTCACTCTTGCTTCCGTCCAATGAGGACGGAGCTGCGGGAGAAAGGGCGCTATAGAGGATCGCTGTGGAGAGCTGCTGCTGTGCTTTGACATCTGAGCTCTGTGGAAAACGATCTCAATACAATTCTGAAAAACGCGACTCTCCGAACGCCAGCCGAACAAGTCTCCACAGCCGAAGCGCTGTGTCTCTTTTCAGCTGGCGATAAACCTTTCCTCGATCCTTTGCGGACTTGTTAAACTGTTCATGATCAGAATAAAAAACGCTCACGCTAATACACAAGCACCCGTGTCTCGCCAAAGCTGACAAATAAACAGACGGACAAGCCGCACTGCTCGTGTGAACAGGGGAATGAGCGAGCGAGCGGGGATAGGGCGCCTCCTTTGCTTAAAAGCTTACAGCACCTGGTATTCCCAGGCGGTCTCCCATCCAAGTACTAACCAGGCCCATCCCTGTTTAGCTTCCGAGATCAGACGAGATCAGGCGTGCTCAAGGGGGTGTGGCCGTAAGCGAGAGCAAGGCTCGCTGGCACCCTTCTTATTGAGAGGACAGCTCCGTCACCTCTTTTACGACGCTGCTTTTTTTCTCTTGCGTTTTTCTCTTCTTCCCACGTTCTCTCTCTTCACTGCCTTCGTCCCCGCTCTATTTCACTTCAGCCTTTCACTCTTGCTTCCTTCCAATGAGGACGGAGCTGCGGGAGAAAGGGCGCTATAGAGGATCGCTGTGGAGAGCTGCTGCTGTGCTTTGACATCTGAGCTCTGTGGAAAACGATCTCAATACAATTCTGATAAACGCGACTCTCCGAACGCCAGCCGAACAAGTCTCCACAGCCGAAGCGCTGTGTCTCTTTTCAGCTGGCGATAAACCTTTCCTCGATCCTTTGCGGACTTGTAAAACTGTTCCTGATCAGAATAAAAAACGCTCACGCTAATACACAAGCACCCGTGTCTCGCCAAAGCTGAGAAATAAACAGACGGACAAGCCGCACTGCACGTGTGAACAGGGGAATGAGCGAGCGAGCGGGGATAGGGCGCCTCCTGCGCTTAAAAGCTTACAGCACCTGGTATTCCCAGGCGGTCTCCCATCCAAGTACTAACCAGGCCCATCCCTGTTTAGCTTCCGAGATCAGACGAGATCAGGCGTGCTCAAGGGGGTGCGGCCGTAAGCGAGAGCAAGGCTCGCTGGCACCCTTCTTATTGAGAGGACAGCTCCGTCACCTCTTTTACGACGCTGCTTTTTTTCCCTTGCGTTTTTCTCTTCTTCCCACGTTCTCTCTCTTCACTGCCTTCGTCCCCGCTCTATTTCACTTCAGCCTTTCACTCTTGCTTCCTTCCAATGAGGACAGAGCTGCGAGAGAAAGGGCGCTATAGAGGATCGCTGTGGAGAGCTGCTGCTGTGCTTTGACATCTGAGCTCTGTGGAAAACGATCTCAATACAATTCTGAAAAACGCGACTCTCCGAACGCCAGCCGAACAAGTCTCCACAGCCGAAGCGCTGTGTCTCTTTTCAGCTGGCGATAAACCTTTCCTCGATCCTTTGCGGACTTGTAAAACTGTTCCTGATCAGAATAAAAAACGCTCACGCTAATACACAAGCACCCGTGTCTCGCCAAAGCTGACAAATAAACAGACGGACAAGCCGCACTGCTCGTGTGAACAGGGGAATGAGCGAGCGAGCGGGGATAGGGCGCCTCCTGCGCTTAAAAGCTTACAGCACCTGGTATTCCCAGGCGGTCTCCCATCCAAGTACTAACCAGGCCCATCCCTGTTTAGCTTTCGAGATCAGATGAGATCAGGCGTGCTCAAGGGGGTGTGGCCGTAAGCGAGAGCAAGGCTCGCTGGCACCCTTCTTATTGAGAGGACAGCTCCGTCACCTCTTTTACGACGCTGCTTTTTTTCCCTTGCGTTTTTCTCTTCTTCCCACGTTCTCTCTCTTCACTGCCTTCGTCCCCGCTCTATTTCACTTCAGCCTTTCACTTTTGCTTCCTTCCAATGAGGACGGAGCTGCGGGAGAAAGGGCGCTATAGAGGATCGCTGTGGAGAGCTGCTGCTGTGCTTTGACATCTGAGCTCTGTGGAAAACGATCTCAATACAATTCTGAAAAACGCGACTCTCCGAACGCCAGCCGAACAAGTCTCCACAGCCGAAGCGCTGTGTCTCTTTTCAGCTGGCGATAAACCTTTCCTCGATCCTTTGCGGACTTGTAAAACTGTTCCTGATCAGAATAAAAAACGCTCACGCTAATACACAAGCACCCGTGTCTCGCCAAAGCTGACAAATAAACAGACGGACAAGCCGCACTGCACGTGTGAACAGGGGAATGAGCGAGCGAGCGGGGATAGGGCGCCTCCTGCGCTTAAAAGCTTACAGCACCTGGTATTCCCAGGCGGTCTCCCATCCAAGTACTAACCAGGCCCATCCCTGTTTAGCTTCCGAGATCAGATGAGATCAGGCGTGCTCAAGGGGGTGTGGCCGTAAGCAAGAGCAAGGCTCGCTGGCACCCTTCTTATTGAGAGGACAGCTCCGTCACCTCTTTTACGACGCTGCTTTTTTTCCCTTGCGTTTTTCTCTTCTTCCCACGTTCTCTCTCTTCACTGCCTTCGTCCCCGCTCTATTTCACTTCAGCCTTTCACTTTTGCTTCCTTCCAATGAGGACGGAGCTGCGGGAGAAAGGGCGCTATAGAGGATCGCTGTGGAGAGCTGCTGCTGTGCTTTGACATCTGAGCTCTGTGGAAAACGATCTCAATACAATTCTGAAAAACGCGACTCTCCGAACGCCAGCCGAACAAGTCTCCACAGCCGAAGCGCTGTGTCTCTTTTCAGCTGGCGATAAACCTTTCCTCGATCCTTTGCGGACTTGTTAAACTGTTCCTGATCAGAATAAAAAACGCTCACGCTAATACACAAGCACCCGTGTCTCGCCAAAGCTGACAAATAAACAGACGGACAAGCCGCACTGCACATGTGAACAGGGGAATGAGCGAGCGAGCGGGGATAGGGCGCCTCCTGCGCTTAAAAGCTTACAGCACCTGGTATTCCCAGGCGGTCTCCCATCCAAGTACTAACCAGGCCCATCCCTGTTTAGCTTCCGAGATCAGACGAGATCAGGTGTGCTCAAGGGGGTGTGGCCGTAAGCTAGAGCAAGGCTTGCTGGCACCCTTCTTATTGAGAGGACAGCTCCGTCACCTCTTTTACGACGCTGCTTTTTTTCCCTTGCG